>NC_048223.1:27974914-28033154 GCF_002007445.2 Ailuropoda melanoleuca
TGATTAATCTCAAAGAACTCCACATCTAGTCCATGCAGCAATAGCACTTATTTGGGGGGGGCGGGGAAGGGTAGAGCACAAGTGACCAAATTGTACAGACAACAAAATAATAGTAATTCCCATTTACAGTGGGTTTTTTGTTCTAGTTCTCATTAAATATATATATATATAATCAATAATAATATATAACATATAATCAATAATAAATATATATACACACACACATATATATATAATCTCCTACATTACTCTTAAACACAAGGGAAGTGAAAATGCAACACATTTTCAAGTTTCTACTTTATTCTGTCCTAAGACACTATTTTAGAGGCCCAAGGCTATCATAAGATTGCAAAGAATTTGCATGTTTTCTTTTAAATGAGCATCTTTTCAAGAAAGAAGATATATCAGTTTCCATTGTGAGCCCTGGAAATGAGATCTGAAGAGTGAAGATGAATTGCACAAAAGTTGATAAAAGACTTGAACTATGGTCTAATTCTGGAACTGCTAAATAATTGACCGTGGTACATCCTTGTTAGAGGCCAGTGCCAAAAATAACTTCTAGAAATGGGATGAGAATCTCGGTCAGAATTGAATTAATTTCCCAAAGAAAGAAGAACCCTATTTTGTCAATGTACAGTAATTTTATCTTCTCATAAAACTTTTACCACAGTCAAAAGCATGTGTATCATTGTTAATGTCCAACTTTTGCCCAAGAGCTGAATAGATATTTCCCATTTTATGGAGTTGTTCCTCTGCAGGGTGTCCTGGGCGCCTTGTTGATGTTCTGTAAATCTCTCTTCCCCTATGTTTTTACCACAGTGTAAAGTATGTGTCTTATGGCTAATGCTTACTATTTGACTGAGACTGTATAAATATTTCCCAAATTATACAATTGCTTCATTTCAGAAGGTTATTTGTAACTCACATTTGTCGAGGTCAAAAAATAAATATACCTTACATATTCAAAGTAAATGATTGTGGGGTGCAAAATGGAAGCTAAATGAAAGTGGATAAAGATAAACTCTCCAGAGATCTTGGGAACCTCGGAGAATATCAGGGAGGAGTCCAAGGCCTGATTACCCCATGTTCTTTTACCAAGGCGGGGGATCTTTCAGGAACATGAGAGAAGCCACAGGATTTGTAAGCCATGTACGTGAACACTTCCTGACCTCTCTTCTCTTGAAGCCATGCACCATCTCCACAGGACTGGGTTTCAAAAAGCACCAATGATTGGGAACAAAATGCTTTCTGGTGTTATCTGAACATCACTTGCAACCTTACCTTAAGGCCTTGACTCAGGCAGCTGACAACTTTGATTTTCTGTACATAATGCAGTATTGACTGCCTCCAAAAATAATGGGCTTTATGGAATACATTATGCATGATTTAATTCTTATATGTCAGGGATTTCATGACCCAAGAAACATCCATTTAACTTCCAGAATAAGTATAACTCAACACAAAGACACACACATACACACACACACACCCCACAATATAACATGAGCATACTTTTAGATTTATATCTGATTTTTATAATTTTATTTCGCGAATTTTTAAATTACTCTGTGCAAAACATGAAGATAAGAGCATATTTTGAAAACAATGTTGATCATTTAAATGGTTGAACTTTGGCAATGACAGATAATGTTTGGCAGTGGGCACATTTTATCTGGAAAATACCTATTAAATGATAGACCAACTAAAATTAGATGTATTAAAAATTATTTTCATTTGCCAGGTTAATCAAGAAAGAGATAGTCAATGAATTAATCATATGTTCATGTCTCAATTGGGTATTTTACTTTATTCTAAACAGTAAAATTATCCAGGTTTTTTTTGCTAACTGCACTAATATTCATGAAGCCATAACAATAACTGAATAACACATTTCCTTTGTGCTTTTCGGTCTCTATATTGGGAATATATGTCTATGAGAATTTTATACAACTTTGACCTCACCTTTGTAGAATAATGCTTAACCTGGTATTATTGGCTCCCTACGAATCAGTGTATCGGGCTTCACTCTGGGCCTGTAATTCCTCTGGGAATATATATATATATATATATATATATACACACACACACACACACACTTTCCTGGAAATTTTTAGAAAAGCAGTTGAGAAAAGTGAATGCCCATAATATGAACACTAATGCCAACTCTAGTACCATTTAATACCCAAATTGACTCTAATTCAAATACCAACACTTACCGTGCTGTATTGGTTACATGAAGTATCTTCTTCCCTGTGGTGGAAATAGCTCTTATTAAATTCATCTTTCAGATGAGGAAACTAAAATAGAGAGGCCAAGTTCCCATAACCAGCAGGAGCAGAAGCTGATTTTGAGTCCAGATCTGTCTGAATCTAAAAGACATACACTTTCCACTCTACCTCAGACAAAACTAAGCCATCTGTCACTTGACATTTTTTACTGCATAATATTGGAAATAGCATCATTATTTTCATTTTAACTTCATTCCTCAGACTCTTAGACTCTTCTTGCAGTGTACTCTTTTTATACCAAAGATTTCTAGTGTAAAACTGTTCTACCTTTAAAAAAAGACTTTACAATGTTTCATTATATTCTGTAAAACTTTACTGGTTTATACTCCCTGTTGGCATTTTCTTGTCTTTCACTCAAGACATTTTGGTCACACTTCCACTTTGCTATCTGCTCTTTGTCAGTTGCCAACTGTCACAGGCCAGGGCATCTTCCTTATCAACTTGACTCCTGTTCACCTTTTTAATCATTGCTGCAGTGCATTTGGTGAAGCTTAGGGAAGGACAGAACAAACAACTCTCCTTCTTACCTCTCTGCGCTTGTATTTTTAGTTCTTTAAAAAATATTTTATTTATTTATTTGACAGACTGAGAGGGAGAAAGAGAGAGAGCACAAGTAGAGGGAGCAGCAGAGGGAGAGGGAGAAGCAAACCCCCCCACCGCTGAGCAGGGACCCCTACGCGGGGCTTGATCCCAGGACCCTGGGTTCATGACCAGAGCTGAAGGCAGATGCTTAACTGACTGAGCCACTCAGGCGCCCCACCCTTCCTCACTTTTAGACTCCACAAGCCTATCTGGCACATGAAAATCTTACTGACGGGGTCAAATAATTTTGGAAATAGTTAAAAATGTACAAGGTTCTTGGGGCGCCTGGGTGGCACAGCGGTTAAGCGTCTGCCTTCGGCTCAGGGTGTGATCCCAGCATTGTGGGATCGAGCCCCACATCAGGCTCCTCTGCTATGAGCCTGCTTCTTCCTCTCCCACTCCCTCTGCTTGTGTTCCCTCTCTCTCTGGCTGTCTCTATCTCTGTCAAATAAATAAAATCTTTAAAAAAAATGTACAAGGTTCTAAGTATAAAATTGAACAAATTTGGATTTTCTCTTAGGTCTCACAATGTGTGGGCTCACAAGAAGAGGTCCCCAGGTGGGTGGGGGCCAACATGATTCATAATCTCAGGTTTGAGCCCTTTTTTCAAGTATCTCATACTGAAAACTCCTTTCATGAAGAAAAGCCCCATGTGAAAAGATGATCCGCATCCTATACCAATAGGAAAGTGCAAATTAAAACAACAGTGAGATACCACTCTACATCTATTAGAATGGCCAAAATCAGGAACACTAACGATACTAAATCCTGGCAAGAATGTGAAGCAACAGGTACTCTCAGTCATTGCTGGTAGAAATACAAATGGCATGGCCACTTAGGACAACATTTGGACAGTTTCTTACAAAACAAAGCATGCTCTTACCATCCAATCCAACGTCATGTTTCTTGGTATTTACCCAAAGGCGTCAAAAACACGTCCACACAAAAACCTACACATGGATGTTTATAGCAACTTTAGTCATAATTGCCAAAATTCAGAAGCAACCGCGATATCCTTCAATAGATGAATGGATAAATAAACTACAGTACATGCAGACAATGAAACAGGATCCAGTGCTAGAAGACGTGAACTACCAAGCCATGAAAAGCTATGGGGAACCTTAAATGGATATTACTAAGGGGAAGAAGCCCATCTGAAAAAAGCTACATACTTTTTCCTGAAAAGGAAAAGATGCCAACAATATGACATTCTGGAAATGGCACAATTATAGAGACAATAAAAAGTTCAGTGGTTGCCAGGGGTTAGGGAGGCGGGTGACTTGGATAAGCAGAGCACAGAGGATTTTTAGGGCAGTGAAAATATTCCATATGGCATTATAATGATGGTCACATGTCATTATACATTTGCCAAACCCATAGAATGTACAATGCCAAGAGTGAACCCCAAGGTAAATTATGGACTTTGGGGGTGTGTGTGTGTGATAATGCTGTAACTATGTAGGTTTATCAACTGTAACAAATGTTGGGATGTTGATAGTGGGGGAGGCTTACATGTATAGGGGCAGGGGTGTATGAGAACTTCTGTACTTTCTTCTCAGCTTTGCTATGAAAACTGTTCTAAAACCATTCTAAAAAAATAAAGTCTATTTGAAAGGAAAAATTGTTAGGAAAGTCCTTTCTTTTTATTCCCAAAACTATTTTCTTTTCAGTATTCCTATTGATGCCAACTGAACCTATAAGTCCCTTTGGCACAAAATCCCTAAGGTAGAAGTGTCATCCAAAGACAAACATGTTTGTTTGCTGTTGTTTTTTCAGACACACTCCAGTATAAGCCCTTTAAGAGGGAGCATGATTTTTTTCCATTAGCAAGTACATACCTGCCCTTGGAGTCAAAAGGCCTCCACCGTTATGCTTTTTAGAACTTCTGGTTTCTTTTCTTCCCTACTTGAGCTGTCAACTAAAGTCTCAAAAAATTCTATTAGTTTTGAATAATTGAAATACCTGGGGAAGAGTATGAATGTGGGTTAAATTTTTTTCATTTTGAAGTCTTTTTGAGATAAAAGTTGATCAACAATTTTTCTTGCCCTGCCTACATTTTTAAACTAGATTTAATACCATCTGTCCTGCTAAGAGTTCCTTAATTGCATTCCTCTCTAATTTAAAGCAGCAACACAGAAAAAAGGGATATAAGCAGTTCATCTAATTTTCAATCACTTTCTTTACACAAGATACATTTTATGAAAAATCAGTATTTGTTTAGAATATGCAAGAACATCGTTCAGTAAATTTACAATAGAACTGCATTAAAAATTATAAGGAAGAAATAATAAAAGCTGAATATAAGATGTTTAAGGCCAAAAAAGATCATTTCTTGTTTGATATCAATACCTACTAGCCCATCTTAATAGAAATCAGATTGCATTTATCAGAATTTGCTTTTTCAATAAAAACATGATTACTAGCAGTGGCTGGGAGTGGTGGTAATAAAGGAAAGTCAAGAACCAAATTTAGACAACAGAGAAGAGAAGAAAAAGAGAAACCGGAAGAAAAGATAAATTTATAACGTAGTTCACAGTTAGTGTCTAAATGCAAAATGCCTCCTGGGGATGGAATGCAAGGTCATTTGTTCATCTAGATTAAATACTGGGAATGAGGTATGTGTTAGCGTAGGTGTGTGTATTAGCGTTGGTGAGTGTGGGTGTAGTAGTAGTCTTTCATTTATTCAGTTAATTATTACTACACAAATACTGGTTGCAAGACACTGTACTGGGTGATGGGATACAAAAATATGCTTAAGGAACACTTGGTGCCATTTTCAACGATTTATCCAGTAGGTAACACAAGACAAGCATATATGTAATTCAATATAAATCGGTCAATGATATATGAACGGTAGGGTATGTTAAACTGAAGCACTGCTTCCTTGCAGTGTGGTCTGCAGACCCAAGCCCGTCTAGGAAGTGTTTGCCACCCCTTCATAGTGAGCAAAGCGCAGGATTTGTAAGTAACTGCGTAGAAACTCTGATAACATTTGATGTTGCTGCAGTAATCCATTAGATCAGTGCTCATGAACGTTGCATCTGACAGTAAAAATTGGGGAATGATGTTTTTATAGATTTTTATTTTACTTTTCTAGTGCTTAATTTTTTTTTTTTTGGTAATTGACAAATGTATCCATCTGCAATGGATTGGGGAGGAAAAATGCTGTCCTTTAATTGATACTTTTAAAAGTTCAGAGGAGAGGAGGAGTTGCTCTACCCCAAGGTAGAAATGAAGGCTTAATGAAGAAGCTGGCATTTCGAAGGGGTCTTAGAGCATGGCTAGGGCTTTAAGAGGTGGAATAGGGTTACAAGTTATATTTCAAGAAAGAAAAATAGCCTGAATTTAAAATGTGCTTGAAAAGCAAGTCAATGCCTTTGGTAACAATGGAACAACCACAATGATAACCGGGGAGGTGGGTAAGGGCTTGAGGCTAGAATAAATAGAATGTGCAGAAAGGAATCTGGTTGTATTATTTGGTTTTTTAACAAGTGAGATATCTAGGTAGTAGAATACTTATAATACTTATAATAAGAGTTGTGACTTTCTGTGGGATGCAAAATAGATTGAAAATGTCAATCTTAGAAACCAGAAGACCAATTAGAGAACTATTGTGATAGCATGAAGTGGTAAACAGGGCTTGACTTGGGTGCTGGCAGAGAGACCATGGGAAGAGTTGATTAATACAGGCTTTCAGGAAAACCCCAAATTCCATCCCTGTTCAGCACCATGCACAGTACTTGAGCCATAAGAGACATCCACTGCTGTTGCTTTGTTGAGCAAGAGAGATTTAGAAAAGGGCCCAAGAGACTACCAGAAATCAGAAAATGTCTGGTCTAAAATGAGGACAAGATAGGTTCTGTTTTAGACATAGTCAAAGTCACACCTATTCGAAATGTGGCATTAAGAGAAGAGATAGGGATGGAAATACTGAGAGTTAGCTGTAGAGGTTTCAATGTGAAGGACGTAATGTGACTAAGAGAAAGAATGTAGGGGAAGGATAGTGCTGAGGACAGAATGCCAACTGAGAGGTAACAGGAGGGCAATTGTAACTTTCAGACTCAATCAGCAGGGAGTCGGAAAGATACAATGGCAATAACACAGAGCAGCAGGAATCCAGAAAGGAAGATTTTTGGAAGGCACATCAACCACATTCTGTAAGATCATGAAGCCTCTGGCTGCAGAGGCTAGATTTTTGGTACATTTAGAGAGAGAGATTTTCTCAGTGTGGCAAAGGTTGATAGTGAATTAGAGCAGTTTGGGACAAGATTAAATAGTGAGAAAAGATAGAGGTGAAAGTGTGCTCTCTCTCTCTCCATATATAATACATCCATATATTCAAGCTATGACAAATGTGGTAGAAATCTACCTGGGGTGAAGGTGGCAGGACCGAGCAAAGGCTAAGGATGGACATGAGGAAGCAGGTCATGAGGGGATCTGTTTGGAAAGGGAAGCTCATGGAGGGCACAAGTGTTTGGAAGCGTTTGGAAGAAGCAAGAAAGGGGAAGACTTGAGAGAACAAGTAGCACCTAGGAAGTGAGAATTAAGAATGTGTATTCTGAAGAAGGAAGAGGACAGAAGAGACAGGTGACTTTCTGTATTCTGGAACACAGAGGTACTGGTAATTTTTAAGAGAAAATTATTTAAGTGGCTCAACCAAAGTTAAAGGCTCACTTCAGCTGATCCATATCAGGCTGCACCTACTGACCAGGACTTTCTCCAATGGGACCCCAGTGAGCTGTCCTTTCAGTGGGGGCATAAGCAGCAGTTTGTTTACTTTCACCAAAACTTGGGATTGGTGGGGGGAGTCATTCCTGTTTTTGTGCTCCTTGCTCAAGTTCCTGTAAAGCGTGAGAACAGTATTTTCGAAGAACTATTTTTGCATACCTTGCAATTTATCAGCTAGTCAAAGTTCGTGAAGCTGGGAACAAGACAGCAAAAGAAGAAAGAGAAGAGGGTAAAATGAAGGGGAGCAGAGCATGCCACCCCAAAGTATGCCTCTTTGGCATATGGATTATTTTGAATTGGTTACTTTTAAGAAACAGCAGACACAAGTGAAACTTTGAGAACTGGGTAGAAGTTATCCTTTTGGAATACATATTTACATGCATAAGGGAAATCTCTATTTGTAAAAGTGTCTTCCAACTGTACCAGGAAGAGAAAGATGACTCTAAATCTCTAGAAGTCTTATCAGTGGAAAAGAGAATAACTTAATACTGTGTAGCAATCCCACTGTGTGTTTCCTGTGTTGTGTCCTGTGCTTTTTGTAAACTCCCATGACTGGCCTCCTCGCCAACTCAAAATCTTCTGTTGTCTTTAGTTGAAGATGGTATTGAGGTGGTGACTTGGAGTACTTGGGGGAGTTCCTCAGTTTTTCTGGGTCTCTCCCATGCCTGTGGAAAGTATATATGTTATTAGATTTTACCTTTCTCCTATTAATCTGTCTTTCATTGCAAGGGGTTCTCAGTGAAGAACCTAGGAGGGTAGAGGGAAAAATTATTTTTCCTCCCCCACAGAAGTTAGAAAGCAGAGAGACAACCAGAGACCCTCCATCTTGTTTATTGCAGTCCTTCTACATCTTCATTTCTTGTACTTCTTTCCTGTTCTCTCAGCCACTGACTTTATCCTGAATGACTTGCACAGGTAGGTTGAAGTCATTCTTCCCTTGAACAGTCTTTCTTCTCACCCACCTATTGCTTAGCTCACTCCCTGCTGGCCAGCCAGCACACAACCTGGGGGGCTTTCCAGACTCCTAGGCTCAGTGGATCTTTTTCCCTCTCAGCTCTTCCTTTTCACTGACTGAAAATCTTCATCCATTTCTGGCTTTGCCACAACCTTACAGCACTGTGGCTAGGGTAGCATAATAAAAAAGCATTCATTACACAGTGCCTTTGGAATAAAAAAAAAAAAGAGCTTAAAGCTTGGTTCTGCCATTTATAGGTTGTGTAACTTTGAGCTAACTAGTAAGTTAATTTCTCCTATTCACCTTTTTCATCTTCAAAGTGAGGAAAATAATGTCTTTCTTAAATGTATTGCAAAGATTACATTAATTGAAATAACAGTGCTAAATTCCTGGTTACATTGTCAAGAACACTAAAGAAATTATAGTTTTTATTATTACCACGGGCATATGGCTCATTTTACACATGTTGGGCTCTTCCTACTGCAGCCCTGACATAGCTAGAATATTCACTGGACATGGGCAGACACAGTTCTGCCTAGTCTTTGCATTCACTAGAGACAAACCTAAAAGGAGGAGCTTCCTTCACTAGAAGGTGAAATCTGGAAAGAGTTGACCACTGTTCTCACAGTGTCCTGGAGGTGAGCAGAGACAAGAGTGTCACAGACATCCCTTCCAATACTCCTTTCTCCCCTAGGACACAGTCAATTAGTTTTATCCATTCCCAGGGCAGATTTTTTTTTCCCTGAAAATACTCTCCCTTTTCAATATTGCTCTCTTTTTTTAGATATGTGCCCCTGCTTCCAGATCCACATTAGTGGTGCTGAATTTCATAGCACCCCTCAAGGACAATAAGCATTTACCAAGCACCCACTCCATGCTTAGGATACCCCTCCATATTAGCATATCAAGGCTTCCTTTTCTGTAAGTTGAGCTCATTTTTAGCCACTCATACCACATCCTTCAGTCCCTTCCATTACTCCCCTGCATTGTCCAAACATGCTTTGTTTCCTCTGGGGGATCCTGCTGTATGTGCGCACACACAGACACATGCTACAAAGCAGTATACACAAATAAGTATCATCAATGAGAAACCCTACAGGTGGAGACACGCAAGTGCCCCACTTGCTTCCCACCAGGGGCCTCAAGTCAGTATGGTTCAGCCCAGATGCACAGAACAGAAAGGACATTTTCTCTGACGTGAATACTTGGCATAGAGCAAGAATGACCACACTCAGGGTGCTCCTGATGGGAAGCCTGAGACACCAAATCATTGGTGCCCAATGGCGTGGAGGCTCTGATTCCCATCCCTCTGTCTCTTTATAAATGTCCCCTATTCACATGATTGAACCCAGAGGTTTCAAATTAAATTGGTAGCTCAGATGTTAAATCTAGCCAGCAGATGGCCAGAAGGGTATCATAATGTGTTTTGGATTAGTTGCTAAAAAGAGAAAGATGAACATGAAACTCTGAAATTCCAGATTCCCTCCTCAGTCATTTCAACCTGCCTAGCTCTGGGATCCATTGCACCTTGAAACCCTGATGTCACAGCAGCTCCATCTTAAAGAGAGTTGCTCTTTTTTATACACCCTAATTGGGGGTGCTGGGAATCCCCAAACCTAGCCCCTTCCCGGCAAACATCTCAATGGCAGAGCTTTCTTGTGGCTGATAACTCACCGCAAAACGTTTATCTCATACAATTTCCCACTTTCTCCAAGTCCCATAAATCCACCTGTGCCTTTTTGTCGGAGCACCACAAAGAGAGTAGGAAGCAGCCACCTGGGCTTTTACAGGAAGCAGGAGCCAGAGCGAGCCAGGTCTCCCTGCTCCAAACTGTTTCATTAAATAATCACTTGACAACTTATGCCAAGACCCTGTTGCTGCTTAATTACTTGCTTGCTTTCTTCTTTCTCTTTTCAACTTTCTTTTAATTGAAAATGCAAGCCAGGCTTGTCACAACCTAGGAAGTAGGATCTCTTGAAGACATCTTTTGACTGTCTCATTAGGTGTCCAGCCACTGAAAAATGTATGACAGTTGGAGAAAAGGGTGTAGGAGCAAACAAATGCAAGCAAAAAAAAAAAAAAAGGCAAATTTACCAACAAGGTCTAATGAGGGAAACAACACTTTGAAATACAACTTGCTTTTCTATTTAACAAGGAGAACAAGAGAACAATAAACTGTAGTCACGCAAATGAAGTGGGAGCCTAAGTATGATTTCTGGGAAATGATGGTTGCAGTCACTAATAGGGAAAACAAACATCAGGGAGTAGACACAGCTAGTGAATCTCTGTTGTCTAAAAGGGATGTGAAACCAAATGGGGAGTCTGCAATCTGCCCAAAAAAACAGGGAAAGGGGCCCAAAGTACCAAGTACTTTGGTAGAGGAAAGAATGCTTTGCATTATGGCCAAACTCAAACCTTAGATCCCATAGACCTATATCATTCTTCCCATATTGAGTGCCACAAGAGATTTTCTTCAAAATACTTTATTTACTATTAATGGCATTTTATTACTAATCGATATTAAATAGTAACAATCTTTTATTTAATATAAGATTTATGTTTAAATATTAAAATATTTTTTCAAAATTTAATCAATATAAAAATATGGCTGAGATACTAAATCTGGTGTGTATTTTTTTTAAGATTTATTTATTTATTTGAAAGAGAGAGAGTGAGGGCGGTGGGGCAGAGGAAGAGAGAGAGAGAAATTCAAGCAGACTCCAAGGAACCCAACATGAGGCTCGATCCCATGACCCTGAGATCAAAACCTGAGCCAAAACCGAAGCTGAACACTTAACTGACTACACCGGCCAGGTGCTCCTCTGGTGTGTATGTAATAGTTGACGGCACATTTCAATCATTCAACAGCTTCATGTAGCTAATGGCTCCCATATTCTATACTACCAGTCTATAGTATCTTTTTTTCATATTTTCTTTACATTACGGAAGAGCACCTCAATTACCTCCCAACCCTCCTACCGAGAGTTTTGTTCCTGCAAACAGAGCATCTCGGAACTTTTTTGTTCTCTTACCATTTTTAGTAAAAAAAAAATGATAACACTATCTAGTTCTTGTGTAATAAATCCAGTAACTGCTTACAGTTGTGCACCCTAATTAAAGATTTTTGTTATTTTGTTTTGCATTAGGCCTCCTCTGTTCCAGTTCTCTTTCCTCTGGAGTCAGTTCTGTATTTGTTTACTTCGGCCTGGCGATCTTTGTATGATTGTTTTTAAACATAGGCAGGAGATGTGGGTTTCTTCAGTGTGCCATGCACAAGTGGGCAGGAAGCTGGCTGTTAGGCTAGCGAACAAGGCGGGTCCTTATGGAGATTCTACCAAGGCATTGACAATCCTAACACCCCGCCCCCCCCCACATCAGGGTTTTTCATTAGTTTAACAAAGGATCCTGTAGTCTTTGGTTGGGAGGGCCTGAGGGAACACAAAAAGCCACAAAAACAAACTCTATGATGAAGGATATATGTTGGGGTAGGGGAGGCAATAACTCACAGCTTTTCCAAATTAGAACTTTCAATTAACTAGCCCCCCTTCACACACCCTTCCCGCTTCTGTACTGGCAGTGTTGAGCACCATGGTCTCCTTCTATGGGGATCATTTCTGTTTTATCAATAAGCTTTTTGTCTCTAACTGTATTAGAAACTGTCACCCACTGATGACCCTCACACACTGTTTCTTTCACTATTTGGGCTTGTCTTGCTTTGGGGTCCCCAGAAAGAGCCCCTGAGAAGGGAAATCTTATTGCAAGTGATTTAGCAAATTTCAGGGATAGCATTAGGAGAAGAGCAGACACTGACTGTCAATGTGTTAAGTGCAATTTGATCTAATTGAGAGATTACTACTCTGTGTACCCAGGGATTTCAGAAATTGGTGTGGGCTCCACATTTAAGTTGTAGAACTTAGTAGTGATTAAACCAAGAGATGTTTAGGGTTTTCCAAAGAGTCTGCTGTCATTTTCTTTCACAAGAAAGTTCCAAGAATATTAATGTGCATATTGAGGGGGAAAACCCTCATCAGCAAACTGTTATAGAACAGACGGTAGGATCACAAAGTGCTATTCTCTGGAAGCACCCTACCACTTTCTGCAGGAACTTTTTCTACAGTTATGCACACTTCGTATATTAAAAGTAAGGTCTAGCTGATAATAAGAGAAGTGATGACTGAAACCATTATATACACAACACTGGGACTGAGTAGACATACTGAGCTAACTCCATAGTAAACAATACTGGAATCAAGCAAAAATAACCTAGCTGCTGTTCCACAACATAACTGCACCTAGAAGTTAAGGCTGTTGGTCAACCAAATAGGTGAGTCATCAAAACTACTGGCTTGCTCAACAAGACTTACCAGAAGACCTTAATCTCATTGTCACCACTAATCTAAAGCTGCTATGCCATATACTCTGCTTGGCCCTAAACCCCTTCTGCCTGCAAGGCTTACCTTAAAGTCACCCCCCAAGCCCTAACACCCCATAAACGTCCTGTCCTAATTTCCCATGTCTCCCTCAATGTAGTGCTCTGCCTTGATGCAGTAAATCTGATCAATTTTGGTTTGCCGAATTAAAACCACAGTGAGAGATCACTGTGCCTCTTAAAATGGCCATCATCAAAAAGACAAGAGATAGCAAGTGCTGGGAGGATGTGGGGAAGAGGGAACCCTTGTGTATTGTTGGTGGGATTGTAAATTGGTGCCGTCACCGTGGAAAACAGTATGGAGGATCCTCAAGAAATTAAAAATAGAACTACCCTATGATCTGGAATTTCCACTTTGGGATTATATCTGAAGGAAATGAAAATACTAACTCAAAGAGATATTTGTATTCCCATGTTCACAGCAGCAGTATTTACAATAGCCAAAGCATGGACACAACCTAAGTGTCCATTAACGGATGAATGGATAAAGAAGTTGTGAGATAAAAATAAAGTTAATATTTGATCATCCCTACATGAAGAAGCCTTGATGAAATCCTAACAGTATGGGGTTCCATGAACTTCCTGGTGGGTGACCAGAAAGACTAAGCCATGATTAGAAGCTCAGAACTTTGAGCCCCACTTCCCATCCCCCAGAGAAGGCAAGGGGTAGAAATAAAGTTAATATTTGACCATTCCCTACATGAAGAAGCCTTCATGAAATCCTCATAGTATGGGGTTCCATGAACTTCCTGGTGGGCAAACACATCAATGCTGGGAGGTGACACACACCAACTCCCCAGGGACAAAAGCTCCTGCACTCAGGACCCTCCAGACCTTCCGTTGGGTATATTTTCATCTGGCTGTCTGTATTCTTTATCCCATCCTTTAATAAATTGGTAACCATAAGTGTTTCCTTGAGTTCTGTGAACAGCTCTAGCAAATTCATCAAATCTTGGAGTGGGTTGTGGGAACCTCAGATCTGTAACCAAACTGGACAGAAGTTATGGGTAACCTAGGGACTTGACATTGCAATTGGCATCTGAAGTGTGGTGGGAGCAGTCTTGTGGGACTGAGCCCTTACCCTGTGGGCTCTGACGCTGTCACCAGGAAGACAGTACAGAACCGAGTTAATATAGCGTGGAGAATTGCTTGATGCAGGGAAAAACCTCTATACATTTGGTGACCAGAAGTGTCAGAAGTGAAGTGTGCTGTGTGTGCAGTAAAGCAGAAAAGAAAGACACAGTGGGGGAAGACTGAGGAAAACTGAGGGTTTTTTTCCCTCTATTCAGAAATAATGGGGGTGGGGGGGTAGTGCCCGGGTGGTTTCATCTTCCCTCTTAAGCCCACCCAGCGAGTTTTAAAATTTTTTGGATATTTTATTTTTTAGTTCTACAATCTCTACTTAGGTCTTTTTTTATAATTCCTATTTCTCTGCTAAGAACTTACATACTTCTGTTCACTTCAGGTGCATTTTCCTTTATCTCATGGAGCATAGTTGTTAATAGTTGCTTTCATAATAGTTCCAACACCTCGGTCTTCTAGGGGCTTCTAGGGGCACCCAAAAGTCAGCATCTGACTTTTGGTTTCAGCTCAGGTCGTGATCTCAGGGTCCTGAGATCAAGCACTGAGACAGGCTCACACTCAGCACCAGTCTGCTTGACCCGCTGCCCATCCCCAGACTTGTGCGCACATGCACTCTCTCTCTCTCAAATAGATAAAAAAAAACTCTTAAAAAAAAAAATTGAGGTTTCTTGTGCTAATTATATTTTTCTAATACATTTTAAAATAAGCACAAACTATTATATTCAACAATATTTATTCTAAATGAAACATTTAGAATAATCTTATACCACACTTTGTACCAACTGGCCAAGAGACCCAAATGTAAAAAGTGCATTTTTCTAGAAAATTCATTATATTTCAAAGCTGATCTTTTGCCTGGCTCAGAAACTCACAAATTCAGATCTTGTCAGTATCCCCCAGTTGCACAAATTCTAGAGGCTTAATCAAACTGACAAATCTTACAAGACAACTGTAGGGAGCCAGAATGCCAATTTGAGAAGATGTGATGAAAACTGCTATCGCCAGCCAGCCTGGGAGCTCACATCAGTATGACCGGAACACTCTCTCCCAATAGACAAGCTATCCCTGAAGTCAACTAACAACCTGAAGGGCTTCTTCCAGAGAGTGGGATCAGAGCAAGGTTGCTAAGTAATGACAGTCAAGCCTCGCAGGCCTGGAAGCCAGCAGCCCTGTCTCTCTGGGGAGAGTTGGAAATCACTTCTCCAGCACGCATAAAGTCAACTCCTTGTCTGCCCTCAGCCACCAGTGGCATTTCCAAATACAGGGGCAGGGGGTGGGGGAGAGAATAACTTAGTGTTGATTTCATTTCTCTTTGGGGGGGAGGGAAGACACTCAAAGGAGGTCATTAATAATTCTATTAAATGGCAGGGCCATAGTTTTTCACAGGTCTATCTATGTTTTTTTTCCACTATATTCCATGTCCTCACTAACTAGCTAGGCCAACTTCTCTAGCCTATTTCAAATCTCTGAAATTCAGTTGCTAAAATTGTTAAAGGATGTTATTATTATTTTTTTTTTACTTGTAGCTTCTCTTGTTTGGAAGATAGAAAAACTGAATTCTTGAAATGTACTGGCTCTCACACAGAAGGTTGAGCTGTTACAGCCCATCTCTTCTGCTGATTTTAACGAAAAGTTCTGGATGAAATACAAAAAACTACCCAAGGATGCTAAAAAAATAAAAGCAGATGGATTAAGGACGGATGTCAAAATTTAGAGACATGACTGCTTGGGTGAGTTTCTCTGTTTTCTTTTTTGCTTTTGACAGTTTCTCACACAGAGCTGCGAGGTGGTGGCAGCAGCACAGGCAGCTAATACTTTAGGAGAAACCCTGTATTTTGAGTCAGAAAAACCAGGGAAAAGAGAGGGAGAGGAACGTCCCATCATGGAGGAAGCCACAGGGGAGATCTCCTAATTCTGTGCGCGAACCTGCCCACTCATCCTGAGGCTTCTGGTTTGGCGACACGGGTCCAGGGCAGACACAGACCAGCATGGCAACAGCTTAGGGATCAGACCTGGAATTTGAGCTGCCTCCCACAGAAGGCAAGACAGAACTTCCAGGTGGAATCGAACCAGGTTGATTGCTTGCTAAATCAAAAACATCGACATTCCGCAGAAGATTATAACCAGACTCAGAGTCTAAACATCTTAACATTTAAAATGTTCAGCTTATAATCCAAAGTGACTCGATGTGCAATAAACCACATGTGCACATGTACACACACACACACGCACACACACACGCACACACACACGCTCTAAACAGAAATCAGCCCCTAGAAGAACCAGGTGTTGGAACTATTATGAAAGCAACTATTAACAACTACGCTCCATGAGATAAAGGAAAATGCACCTGAAGTGAACAGAAGTATGTAAGTTCTTAGCAGAGAAATGGGAATTATAAAAAAAAAGACCTAAGTAGAGATTGTAGAACTAAAAAATAAAATATCCAAAAAATTTTAAAACTCGCTGGGTGGGCTTAAGAGGGAAGATGAAAGAAGGGAGTCGAGGAAACAAAGTAGAAAAATAAAATTATTTAATCTAAAAAAAAAGGGAAATTAAAAAAGAAAGAAAGAAAGAAAATAGAGCCTCAGAGACCAAGGAGACAATATCAAAACATCCTGCACATTAGTCATTGGTAACTCAGGAAAGTAAATGAGATAGAGGAAAGAAAATACTGGAAGAGATAGTGTCTGAACACTTCCCACATTCGGTAAAAGATACAAATTTACAGATTCAAGACACTGTGGGATCCAAAATAGGAAAGATTCAAGCAAAACCATTAGACAAATCATAATCAAACTGCTGTAAAATGTAAAACAAAGATAAAGAAAAAAATGTGAAGGCAGCTGCAGAAAAATGACATTACATACAGGGAAACAATGATTTAAGTGACTGAGGATTTCTTATTAGAAAATATTGAAATACTATGGACTCTGGGAAACTGACTGAGGGCTTCAGAAGGAGGGGGTGGGGGATGGGCTAGCCCGGTGAAGGGTATTAAGGAGAGCACGTATTGCATGGAGCACTGGGTGTTATACACAAACAATGAATCAGGGAACACTACATCAAAAACTAAGATGTACTGTATGGTGACCAACATAACATAATAAAAAATTTTTTAAAAAAAGAAAGAAAATATTAAAAGAGACCAGATGTCTATTGACAAATCAATGGATAAAAGAAGAAGTGGTATGTATACACAATGGAATATGACTCAGCCATCAAAAAGAATGAAATCTTGCCATTCACAACAATGTGGACGGAACTACAGGGTATTATGTTGAGCAAAATAAGTCATTCAGGGAAAGACAAATACCATATAATTTCACTTCTATGTGGAATTTAAAAAATAAAACAGAGGAGCATAGAGAAAGGGGAGGGGAATAAAAGAATAAAATCAGAGAGGGAGACAAACTATAAGAGACTCTTAATCATAGGAAACAAACTGAGGGTTGCTGGAGGGGTGGGTATGGGGGGAGGGTGTAACTGGGTAATGGGCATTAAGGAGGGCATGTGATGTAATGAGCACTGGGTGTTACATGCAACTGATGAATCACTAAATTCTACCCCTGAAACTAATAATACACTATATATGAACTAAATTGAATTTAAATTTTTAAAAAGGAAAAAAGAAAATATGGAGGCAAGAAGACTGTGAAATAATATTTTCAAAGTGCCAAAAGAAAAGAGCTTCCAACTTAGCAATCCATATCCAGCGAAAATAGCTTTCAGGAAGGACTGTGACAATAAAGACAATCTCAGGTGAAGAAACGAAGAGTCATGATTCCAGCGTCCTAGGATCGAGCCCCACATCAGGCTCCCTGCTCAGCGAGGAGCCTGCTTCTCAGTCTCCAACTCCCACCTGCTTGTGTTCCCCCTCTCACTGTCTCTTGCTGTCAAATAAATAAATAAAATCTTAAAAAAAAGAAATGATTGATGATGATGATCTAAATTCAATTTATTGATTCAATTCAATTGATTAAAATCAATTTATTAAAAATAAATTATCTAATCAGTACGATCAAAAGAGTGGGATGCCTGGGTGGCTCAGTCGTTAGGTGTTTGCCTTCAGCTCGGGTTATGATCCCAGGATCCTGGGATTGAGTCCCACGTCGGGCTCTCTGCTCAGTGGGGATCCTGCTTCTCCCTCTCCCTCTGCCTGCTGCTCCGCCTGCTTGTGCTCTCTCTTTCTGTCAAATAAATAAATTTTTAAAATATTTTTTTAAATGAACAATCAAAAGACAAATCATCAAATTGAATAAACAAGGAAGAGCCACTCTATGTCGTCTACAGGAAATCCACTTTAAACATAAAGATATACACAAATTAAAAGTGAAAGTGAAAGATGATGCAGCATGCAAACACTAATCAAAAGAAAGCTGAACTGACTAAATATAACAAAGTAGACCTTAAAACAAGCACTATTGCGAGGGATTAAGAAGGACAATGAAACAGGAATAATTACAAAGTCTGAATGTGTATGCGCCTCAACACAGCTTAAAAATATCAAATCAGAAACTGTCAGAGCTAGAAGGAGAAATAGACCAATCTACAATTATGCTTGGAGATTGCAGCATTCTTCTCTTGGTAATCAATACAACACGTAGACAGAAAATCAGTAATGATAATAGAGGACTTGAGCATAAGCAACCAACTTAACCTAATTGATATTTGTGTAACACATCACCCAACAAATGCACAACATGTGTTCTTTTCCAGTGCAAAAAATTCAGTAGACAATGTTCCAGATAAGAATACAAACCATAAGAAAGTTAAAAGAGGAAAACCAGATGAAGCGTCTCCTCTAACCAGAGCAAAATTAAAGAAGGAGCCAATAATAACAGATTTGTATCAGGAAAATCCCCCAAATAATTGGAAATGAAAGGATTCTAAATAGCACAGGGCTTAAAGGAGAGTTTACTAGGAAAAATAGAAAATTTTGTAATTGAAGGAAATAAAAGCACAACATACAAAATTTGTGGGATAAAACTTAAAAAATACAGAGAAATTTACCAAATATTAAATTGATTATGAAATTAATAATTTAAATCCCCACCTTCGCAAACTAGTAGAAGTAAAGCAAATTTCACCCAACACAAAGAGAAGAAAATAATACAGAAAAGAGCAGAAATCAATGAAATAGAAAATAGACAAATAATAGAATAAATGAATAAAAACAAAAGCAGATTCTTTGAAAAGATAAAGAAATTTGACGTTCCTTTATACAGAATTAAGGAAAAAGAGAGCGAGAATGTAAGGGGGTATATCACTAGTCATCCTACAGACATTAGAAGGACAATAATGGAATATTATAAAAGACTTCATGCCCAGCAATTTGAAAGTAGATGAAACAGGTAAGCTGAATAACCTTAAATATATTGAGGAAATTGAATTCATAGTTTTGACCGTTCTGCAAAGAAAACTCCAAGCATTCTTGTAAATTCTATTGTGCGTTGGGAAAAATAACACCAATTCTATACTGACTCTTCCAAAATGTAGAATTGAACATTTCCCAAGTCATTTTATGATGCCAATGTCACCTCGATATGGTATCTAAAGTAATTACCGGGGTGGGGGGGACTTAGAAATCCAATTCCATTGGCCCCTACAATACTAGGTATAACTTTAAACCAATAGATTTGACAGCTTTGAAGAAACAGGCACATTTCTTAAAAATTACAACTTACCACAAGTGACACGAGGAAAGAGAAAAAAGATGAAGGTTCTAGATGCATTAAAGAAATTGAATTTGTTGTTAAAACCAGGGCTCCCCATTACACACCCACATGCACAAAACAAAAACAAAAAGAAAATCTTTCAGACCTGGGGAATTCTATGAAACATTCGAGGAAGGAATGACTCCACTTTACTCAAAACCGATAGAAACAGAGGAAGAGGGGTATGAGGGTAGCATAACCCTATTGCCAAAATCTGGTAAAGACATCACTAAAAAACAAAACAAAACAAAACACTAAAAAAAACCCTAATGAAAAGTGTCTCTAATAAACATAGGTTTAACAATTCCTAACAAAATATTAGCATAATGAATATAAATGAGGTATAAAAATTAGCATATATCAGGATCAACTAGGGTCTAATCCCAAGTGTGGAAGGTTGGATTAGCAATTGAAAAGCAATGTAATGTATGTAATGTGCCCTGTTATTTTAATAAAGGGTGAAAACTATATGATCATTTCAACAGAAGTAGGAAAGCATTTGAAGAGTTGGACACTTATTCATAATAAAAACAGCATGTAAAAATCTAACAGGGAAATGTCCTGCAAATATAAAAGAACCATAAAGATATGAGACATTCCTATGATTACTGAGATAGGCTTTAGTCAGTTGAGGGGGAATTCTTCGGTCAATACTGACATTTATCTGGAGTAGATTTTGTTCTGTCTCTTGTAAATACCCTAGTTGAGAAGAAATTTTATTTTAGTTTGAAGAAATATGAAGAAATTTGACTTTAATGTGTTTGGTTTTGTAGCTAGTGACAGAGACTGACACTGACCCTGATAGGAAACGTTATGACAGCGTGGTTTTCCTTTCTCCTTTCTGTGAGCCTGATCCTGCAGCCCCCTCCCGATCTCTCCCTCCATAGCCCCACCTGTCCCTTACTCAATGGTAAGAGTTTAAATTGGCGAAACCCCTGCGGACAGGGGAGAGCTTAACAAAACATAGTCATCGCCTTTAAACCCAGTCACAGGTCCTCTGAGCCAGAAATTTCATTTTTAGGAGCTCATCTTTTTTTTTTAAAGATTTATTTATTTATATTAGAGAGAGAGAGAGCACATGCATGGAAGGGGGGGCAGAGGGAGAGGAAGAAAGAATCAGAGAATCTCAAGCAGTCTCTCTGCTAAGCATGGAGCCCTGTGCAGGGCTGGCTGTGGGGCTCCATCTCACAACCCTGGGACCATGACCTGAGCGGAAACCGAGAGTCCAGACACCTAACCGACTGGGCCCCCGAGGCACCCCAGGAGTCTTAAGAAGGAATCAGAAAACAGACTCTGAACTATAGAGAACTGCTGGCCCCCGGAGGGGAAATGGGTGGGGGGATGGGTGAAATAGGTGATGGGGATTAAAGAGGACACTTGCCCTCATGAGCACACTATAGAACTATTGAATCGCTATATTATACACCTGAAGCTAATAAAATACAGCATGTTAATTATACAGGAGATTAATTAATTAATTAATTAATTAAAAATTTTAAACAGACATAGCCTCCCCAAAAATAAAAAATATGTTAGGGTGTTTTTTTATTTTATTTTAAATCTAAACGTCTATTTCAATGATAGCAAAAAGGAGCCACAGAACGCAGGTGGTATCTGGAAACTGGAGAGGCAAAGAAATGGATTCTACCCTAGAGCCTCTGGAAGGAACACAGCCTGCTAACACCTTGGCTTTGGCTCCATGAGACTTCTGTCAGACTTCCCAACTCCACAACTGTGAGATAATAAATCTGTGGTAAGCCATTAAGTTTGTGATGATTTGTCTACGTTTGCAAGAGAACTAATACATAGCCCAAATGTCATTCAAATACGTGTGTTTTATATGAAGAAGTAAAGAAGGATCTATTTGGCCATATATTAACAGCAGTTCTCTCAGAAATTACGGACATTTTTACTTATTGTGTATCTCACTGGTTTTTCTGAATTTTTATAAATAGAATGCTTTAAGTTTTATAGCCAGAACACATTGAATTTTATTAAAAAAAATTTTAAACACAACAGTGCCTATTTAAGGGATAATAATTGTGAAATATTATTCCTAAGCACACACGCCACATTTTCCGAATTATTCACTTCCTCTTTCAACAGGTACTTACTAGGGCCTCCTAAGATAACTGAATCAAACAAGCATATGTTTTGTTTTCTAAAAAAAGGAAAGTGAAATTTCAAGTGAATCACATAATCTGTCCTGTCTCTCACTTTGAAGGACTGAGACATCAGATCCATTTTGGGAGCAACAGGTGCTCTGAGTTCCCTCCCAGGAGGGGGGAACAACCCAGCAGCACTGTCTCCCCACAGACCCCTCTCCAGATGAGCAAGAACATTTTTCAGGTGGCTGCCTGCATGAACAATAAATGTTTGTTCCGAAGGGACAGTGTAGTCCCGACCAGATGCCCCAGATAACAAAAATTATATTTCATGGGTGTATTTCCATCTCTAACTTTCTTCTACATATCTCTCCCGCGATGATAGTCCAGATACTCTGGACAGCCGCAATAGAACATAGAACAGCTTCGTGTGGGAAATAAGAGTTAACTATTACCTCATCCTCCCTACGGTGTTTGCTTCCAAACTACAGCAAGAAACCATAACCAAGGAAATGCAACAGATTGGCTTGGCTCGAGAAGTTGGTGATTCAGAGAAGGAAGAGCAAATAATACCTATTGGAAGCCCACTGAGTATGACGCAGGAATAGCTTGAGGCACTTACTCGCGTCAATATTTTTTTTTTTTTAATGACTAAGGGGCTTTTATTCTGAAGACAATATAAGTGAGTGCAAATAAATGAATATGTATCTAAGTCAAAGTATACAAAAAAATATAAAATTGTATTCCTCTTAGGCTCATTTGAGAGATGCCCAGAAATCCTCCATCCTTACCCCCAAAATACTTCCCCGCTGACTTCATAGGTCTTCGCTATCTGGTCATGTAGCTCCGTTTTCTGTTACTGTACAAATATTTCCTTACAGGAGGCACTTGTGGCCTCAGGCATCATTGACATTACTTGTTCTCAAAGTCTGGTCCCTAGACCAGCAGCATCGGCATCACAGAGACTCACTAGAAATGCAAAGTGTTGGGCCCTCATAATTCTGACTTGGACTTACCAAATTAGAAACTCAAGAGTTGGGAGAAAGGAGGACTGTGGTCATCTGTGTTTTTTTCCAAGTCTTTCCAGGTGGTTCTGATGTACCCTAAAGAGTAAGAGGCCTTAATTTGCAAATTAACATGCTAAGGGAATGGTGGGATTATGATTTTAAAAATCTAGTCATTTGAATCCAGTGGCCTTTCTTCCCAGACTGCTAGTTCAGATTTGCTCTGTCTTAGCAGCAGGGTTCCACGCAGGGACAAAGATTCCTATGCAAGGATTCATGACCTGTGCCCAGGAAATGGTGCGAAAGGTAGGGGAAGGGGAAGTAGCCAAGCAAAGGGATAATCCTGAGAGGCTGCCTCCAGCTTGGTCTTTCAGGAGCTCTGGAGTGTAATTAGTCTTCAGGGTTGTCCCAACCTGAGGCAGAGGAACTGGACATTCATACCCCCACACCTGCCCGTGGTTGACTGAAGGCTGCCCCAGGGGATCAACTTGAGAGCATTTCCAGATCTTTCTGCCAAGTGTAGAAAAAGTAGCACNTTCATACCCCCACACCTGCCCGTGGTTGACTGAAGGCTGCCCCAGGGGATCAACTTGAGAGCATTTCCAGATCTTTCTGCAAGTGCAGAAAAAGTAGCACCAGCAGAGATGTCTGGGTGGCTCAGTCGTTTAAGCGTCTCCCTTCAGCTCAGGTCATGATCCTAGGGTCCTGGGATCAAGTCCCGCATTGAGCCCCTTGCTCAGCAGGGATTCTGCTTCTCCCTCTGCCTCCCACTCCCCTTGCTTGTTCTCTCTCGCTCTCTCCCTCTCTGGNTGCTTGTGTTCCCTCTCTCGCTGGCTGTCTCTATCTCTGTCGAATAAAGAAATAAAATCTTTTAAAAAAAAAAAAAGAAAAGAAAAAAAAAGTAGCACCAGCAGAGATGTCTGGGTGGCTCAGTCGTTTAAGCGTCTCCCTTCAGCTCAGGTCATGATCCTAGGGTCCTGGGATCAAGTCCCGCATTGAGCCCCTTGCTCAGCAGGGATTCTGCTTCTCCCTCTGCCTCCCACTCCCCTTGCTTGTTCTCTCTCGCTCTCTCCCTCTCTGGCAAATAAATAAAAACTTAAAAAAAGAAAGAAAAAGTAGCACCAGTAGCCTGAGAGCAGGGTGCTCAAAAAAGCCACAGGTATGGGAAGCAAAGCATACCCACGCTGGAGAAGGGCACACAGAAACTGTAGCAGAATCCTTGAGGAAAATAACTCAGGGCACACCCAAAGATTTGGGGCAAAAACATCCCAAGAAAAAGTAATTTCTCCCTCCTACCCTCTGATCCCCAAACAAGAAAAGGATTCTCTGGGAGATAAAATGAGTGGAGAGATGCAATGAGAGGATAAACACTGATGGATCCCAACAAGAGGGGTCCTGCATACTGCCTCTGGGAGTCGTGGCCATGACCTCAAAGTCACGAAAATAATAATAATGCTAATAACAATAATCATGGTAACAGTAGCTCACATATGTAAGGCCCTTAATATATGTCAACACTGTTCATAATTCTCCGTATTTACCAGCTCGTTTCACCGACGCAACAGCCCTGTGAGATAAGTACTGTTATTATCCCTATTTTACACAGAAGAATATTGAGATACAGTCCAGTAACATGGTAAAGGTCACACAGCAAGTAAGTGGGTAAGCTGGGATGAGAACCTAAACAGTCTGGATCCAGAATTCATTTTATTGCCTGAGATGAGGTCCTGTGAGTAACTGAATTGCATATCATTTAAATATCTGTAAGTCAGGAGCACCTGGGTGGCTCAGTCAGTTTAGCCTCCAACTCTTGGTTTCAGCTCAGGATCTGAGGGTCCCGAGATGGAGCCCCAGGGCTGGCTCCATGCTCAGCAGGGGGTCTGCTTGAGATTCTCTCTCTCCCTCTGCTCTCCCCCACATCCCTCCTCCCACTCACATGCTCTCTCTCTTTCAAATTAATAAGTCTTTTAAAAATATATCCATAAGTTGTGGCACTGACATATAGGAAGAAAAGGAATAGGATTTAAAGAAGAAGTAAATAGATTCATTGAATCTAATCAAGTGAAGAATTAAAAATACATAATGTGGAGAGTGAGTCCAGGAGACATAGAGGGTGAACTGAGATAGGGGCCAAAGGAACAAGTCTAAAACACAGTTCATCTTGGAGCTTGTGAGCTGTGGGCAAGAATCCCATCCGTATGTCAGAGAGAAACTGTTTAGATTATTAAAAACCCCAGTCGGTTGAGACTATAACCTCAAGAATTATTTGAAAATGTTACCCTAAATATTTTGGTTTGGCATAAGTGTTTAATTGATTGGTAGCTTCTTTCACCACAGGGAAGATTCAGAATTAGGAATAGAAATATTTAAGAGAATCCAAGCCATGATATTAATAGTTTGTTTTAAATTTGTGCCTATTTGATGTTAAAGTATTTATACTGATCTGGAAAATTTGGTCTATTAAAGTAACAGGTTAGACTTATAATTCTAATTCAAAGATTTGTTTATTTATTTATTTGAGAGAGGAGAGAGAGCAAGCACACACTCATGCTTGGGGGGCGTGGGCAACAGAGGGAGAGGGAGAGAGAAAATCTCAAGCAGACTCCTCACTGAGCATGGAGCCAAGGCTAGGCTGGATCCCAGGACCCTGAGATCACGACATGAGCCAAAATCAAGTGCCGGACACTTACCCAAGTGAGCCACCCAAGGGCCCCATAATTCTAATTCAAAAATTAATGTGGAATTTAGTTATTGGTTTATACTTTGGGTTCTTTTTTACTTGTTAAATCATGCCTTTAAAAAATACAAAAGAGGGGCGCCTGGGTGGCCCAATCATTAAGTATCTGCCTTTGGCTCAGGTCCTGATCCCAGGGTCCTGGGATTGAGCCAAGCATCCAGATCCCTGCTCAGTGGGAGGCCTGCTTCTCCCTCTCCCACTCCCCCTGTTTCTGTTCCCTCTCTCGCTGCCTCTCTCTCTGTCAAATAAATAAATAAAAATCTTTAAAAAAGAAAAAAGAAATATGTTAACAAATAGTTAACATTCCCACAATACTTATCTTCTTCTTTATTCTCTACACCAACCCTTTTCCATCCCTAGGAAAAAATACTGTGAAAATTTTGCTTATGTACTTATAGACTTGTATTTTTAAATTGAAATCTTACCAAGTTATTGTAAACAGTATTAGAACACTAAATACAGATTAAGATTCACCATAAATATATATTTATATTATTATGCTAATAAGAAACACTTAAATACTTAATTGAGGTACTTGAAAGGAAATAGAATATATTAAATTTATAGGTGTAATTGAAAATATTTAAATGATTTTAATTAACAAAGTTTATAAATAGGGGCAAACAATTGCATTGAAATAATGTGTTTACTACACTATTTCTCTTCCCTGCAAACTCCGGAAAATCCTATTTCGAGTCCTGCTAATAGTTAGGTTAGGATCTTACCATTGAATTTTTGCCTATGGGAATGAGTCAGTGTGGTTCAAGATGGTTAAGAGCAGGAGTGAGTAGAAACAAAGCACTCCAAGATAGCAAAGTTGCAAAAAGAAAGCAGCCAGATATTTTAGTAAACTTAGGAGACGTGCCCAGGGAAACCACCTTACCTCTATCCAGGCTGTGACTCAAATGAGAAATACACCCTTGCTGTAATCAAGCACAAAGGAGAATACGCAGTGTCATTAGTCACAAAGGAAATGAGAGATTCTACGGCACACTCACCTGAATGGCTAAAATTAAAAATTAAAAAGACTGGTAATACACGTTGGCTAGGCAGGAGAGCAAACGTCAGCTGGATGCAATGTATAGACATTGCTCTTTTTATTTATTTTTTTAAAAGATTTTTATTTNCGTTGGCTAGGCAGGAGAGCAAACGTCAGCTGGATGCAATGTATAGACATTGCTCTTTTTATTTATTTTTTTTAAAGATTTTTATTTATTTATTCAACAAAGAGACAGCCAGCGAGAAAGGGAACACAAGCAGGGGGAGTGGGAGAGGAAGAAGGCTCATGGCAGAGAAGCCTGATGTGGGGCTCGATCCCATAACGCTGGGATCACGCCCTGAGCCGAAGGCAGACGCTTAACTGCTGTGCCACCTAGGTGCCCCGACATTGCTCTTTTTAAAATAAAAAAAAAAAAAACAGAATTTTAAATCATGAGACAATCAGAAAAATTCAAATATTGATTACTAATTTGCTAGTATGTAATTATTGGTAAGTTTTTAAAGGGTTCAATGTTGTAGCATCCTAAAAAAAAGAATCTTGTAGTCTAATGGTTATGAATAATTTTCTAAACACTAAAATATTTATGAACAAATTTAGATGCTGTCTGAGAATTTCTTCAAAATAATTCACTTATAGGGAGCAGGAAGAGTAGGAAGAAATGGCAGAAATAAGATTGGCCTTATTGGATTATTGCCAAAGGTGGGGAAATGAATGAGTAAATGGAGATTCACCAGCCTATTCTGTCTACATTTGCTTATGTTTTAAAACAAAAAGCTTAAAATGCTTTTAAAAGCAGTCAACAGAAATAAAAATCCAATTAGGATGGCTTTGCTTCTGAGTATTTGGGAAAAATTGCCTTTCTGATCAAGATGAGAAGAGTAAATATACAGAGTTGTTATTAAATGTTACTGGAACACTGACAACAAAAAAGATTCACTAAAGCCTTTTATTAAGCCTTTTCCAGCAGACAGTGTTATGCCTTTTGATTTGGCCCGAATAGCAACAGCAGTCAGGGTTCTTGGACCAAGGGACTCGTTAAATGACACGGGCACAAGAAAATGCCCATTACAGTGTCAAAGCTGCATCTCTGCCGGTGCTGAATGTGGAATGTCTGCATCTGTTCCTCCAAGAGCTCCCCCCACTATTTCATATCCTAATCTGTAGGAGAGATTTCCAGTGGGTAATTGAAAAACACTTTCAATTCTGGACTCTACTCCGCATCTCATTTTTCTGCCTGAAGTCTCAACTGTTTTGCAAATAAATTGTAATTCATTCCCTGTTCTCTTAGTGAAAAAAAGGAATTGGCTTCTTAAAAGTTGGGCCTTAATCTGCTCAGCCACAAGAAGAGGGAACGCACAGACAATATCAGGAATGGCTATTCCTTGCCCATTCCAGAGGGAGAAAGACGCAGGTCCTGATTGTCTGGACTAATGATTCCAACAGCATTCTAAGAGGTTCAGTCCATGCTCAGAGGTCAACTAATCGCCGTTGTCTGATGAGTTCTATCTCTTTTCCAAAACTGGACTGGAGACACGAACTTTCTTCTGGCAATTAAGTAGGTATTCAGGTGAGAAAAATTCTCCATCAGCATTCAGCTCAACAGAACACAGATTTCAGCTCAAAACTTCTCAGCCTATAAATTGAGACCCCCCACTTTGTTCCTTCCTTATTTTGATCTCCTACACACAGTGGTTTCAATCTGTCAGGGCTAGTGTTTTCTACTTATGCCTTTTGCCCTAAAGATCAACTAACCAACAGTAAGTGGTGAAAAAAAATCATAGAATTTTATGTTTGAAAATATAAAAATTGTGTCATCTAACATTCCCCAAAGTGTTTTCCATGAGATGTTTATTGGTCTTAAGATGGGAGGAAAAGGGTGGAAAAACATGCACGCAAATAAATTTAGAACAACTAATTGAACAAAAATAAACAGGTCTTGTTTGTGACAGGGCTTTGCAAAGCATTTAGTGTATTAATGTGCCCAGCAAATTGCTAAAAGAGGCAAAGATCATGTATTCTCTCAATTTTACTTGACCACGGCTTTAATTTTTTTTTAAAGATTTGTTTATTTATTTTAGAAAGAGAGAGGATGGGGGGGTGGGAGGAGGGGCAGAGAGAGAGAGGGAGAGAGAAAATCCCAAGCAGACTCCACGTGGAGTGTGGAGCCCAACTCAGGGCCCAATCTCACAACCCTGAGATCACCACCTGAGCTGAAACCAAGAGTCAGACACTTAACCAACTGTACCACCCAGGCGCCCCATCTTTCTTTTAAGGAGCACAATATTTTGTGAAAAACATTGACTGATTCAGTCTCTTACTTTAGAAATGATGGACCAAGGAACCAAAGAGACTGTGTTTTCTCCAAGGGCACAAGGCAAACTCACCTTGGAACTGGAGGCCCTCACTCCTTTCGACCCCCATGTCAGAGCACTTCCCACAACGAGGGGCTCCCGTCATGATAGTAACTGACACTCAGAGATATTACCTCTTAGGCTTATGCCTTGATCACGGAATTTTAGTCTCATCACAGAAATTTTATTTCTTCTCACAGGTAAGGAAAAGAAAGCCAGAGAGGGTAAAGTCTTCTCCATACGTATCTCAGGTCTTTGGGAAGAGGCCAGGGTAAGGACCACACTGAGTTCATCCCAAGCCACAACTCCTAGTAGAGACATGACCACTTGGTAAAATGACAATTTAATTCCTTAAGCTTCTACATACCCAATGAGGGACGTTTCATCTAATGAGTGCTCTCTCCGTGCAAGTAAATCAAATCCTTCTCCCATTCTATCTCCTCCATATGCCAGCCCATTATGTAAGATTGTTGGAGACCGGATTTCCCTGTTAAATGGATTCATGTAGCTGCTGAGGATGAAATGAGCTAATATACGTTGAGAGAGGCNTCCTAGTAGAGACATGACCACTTGGTAAAATGACAATTTAATTCCTTAAGCTTCTACATACCCAATGAGGGAGGTTTCATCTAATGAGTGCTCTCTCCGTGCAAGTAAGTCAAATCCTTCTCCCATTCCAGCTCCTCCATATGCTAGCCCATTATGTAAGATTGTTGGGGACCGGATTTCCCTATCTGTTAAATGGATTCATGTAGCTGCTGAGGATGAAACGAGCTAATATACGTTGAGAGAGGTCTGGCACATAACAAGCATGTCGTTCGAAACTATTAGGGCACAAAACTATAGCCTAAACCAGAGAGAGTTAAGCTGCAGTTTAGCGTTTGATGCCCCAGGAAGCAAAATGACCGGCCATTCCTACCAGGTTATATACAGCATGCAGTCTTAACCAACAGGGTTCTATCTAGAAAATGAGCCCCAGCCAGCAGGACAGAGAACTGTTTCAGGAATTCAATAGGCATGGAAGTTAACTCTCTGCAAATAATCAGAATGACTCTCACACATCTTCAGACAGATATTTGAAGTTCATTTTTAATTTTTGTCTTGAATATGGTTTTGGCAGAACCTTCTTTTTTATCATCTTGCAGCCTCCAGCGACTCCTTGGGTCAATATTTCAAAGAGGAAATTTCTACGTATGCTAGCTATTAAATAGAACAATGAAGAAATTACCTGAAGGTTTTAAGGGAATAATTCTGTTAAGAAGTGGTCTACTGTGTATCTAAATAAGGGAAAAAAAGCCTAGCTTTGCCTTTCATCTGTTTTTGTATCCATCCCTAGTCCTGGATGGCTGAACAATTCCACCAGGAGCAAGAACATCATTCCTTCCTGAGGATTGTGGTATCAAATAAACACTGAACTGGAACCAATTCGAAGATTACCAAATAGAGTGATTCTCAAACTTGGATGTCCATCAGAAGCACCTGGAGAGGTCTTAAAATGCTGAACATCAGGTCTTATCCCCAGCGATTCTGATTTGGTAGGTCTGAAGTAGGATCTTAGAATCTGCATTTTCATAATGAATCCCCTCCCCCACCTACCCAGTAATGACTCTAGGCCAAACCGTGAGAAATACTGATGTCATCGTCCATCCTTTCAAAGTCATAAGGAGAGAAACTGAGGCTGCACAAGATGTATTGGTGACAGGATCTGAGCTCAAATCCAACTTTCTTGGTATTAGGCTCAATTCTCTTTCCATAACCAAAGCCTTGACATGTAGGGTGTTAGCTTAAAAAAAAAAAAATGTTCTTGAACTCTCCTTTCAGAGAAACAGGTGTTCATGGAGGTTGGGATAAGCTAAAAATGCTTCAGATTTTGAAACAAAGATCTCAGTGGAGAGACACATTCGATATTTCTCTGTGAGACCATGTAATGGTACTTGACTTGGTAAGAGCTGCGTCTGTGCCACACATTTAGGGAAGGAAGGGGAAATACTCATTTTATTACTCGTGAGGATACGCTTACCTAAGGGCTCCGTTCTGAGTTATAAGAGAATGAGGCAAATGACAAGTTGGTGGAAATGTAGTCTCCTCCAGTAAGAATCAGTTATAAATGAAGACAAATGATCCATATGCATTTAGATTTCTGTTCCTTCCAGATCTCTCAAAGGAGTTCTTCCCAAAGTCCTATTGTTGTTACAGGAGATTCGTGTTAAGGGAGGATAAGGCCTCTGCCACTCAATAAAGTAAGAAATGCAATCATCTCCTTTCCAATAATAAGAACTATACAGGGCACCTGGGTGGCTCAGTCAGTGAAGCGTCTGCCTTCGGCTCGGGTCATGATCCCAGGGTCCTGGGATCAAGCTCCTGCGTTGGGCTCCCTGCTCAGTGGGGAGCCTGCTTCTCCCTCTGCCACTCCCCCTAGCACATAAATAAAATCTTTTTTTAAAAAATTAAGAATTAATACAAATCACCCCACTTCCCTCACTTCCTTGGATATGGGGAAGATCAGAAGTGAATCTGACATACAATCAAGCCACTATGTTAACCCCGTTGGTCAAAATATTCGTGTTCTTCTCTAGCTAGTTTTCTGAGTTGTTTTATTTTTTCTTCTTCTTATGGTTTCTGCATGATTACATTATCAAATGCGCTGTCTGTGTTTTTGTTTTCACTTTCCCAAAGCTAAAACAGGGACAGGGACAGGGACAAAGCATAAATTGAAATAACTCCCATGATAGTTAAAACTTGACTTGTACATGTCAGTTAGGGTCCTATCTTCACAAAGCTCCTTGAAAGGTGGCAGGTTTAACCACCTTGGGTTCCAAGTGGCTTCACCCACTATTCAAAAAAAATTTGTTTTTTAATCTTTTTTTTTTTTTTTTTACAAGATGAGGGATGGGATTTTGATCCAAAAGCAGTCAAGCCTCCAAGCTTATAAGATCGCTTGAAGTGAAAAGCTCATGCCACATAAAGGTCAGTTTGAGCAATCAGAATCTCATTTCCAGGAATTAAATTGAGGATCAATGAGGAACATCAAGCAGTTGGTAGTGAAAGCTGAACTAAAGGGATTCTCACCGAAAAACCAGGAGAGGCCTCAGAGAAGAACATGTGAGCTGAGGCTATAAATAAGCAAGGGTTCTAGGCGCAGAAGCGATCAAGAGGCAAGAAGCTCTAGGGACAGAAAGACATAGAAACATGAGGAAGCAGCAGGCTGGAGCGTTCAGAAGGTTCACTAGGTTGCACCTTGCACCTGGCTGAGGGGCAGCACGGGTCAAGACCAAAATCCAGGCTACATTTTTCCTTCCAGCTGTGCCCACTGGAGGAAGGTGCACTCAGTGGTCCCGGCCACAGGCACCGAGAAAAAATGCAGACTGATACAGGATGAATCAAAGACCTAAAAAATTCAAGTCCCATTCATGGTATAGAAATTCTTGTTGGTGGGGTCTCTAGATCTGTCCTGGTTGTGGAATGACCCTCCTGTTGACACTCCTTGAGGCCTCGGTCTTCTGTGATTCAGAAGATTCCCATAATGCGGGATGTCGGGCTTTTTGTAGGTTCCCATGAGGCTTAGCTGAGACTTGTTTTTCTAATTCTTATGTATATGCTTAAAACAAATCACCAAAACATATACTGTGAGTTAGCCTGTTCCTTCCACCCATAGAATCTACCTAAGATAAACAACACTGTAAAATGGTTCACCTACCATTCAGCCTCATTTTTCCTCCGTAATGCTTTGGAAGAAGATGCTGACACACACCACTTTCTTTCTGTAATTGAAGTGGGAACAAATCGCCCCAAACCCAGTGGCTTAAAACAACGCGAGTTTATTATCTTATGGATCTCTGGGTCAGAAATCTGACACAGTTCTCACGAGGCTAAACTCAAGATGTTGGTGGGGTGGCATTCCTTCTGGAGACTCTAGCGGAAAACCCCAATCATTTTCTGCCTAGTTGCTACAGGCCGCCTACATTCCTTTGCTCTTGGCCACCTTCTTCCACCTTTGAAGCCAACAATTACATCATTCCAAGTTCTGCTTCCATTGTTAAATTGCCAGCTCTGACTCTCTTGCCTTTCTCTTTCACTTCTAAGGACCCTTGTGATTCCATGAGCCCAGATAATCCAGGAGAATCTCTTCATCTCAAAATCCTTAATCTAGTCACATCGGCAGAGTCCCTTTTGCCATATTAAGGCAACGTATTCGCAAATTCCAGGACCTGTGTGGGGACCATGAATTCTGCCTGTCATGTTGATCAAGTAAAAGGCCCCGCTTAATGGTTCACTTCCTCAAATGCCTTCATGAGGATGATCCATTTATCTCCTTTATTTAAGGAAAAAATTGTGAACATGAAGAAAGACCAAAAGACTACACATCAATTTATCTCCTATGGGGTTTCCTCTGTGGAACTGCAGAGCCCTGAGGGTCTGACTGTTTTCTCCAGCATGATTTCTAATGAAAATTCAAGTATACAGAAAAGTGGAAAGAATTGTATATTGAACACCTTTATGCTAAATATGTAGATTCTATTAAGATTTTGCTGTAATCACGTTAGCGTGCAGCTGTCTATCTGTCCATTCCTCCATCCATCGATCTAATTCTTTATGCATTTCAAAGCAAATTATAGACATCAGCACACCCCATCCCTAAATAATTCAGTATACATGTCATTCGCTAGAGTACAATATGAGCTTATGATGTTTTTTTTAAGAGAAGATTTACATAGAAATCTTAACTGTACACAAATCTTAAATGTATCCATCGGTAAATTTTGAATTCCACATACGCCCATGCAACCTAAACCCCTATGGAAATACAGAATGTTGTTATCACCCCCAGAGAGTTCCCTTCCTCCTTCCCAGCCAGCCTCTGCTCACACTCACGCCAAGAAACAATGACTATTCTAGTATTTTTCTCCACAGATTTGGGTGTGATTTTTGAAATTACCATGTTTAAACTAGGTAGAATGAGATCCTAGTGATCAATTACCAATTTGGATCTGATTTGCATTCCTGGCTTGTCTTTTCTCCCTGGCACTGCCACATTGCCTGCAGTTATTTGTTGATCAGATGTTACCTGGGACACCTTTGACTGCAGCTCTCCATGAATAAAGATTAGGGGTTACATAAACAAAAATGCAAAACCATAGTAAGTCAAAGATCTAATTATTACCTAATATTGACAAAAAAAAAAAAAAGAAAGAAAGAAAGAAAGAAAGAAAGAAAGAAAGAAAGAAAGAAAGAAAGAAAGAAACCGAGACTTTCTAGAGGGGTTTTTGTGGGAAGGGGGTGAAGGGGGGAGCAGAGGGAGAAAAGTCTTTCACTAAAATTGAAAAGCTGCTTTCTAGATTATACCCCATGAGTCCTTATTCAATGCATTTGTTGATTCATATGTAGATGAGCACACAGCTTGAGAAGGCAGCAAAACACACTTGAACAGTAGGAGATTTGAGGTTGGAAAAACCTGGGTTTTACATGACAGCTGTCTGATTTTCATATTTCATGAAACTTTTTGGAGACTGGTTATATAGACGTAAAATTGGAATAATAATGTCCATTTCTTAATGCCGTGGGAATTTGAGATAAATTAACAAGTACCTAGCAAAGCATTGTAATATCGTCATCATGTTATTGTGCCTATGTAAAATAATTTTGGTCAAAGGAGAAAAAAAAAACAAAATTTGAAAACTGGGGAATACTAGACAATTCTGTCCTAATTCTTTTTTGTTCAAGCAAACTGTTGGTTCATTTTGGAACCACAAAGTAATTTCTAAAGTCTCTGGACCACATGTGTGAAGAAAAAGACTCTGAAATTTCAATATTGGGGTTGTGCTGGGGAAGGCATTACTCCCTGGTTGATTTCCTGGAGGTTACCCCAGGTCTTGAAGTGATTTTTCAGGACATATCTTTTCTACTCTCCAGGAAATGGCAAGGAGCAAAGCCACCGGTGAAATCATCTAAAAGAACAACTTGTCGAAGGAAATAATGCATGTAATGTTCCAGTTATGAGGTCGGACAATCTGGAGAGTTTACGTACAGGTATTCAATCCAAGGCTCCTTTGTCTTCTTTTATTTTATCGAAGAAAATCTAACTCTAGGAAGGGGAATACCGGCAAAACTCAGCCTCAGCTCCTTATCAAGGACCAGTACAGTTTGTTTCCTGCCATTTTCAGCAAAGGATTGACATCCTAATTTCAGTGGGTAATCAAACACCTAAAGAAGCCTCTGACATTCTCTGATGAGTTTCCAATCCCATCAAAGGAAGAGGACTTTTGCACTGAAAGATAGCTCTTCATGCATCCGTGTGTGTGTGTGTGTGTGTGTGCGAGCGCGCGCGTGTGTGTAGCAGATCTTTTTGATACCCTATATCACAGGCCCTCAGGCCACCTTTGATTTCTGTTGCCACTGTGAAGGACCATTCCATGCTCCCTGACAGCATCCCACCTCAAACTCCAGACTGTATCTTTTCTCTTTCTCATTCCAAGTCCTTCTCCAAAACTAGGGGGGTCTGTCTACTAGGTGTGAATAGAGCCCAGAAGTGCATGGGCATTAATGTCATCAATAATGGTAACAGGAGATAAGAATCAGTGGATAAATACCTCAGTCTCCAGGTGTTTGAATGGACTATTCTGGAAAGCATTAAATGCTCTAAGGTCCCATTGCCTTGAGCAATGACCTTGATGCAGATTTACCTGGATGTTTCCTACTTTCCTGTCTTATTCTCCTGGCTCTCCCACTCTGCCAGGAATGGCCAGCAATCCCTGTACCCACGGATCAAAGATTACTCCAAACTTTGCTGTGAAAGAGAGGAGAAGGCAAAGGGGTCAACGCTCAGAGAAAAAGACCCTTTGCTCTCTTCTTCTCTCCTGCTTTTATTGGTCTTTCAGGATAATCACAAATCCTTATCACTGTTTCTCAAGCACATTATGCATAACAAAGGGCCTCTTACTGGAACTAGGAGGATCTGTTTACAGGAAGGATACCATATGTTAATCTTCCGGTTTGAGCTCTGCTAAGCACAGCCTAAGGGACAATGCCTATTTGCCTTGATCACAGGGCAGCTACTTGGGCTAAGAAAGCTTCAGGATGGCAACTCCCCAAGGGGTTCCAAAGCAGAGTGGTCACGGCAAAGGAATGCGCCCTTCTCTGAAACCTTCCCTCACCCCCAGGCCTCCATGTTGCATTTTACAAGCCAGGTATTATGGCTGACTTCCTGCTCCACATTAACCCCAACACCACTCCACTTCCTGGGGTCACCTCCTAAGTAAATGATCTGTTCTTAGATCTTGGTCTCGGTCTCTGCTTTGGGGATAACCCAAAAGAAGTTAAGGTCTCTTTTTCCCTATCTCGTGCTTACCACCACCCTAGCCCATGTCCCATTATCTCTTGCTTGGAATGTTATAATAACCTCCTAATGGATTTGCCTATTCTACCTCAAATTTATTCACACAGCAGTCAAAATGATCTTTTTAAGTTATATCATATCACTGCCATATTTAAAACCCTAAAAGTATTTCCTGTCTCATCTAGAACAGAACCCAAATTTCTTATGGTGGCTGGTGAAAACTTTGATGTTCTAGTCCCAGACCAAACCCCCAACCTCATCTCATACCCCGTGCTCACTATGTTCCAGAGACTCTCACCTTCTTTCTGCCATGACCATGGCAAGATTGCTTACACCTCCATGGTGTTCTACTTACTCATGTCTTTGCCTGCAATTCTCATCTTCCAGATATTTGAATGGTGACTTCTCTATATGACTGACTCTCCCCCATTTTTCAGGACCAGATAAAGCATCCCTTTTGAGGGGATTTCCAGCTCCCTTAAGTAAAGTTCTCACCAATTTTGCAAATTTCCTCCATAAACCCTTATGATACCGGTTATCATATTTACTTATTTATTTGTTGACTCCCATCTCTTCCTGTCGAGACCAACCTTTGTCAAGGACAAAGACTTCTTGTTTTCTACTGTACCATACAGCACATTGCATGGCACAAATAAAATTTTTTAATTAAAAAAATGGTTTAAATGGTAAGAAAAGACAATTTAAAAAAAAGAAACACAACTAAAAAACAATTCAAAAGTATTCTCTCTTTCGAGTAATCGAAGAAATGTGGTTTAAGTAATGAAATATTTCATATAATAATTCCAAATAAATGTTTCATTCTTAATTATGTAGGCAAGGGTGCAGTAATTCTCTGTAAACAGGTACAAATCTTCTAGAAAGCAATTTGGTAATACGTATCAACAATAATAAAATGGTCACACCCTTTGACATAGTCATCTTACGTTTGAAAATTTATTCCAAGGAAATGAAATAAGTACACAGAAAATCTCTATCTATCAGGATTTTTTTTTGAGGCTACATTTGCATAGTGCATACGAGAGCAAATAAATAAATTATATGCTATTCATTTCTATGAACGGGAATTATAAAATTACATTGAGAAGGATGCCAAAATGCATGCGTCCTGTGGTTGCAAATATGAAAAACATAGATATGAAAAAAGAAAATATACAAAGATAATAACAGAGAAAAGCAATAGGATTAAAACTGATTTTTTAAATTTTATTTTCAAATGTTTTGCGTCGCGTTATTTCTATAATAAAAATAAATACCTGTCTGGCTGATTGGAAAAGGTTGTTTTGAAAATAGAATCAGACGGTTCATTTATTCACTCTTCCAACACTCAGTCCCTGATATATGCAAAAAACTGCTAAATCCTGTGGGTGACTATGCCCGTGTTTGTCTTCAAGACCTCAGTGATACATACGGAGAGAAAATAGACCCAATCTCAAAGCAAAATACGGTGCGGTAAGGACTGAAGGGAGCTACTAAATACAGAGACGTTTGTATGAAGAATGAGGGATGTCTATTCCCCGTCATGGGATATTTTGCTGCACCCAATGTGTAATTACTATTGCCAAGTCTATGAGTCAGAACAGTCTGCTATACGTCCCCAAATCTCAAACGCCCAATGCAGATGTTCCTGGTTGGTGGCTTTTGGGGGAGGTCTATGCAATGACTGAGGCATCAAGTGCTCTGCATTTTGGATGCTGACGTCTTCCAAGGTCTCCCGAGGGGTGTACAAAAACGAAGGGGAGGCTCACGAGACACTCAGCGGCTCCACCGGCCATGACACATCACCTCCACTCGCATTTCATTGACTCGAGTGAGTCACATGCTTCCAATTCTAAAAGCCGGGAGCTGGAAACTTCAGTGCCTGAGGGCGTCATGACTCCGCAGGGTGGAAAAGGCAGGGGGCTTCGGGGGACCTAGTAAGCAGTAGCCATCTTGGGACAGGAGGCAATCAAGTCAGAAGCCCTGGATTCACATCTCTGCTCTCAAATTTAAACACACACACACACACACACACACACACACACACACACACACACACACACAAAACAGAGCCAAATTTACATAAGGTGAGGATTTATTCTAAAAGGTTATTGCAAGAGGAGGTAAGGGACAAGAGCCATAGGTAGAATGCTCCACCCATGGGATCTGCCAATGTCTGAGTTATGCAGAAAGAGGCTTTTCTTTAAGGGGAGGTGATGTGGCTTGAAATTGGCTGGTATGGGCAGTGGGGTGAATGGGGTGAACAGGTGGGCATGGCAGGGACCGGACAGTAGACCAGAGAATGCTTCACCCTGAGGTCAGCCTATTCTTGGGAGGGGCCAGTAAGAAGGGAATGTGGCTCGCTCAGGGTGAGGGTGGGTCAGGAACCCTCCTTCCCAGAAAGAAGAAAAAGTTAACCGAAGCGTGTAGCTAACAAGGATTTTGTTCTGATTACGTACATGGACAAACAATTCAGCGAATCATTTATAAAGCCAAGAGTGCGAATTTAGAGAGTCCGTGTCTGGCCTCCTCACACATCGACAAAGGGGCATCTGTCAGTCTTGCCTCACAGGAGGAAAGGTGTCTCTTTGCAGTAAGCCATTTCCCAGAATACGAAAGTGTGGAGGGACTTCTGAATGGCTACTCTTTTCCAACAAGAGAAAGCTCAGGTAAAATTCAACATTTCCGTGGCTCTCAATTCTAAATTCTAAATTCTGTGGCAAACAGTTCTAAATTCTCACCAAATTCATTTCCTCTTCCTCCTGAGCATAAGCTAGTTCAAATCTCCTAGCCGTATGACTCCCTTTTAGGCAATAGGATATGAGTGAAAATGATACGTGCCATTTTCTAGGATTGGCCCATAAAAGCTTCCCACATGGGCCCATTTATCCTTTATCCCCAAGCCAGCAGCTTGGAAGTTCCTTGTTAAAGATACCAGAGCCACAGATGGAAAGAGCCAAGACCCTCCATCCTGTTTTCCCACTTAGCAGAAACACTTATATAGACTTTACTTCCATAAGAAGTAAGCTTCGACTCTGTTAAATTACAGAGATTATTTTTTGTTTGTTTTGTTGTATTTGTTACAGAAGCTAACACTCTTTAATCTTTCTAAACCTTACAAGGTTTTGGTTTAAATATTTACCAAAAACTTATTAGCATCATGCCTGGTACATAGCAAGCCCTCAATAAATGTTAGCTATCACTATAAATATCATTCAATATTAGGATGGAAAGGCTTGGCCCACAAAAGGGCATCCGAGTTATGCTTTGAGATACTGGTAGGATTTTCCATGGGCAAGAGATCCAGGGACAGCATTTCAAATGGGATTTATGATGTGTGAAAGGCCAGAGCAAAGGAAAGGCTCAGGAAATGAGGCTGGTCATTCTGTTCTCACCCTCTCGTTGGGAAGATGGAGACATTCGAAGGAGGATGAGATGGGAAAGTTAGTTGCCACCCTATACTGCAGAGTCTGGAATTAAAAAGGAGGCTAAAATGACACCCAAGCATAGGCAAAAGAGTATTAATATGCATATTCAAGGGAGGGATTGGTTTGTCCCCACTCTTTTTTCTAAAGCAAAAAGAATCCTGCTGATAAGTGTTGAATTCATTAAGAGACCTTAGGCTGTTGCAAGGTAGGGCAAGTGGGAAGGTGAAAGTACTTTGTCATCCAAAGTGTAATGAAAGAACAAGACATTATTAGCAGCTGGGACAATGGCTTTTTATTGGGGTCACCGACCTTTCTGAGAATATATCATGGAAGCTAGGGATCCCCTTCTGAAAAAGCACATGTGAACATAAATACTAAGTCCTCCAGGCCCACATGTGGACCCCCAGTTAAGAACTCCTCCGTCAGAGAAATTCAAGAGAAGAGAAAAGAAGCCACCTGAAGCATGCTCAGTGTGGTGTCTCTGGCTGAAACAACAGCCCAATGCGCCTTCCCGTTCCTTGGTGGCAGAGGCATCAGGCTGTCGCCAGGCTGATGCGCTCACAGTGACAGTAGCAACTTGACATTGTGCGAAGGACCATGGTGTGCTTTTCAGCACTATCACCCGCAGCATGGCCTTGGACAAGAGAGCAGCGTGCTCTGTGACTCAGTTTCTTCATCTGTAAAATACCTGCAAGCCAAGTCTATGAAGTTGCTTTCGAAAATTCTAAATGGTGAATTGCTATACAAGTTAGTGCTATTCTTTAAATAATGCTTAAATAGTTTTCTGTTTGCTTCCTCAGGACCTGTAGTGTTTCTTTTGTCTCTTGTTCCCTTGATGAAGCCTGTATTGAATGACTGCCAGGAGCCAAGGCATTTTCCTCAGAGCTAAGGAAACAGCAGCAAATGAGAGACTGTCCGCCCTCAAGAAGCAACACACCACACGCTAGTGATCTTTCTTCCCTGAGCTGAACCCCACTGTCTCAAGCTGGGCTCCCCCAGAAAACGACCCTGAAACAACGAGCGACGTCTCTGTAGTCGATTTGGGAGGAGCAGGAAACATCAGTCAGACAGTGGAGACGTGCAGCCCGGGAAACATCAGTCAGACAGTGGAGACGAGCAGCCCGGGAAACATCAGTCAGACAGTGGAGACGAGCAGCCCAGGAACAAGGACAGCAAATACTGAACACACGATCAATCCCTCGACCACTGTGGATACACTGGAGCTTGTCCCACGGGAAATCTCGGGCAAACTGTGTAACCCACACTTCAGGATTGTCCCGCCCGAGAAGAATGAATCGGCTTCCCTGCGGGTGTTTATTCCCAGCACTCCCAGCCTGTCTTGCAAATGGAGCTTCTCCAAGCTTCGGAGAAAGCCTCCAGGGGAAGAGATGCAGATGCTGACTGCTGAAATTCAACTGAAGAGCAGTGAAGTGGAGAGGCCCAAGGGATAGGAGCAGAGCACAGCTCTACTTTCGAAAATAGCGAATGCCTCATTGAAAATAGCAAATGCCTCATTTTTTAGCTTTGGGGGGTTGCAGACTTTCCTGAGCCCTGTCTGAAGTGGTGAAAGAGATCTCTAGCTGAAAGACAAGAGTATACACTTGTTGATCACCTGTTTAGGTGACTCTGAGAACATTTTTCCTCATGAAATCCATGGAGTTGTTTAATCTCCAAGGTTTGGTGCCCAGGAGAAGGATGAGAGAAAGAGCAGGCCACAAAGTTAGTAGCTACCGCGTTTTGGGTCCTTAGCATGAGTCAAGCATTGGGTTAATTGCTTTATACGCATTATTATCTGTGAACACTGTCACTTAGGTACCACCATTTCTATGACGAGGCAAGAAAACAGAGGCTTAAACAAATGGCAGACCTGGGATTTGAATCCAGAGAATTCAGTTATAATCCTGAGAAAACATTCTTAGTCACCATGTCAGGTTGTGTTGTGTTGGAAGAAGTTAGTTTAGACCTCGCATTTTGGCTGTGCTCTCTTCCCATGGCATTGGTCAAGAAGTGTGGGGCGCCCTTCAGGGGCGTCAATGCTGAGAAGACAGAAGTCTGGAAACCAGAGAGAGCAGGAAGTCCTGGGCTGGAGGAAATGAACTAACCTCAGAGCTCCCGCCAACAGGAGAGAGACCCCCCCAGGAAGAAGCTCTTCTTGCTCAGTCTGGCCCTCCTCAGAATATTGGCTCCTGCAGCGTCAACATCCGGGAAACCACGGGGGCCTGGGCCATCCCCCTGCGAGCCAGGAAGAGCTAATGAACTAATAATGTCATTTGCACTCTTAGAGGAGGGTGAGTTCACAGTGATGTTCATTCTTTGGGGCAGCCATCTGTCTCAGCAAGCCCAGCGTTCTCGAACAAAGGCTCTTTTCTCTTCTTCACTCCTTTCCCCTCTTCACTCCTTCACTCTGTAGGTGAATGTCTCATGAGCATTCTTGTCTCCTAGGCTGAGTGCAGGAGAAGCAGTAGTACTTAACTGTCGCTGGCCTTTCCCGGAACCCGAGGGAACGGACATCTCCCTCAAAGTCGATAACAGCTGCGGAGCACTGCCCATGCGCCACACCTTTCAGTAACATCTGCGTATTGTCTCATCTGCCCCTTGCAATAGCCCACGAGTTTCTATCATTCCCATCTTTCAGATGAGACACAAAGGCTTTCTCTGGCCCTGATGTTTCGGTTTGCTTTTTTTTTTTTTTTTTTAAGTTTTTCTAAGACTCTTCACAAAATACCCATTCAGGAAGGCCCTGAATATAGCTGTCAAGACCTCTCCCACCGGGCTGGCAGAAGACTCTCTGACCTTCGGGGAAGAGAGATAAGAGTGGACAATATTCTGTATAAAAATATAAGCTTCATAAATCCCTTCCGTGGATGAAAATAGATCAGAGATTGCCGCCCTGGTTGTGTCACTTTCTAGGTTAATTGCTTTGATTTTAGGCAGACGCATTGGGATAGTTTCATCTGAGTGCCTCCCTTGGAGGGAGTGTGTGCACAGATTATTAATCAACTTTGCGTGACATTGGAGCGGCAGCTAATTCCCTGAAGAATATGCAGTGAGAGCATAGTAGCAAAAGGGAGCCTGGGGAGATGTGTGCCCCATGCGGAGTCCTAAATGCTACCTTCTGTGAGCCTAGAATATAAAGAGAAAGTGGGGAGTCCTCCCTGTTCCCTGGAGGCCCCTGCCTCTTCCCAGGAGCAGCATTAAGGCTCTTTCATGTCCCATTGTGGCAGGAAGGGCTGCGTAATCTCAGGTTACTGCTCACAGTAGCCACTTCCCCTCAAACGCTCAGCCGTAAATGCATCCATCCTGATGGTTCAGCACCACCTGACGCTAAATTGAAAAATGTGTCTCTTTTCTGTGTCTTGACCTTTAGTTCCAAAAAGGAAGATCTAAGAATTTTCCATTGCCTATCATGGTGCCTGATGCATAATTAAGGTCCAATAATGGATGGACAGATAGATTAATGAGAGAATGCAAATATGAATGAATGAATGAATGAATGAATGAATGAATGAATGAAAGAAAAACTAAGCTCCCTTCTTCATCGAGTCATACATAAGGCATTGGGTCAGACAGCCTAAGTCCTAGATTCCAGCCTCTTTTTAGCTTGGGATGACTCCCAGCAGCTTCTGAACATTGTTGACTGAACAAACTCAGAATGGCAATGCTTGTCATGGCTCAAGCAGCATCATGAAAGTTGATTAAACAGATGAGACCTGTGAAGGAAAATGTCAGTATACATAGGAGGAAGGTTTTAGATGTTTGCTTCTGAGTCTCAAAGTGTGAAGCAATTGATTGTGGTTTCTCTTGTCGTTTTCCCCTAACCCACTTGTCTGTATAAAACCCTTCAAACAATTCCTGGGACTCTTACTGGTAAGGAATTAGTGTGCTAATTAATTCAGATAACCAGCAAATTCATAAGTAATTTGTTTAGAGACTGGCTTTCCAAGACCACGCCCATCTTTCTAAATGAGGGTGCAACAGCAATTTGGTGTCATAAATTCACTGAGCCACGATCAGACAGTTGTAGGTTACGTGCCACCATTCATTCCCTTCTGTGCCTTGGAGTCTAAAAGTTTTCATAGATCCAGATCTTAAAGAGGCTAAGATTTTCTCAATGTAATTAGTGGTGCCAGAAGGCAAGGCAGCATTCTGCTGCTCTTGGCTTCAAATTCGTAGTTTGTTAGAGGTGGAAGAGAATTTAGATATTATTCAAGCTAGCATCTAGATTGTTGCTAGTTCAGATTGTTTAAATAGGGAAACTTAACTGTCCTGTGTTCTTCCTTTTCTTGGCAGAAGGGAAGGCTCATGTTACCCCGTACACCTTCAAGGATGATTTGAACATTAAGCCCACCCTATCTCCTAAGAACAGAACAACAGGTCATTCCGTTATTATGGGTCTAGGCCTGAGTTAAATATGTTATCAAGCTTTATTGGAAAAGAAGAGGAAGGGAAGATTCCAAGAAAGTTGCCATAGCAGGAGAGGCTGGCTACCTGGGAAGGGCTGGGTGAGAGGAACTCACCAAGTTCCCTGCGTGATCTGTGTGTTTAGGATCCACCTGCTTGCTGATCTGAACACCAAGGCTTCACCTGGAGATGAACATTTCATCCCCAGGCTGGGGATGCCTTTATCCGCCGTGCCTCCCCATGGGTGCCCAAAGAGGACTTTGTCAGTATGCATTGCTGCCCCCAGGACTGGCCATCAGGAGTGACACTCAATCGTGAATCACAGTCCTGTCATCACTCCCTGTGGACACTCCCTGCAACACAGCAGGAACCTGGGAACCCAAAAGAAAAGGGTGAAACATTACAATTGGAAGTGGCTGAAACAAAAATCTCAAGACCCCTTGAGCTGTGGGACAAGTGTGACTTCAGTAATGTTTTATTTTATAAAAAACGACTGTTCAGAGAGGCTCTTCTGGTTCGCTCGGGTCACAAGATATGGGGAAGACAGAGCCGAACCTAGGATCCAAGTCACCTGGGTCCACGGGCCTCAGGGCATTTTTCATGAATTTAAGTACTATGAACATAATTTCTGTAACGTAGTACCCGTCAAAAACATTCCATTAATAAACAGAGAAATTCCCTACAAAGTCAGGGTAGGCAATCTCGAAGCCTCAGTGGCTTGTTGGTGGACAGACTCTGGAAGCATCGGACTGTCTCCCATGTAATGCTGGGCGAATGCGCTTCCTTTGCATGGTCCAGGACCCACGTTTCTTGGGTCCCTTGTTTTTTCCTCTTAGACTCTGCCATCAGATCAAGTCGGCTTCTCCTAACAAGTGATCTCTCCCTCCGAGGAGACACCTACCTATCTGTAAATTGTAAATCAGGGCCTGCCATTCTGCTATTCAAGTTAAAAAGCTGGGCCCCGTGCTCAAACAGGGAGATCCTTCTCGGAGTCACTTCTGTACTTGTGATGTCCTTTTCCTGATTAGTTTCTCCTCCAGGGAGCCTCTGTCTCGGTCTTTACAAAAACACGTTCCTTTTTTGTATACGTTAAATGTAATTTTCAGCTTTGGGTTTGGCAACTGCTCTCTCCTTTGGTCACTGTCTATAAAATGGTATCTTTCAGGCAGAGACCTCATGGCAAAATGCAGAGAAGAGCTCTGTGAATCAGAGGTCAAACTGACCATTTTTCCTGGCTCTGGTAGAGGGACAGCAGGGCAGCCCAGTAACAAACTCAGGTCATTGTATTTGATGTCATTTGAAGGGCATATTCTGGATGATTTTTCAACACTCTTCGTTACATTGAGTGTAGTGGGTTATATTGAGCTTCCTGTGTCCTTTTCCTCCAATATTTCCCTATAACCAAGGACACGCTTTTTTGGGGCATCAGAGGTCATAAAGCACAGTCATGGGGACAGTGACATCAACTAGTCCAGGAAAAGAATACCCCTATGACTTGGAAGGCAAAGAAGGTTGCTGTTTACTGTGAAGCCAGCTTCTATACTAGGTCTCACCACGTGGTGTGTCTTATCCCCTCAACCTTGTAGTGTGAGTGGTGTTACTTCTTTCCACATTCTTTTCAGGTTTATAAACAAAAAGTCACAGGTTTAGGTATTCATTCAAGATAAATGTGTCAAGTGTCCGTTATGTGCCAGGCATTAGAAGTACAATAATGACAAACAGACACAGTCCCTCTATCATGGGCCTTGCAGTCTGATCTCTACTGAGTAAATAGGCAATAAGTAAACAAAATTTTAAAAAGTGTTTCCAACTTATGGTAAGTGCTACTAAAAAAGCATAGAATTACCTCTGAGTATATATTTCACAAATGGTTAAGGCAGCCTTCCAGTCTGTAAGTTTCTGACCCAGAGTCTATGCTCTGTCCTTCATAGCATCCTCTATTCCAATCTGAGAGACTGAGCTGGACATCCCCGAATTATACATTGCCATGAAGATAAAGAAGGGATGTGAGATAGTGGAGTATCCCCATTGACCTATAACCTAAAAGGGGTTTTCTGCACAGATCAGTGGGAATTCCCTGCAGGTTTGAGTCAAGTCTACATTTTCTTTGTGTCACTCAGGTGTCTCACCGGGGCCACCCTTCAAGATTTGAGGAAAATTGGCTCAATACCAGTCACATAGCTTATGGGAAGTCAAGCATCTTCTCTGAGATGAACTGTTCCTGCTTTATCCTGATTTTCACTTCTTTTGTGACTAGAGTACTCACTTCTTTTTGTTCCAGGTTGACCCAGAGAGGACCTCAGTCCTCTTTCCTTAATTTCACTCCATTACTCATGTGATGATTTATATATTTCACAGTTCTGAGGGGCAATGATGAATGTTTACACTGCAGTGAAATTGAGAGAGACAGAGAGATAGAGGCAGAGAGAAAATTAAAATTGGACATTAGACCTCTTAGTCTTCAGGTTGTCTTTAAGCTTCCATTGGCCACCATCTTCTTCCCAGCTTGCCTGTCCACCATATTGCCCAGCTTCCTCTCCCCGTCACTTCTGCCCTTCTCCAGTTCCTTGCTTATTTCTGGTGGAAGCTATTTGCACAGAGCTTTTTTCTTTGTGATGCTATTGCCTTCCTAGTCACCTCCTCTGGGTTTCATCTTCTACCCCCTAAGTCTTATCAAGGCACTTGTCGAAAGTGATATTGCTCTACTCTCTCCCTAAGAGAAACTCTGCTGCCAGCTATTGAAACAATGCTATTTTTCAGCCTCCTACATTTGTTTGGACACCCGAATTATAGTACCAAATATAAGAGAAGGGTTCAGCAACAGCATAAGAACTCACTTTGTACTTAAAGAGTACAAGAGAAAGAAAAACAAAGTTACAACTCATTCTTCCCAACATTCTAAAACTCAGGCTCCCTCTGTCAGTCAAAAAACCTCAGGAACAGATTTCCTCCCCACTGCCTCCCTCACAGGTGTCAAGGCTAAGAGTCACATCAGGGAAGGAGAAAAGGCAGGACAAACGACTTTCACACCTTCGTGCCTTTTACTTGTGTTATTCTGTCCTTGTCTCGGGGGAACAGCAGCAGTGGAAAACCCACACCAGCCTGGCACTGTCCTCCAAGGGCCACATCAGAAGGGAAAGCAGCAGGCACAGAATGCCTTCTTAGAAAGCGTTGTCCTTGCATGAAAATGGACTTCTCGCTGTTTCCCCCATTCTTTGGATCAATCTTGCTGATTGAGCTGCATCACTGAGGATTTGGGCACACTCTACACGTCCACTGGGCAGACCCATTAACCATCTATCCTGCTTCAGTTCGCCTAATAAATTAATAGGCACCTAAACTGTAAATGAGCCGAGGCATAACCTCAGAAATGAGTGATGGCAGATCCCACTTGGCTGCAGGTGTCTGACTTCAGTTCAGCATTAAGAGCTATGTCTCCCTGGACATCTCATTGTCTTGGGGAACTTAGAGAAATCTGCTATGATTAGGAGATGCATCACACACATTCCCCTGGTAGTTTTGTGAAGTGGTTAAGAACACAGACTCTGGACTCAGACTGCCTGGATACGTGTCTTGTCTTTGCCATTCAAAGCCTAAGCGATCCCGGACCACTCCTCTAAACTTTGCATGCTTCATGTCGCATCTACAATGACAGTGTAATTATAGTAACTACCTCATCGAGTTGTGAATACAGGTGCAGTATGCATGGGACAGTGTTTGGTGCATAGTGCCAGTAAGGGTGAGTGGTTATCATCATATGGACAAGCAGATTCCTACTATTTCAAAGTATCCTACTCCATAGACTTGGGTTTCTAATTGAGCTAATGAGAGACTGGGGATGGGCAGCAGCATGCCAGGAACACTCAAGGCCACCAGATAAATGTTGTTCCTGTTCCTAGAGTATCAATTTGACACCTGAGAAGTAATTTAAATGAACTCACCTATCTATAACAACATGGATAGATGTCAAAAATGTCATTGTTGGGGCGCCTGGGTAGCACAGTCCTTAAGCGTCTGCCTTTGGCTCAGGGCGTGATCCTGGCATTCCAGGATCAAGTCCCACATCGGGCTCCTCCACTGGGAGCCTGCTTCTTCCTCTCCCACTCCCCCTGCTTGTGTTCCCTCTCTCGCTGGCTGTCTCTCTGTCAAATAAATAAATAAAATCTATAAAAAAAAATGTCATTGTTAAGTGAAGAAAGCAAGCTACAGAATCATGCACAGTAATAATACTTTTTTAAAGATTTGGGACACCTGGGTGGCTCAGTCGGTTAAGGCACCTGCCTTCGGCTAAGGTCGTGATCCCAGAGTCCTGGGATTGAGCCCCACATCAGGCTCCCTGCCTCTCCTTCTCCCTCTGCCTGCCACTCCCCCTGCTTGTGCTCTCTCTCTCAAATAAATAAATAAAATCTTTTAAAAAATAAAGATTTTATTTATTTATTTATTTATTTATTTATTTATTTATTAGAGAGAGAGAGAGAAAGCACACCCTGGGGGAGGGGCAGTGGGAGAGGGAGAAGCAGACTCCCCACTGAGCCCAGAGCAAGGAGCCTGTTGTAGGGCTCAACAAGGGGCTGGATCCTAGGACTCTGAAGTCAGACACTTAACCGACTGAGGCACCCAGGCACCCCGATAATATTGTTTTTAAAACACAAAAACATGGTATCTTTTTCCAACATATATAAATGAGTGCAAATCTGTAAGAATAAACCACAAACAAGTAGTGATTATTTCCAGGGAGCTGAGACGAGACCGATTATCAGTGGTGGTCAGGGGGACTTCAGACTATAAAGTTCTGATTGTCTTTGAAGTGGGAGAATAGATTTATGAATTATTTGTTTACTAAGCTTCTTTCTTTAAAAAGTAATTTAAAACAGTATTTTATTTTTGCCACAAGCCCAGATATATATTGGAATAGAAAGTGAATAAACTTATATAATTCTCAAAATTAACTATGACACATCAAAGAAGTTTTCAGATTGCTGGGCGAACTACCTACCAGAGCTTCCCAAGATACCCATTTACCTTGTTTTGTTGTTAAAGGAGCTTTGGAAGAAAAGATTGAGGAGCACCGCATTCATTGCTTGGGATCTCACTCCATTTTTCTCAAGCTTAGTTGGTAATGCAACATGTATCCATTTACCCAGGCCAGAAAGTCAGCTGGCCACCTCTTTTCATTCTCTTCACATTCAACCCATAGCCAAGGCTTACCTCTTAAATCCCTCTAAAATGTGTGCATTTCTCATAATTCTCATTTATGTAGGACGTCTTCATCTCTTGCCTAAATTACTGCAAATCCTCAATACTGGTTCCCTTGCCTCCATTCTCCCAAATCCCTCCATTCCACTGACACACCGATGCCCTCACAATCATCTGAATGCAAATACCATCAGCTCATTCTACTATTTATAATTCTTTGGTGGTTCTCCATCAGCCATAATTCATCTAAGCACCTTTATAGCAAAGACAATTCATGACATGATAGGGTAGCTAACTGATCACCAAACCATCCCTGTCTTCATTACCACAGAGTTTTAACTTGGAGGCAGATGCCCAGAAGGAAATATATTTTGTAGGTCTCCTTGCACTTAGGTAGGGCCAGGTGACAAGGTCTAGCTGATGGACCGTGAGCAAAAATGATGGATTTCTCTGTGGCCCACAGCCTCCTCCTTGCTTTCTTTCCCTTTCCACCAGCTGGATGCAGATTGCAGGGCTCTGGTGATGGGAAGGCCACCAGATGAAAGGGGCCTGGATCCCTGAATCACTAGATAGAGGCCAGCTGCCTGCTGATCAGAAATGCCTTAAATGGTTGTAGGCACAAGAAATAAACTATCATAGTTGAGCAATATGAAATATTGGTGTCTGCCCTCAGTTCCCAGCAGAGAGCTCCTAAAACCCTTATTTCCCAAGTGATAAGATCTCCACGGCTGTCTTTTGTTCCACTGAGGTGACTCTGAGCCTCGATCAGAAGCTTCAAAATTTTCAGTCCAAACCTTGATCCTCCAGAGAGGGAAGAGGGATGGAAATGGAGTTAATAATTCTTCATGCCCATATAAGGAAGCCTTCATTAATTTCCAATTGTCGGGAGTTTGGAGAGCTTTCAGGGAGGTGAACACACCCACACCAGTGCTATGACACCCTCAGTTCCATGGGGACCGAAGCTCCTGTGTTAAAGACCCCCGCCCCACATATCTCTTCATCTAGCTGCCCATCTGTATCCTTTGTTGTGTCCTTTAATAAACTGGAAAACGTAAGTGTTTCCTTGAGTTCTATGGCTGCTCTCGCAAATTAATCACATCTGAAGAGGAGGTCATGGGAATCTGTAGCCAAATCTAACAGAAGTGGTTGAAGGTACCAGGTCAAGTGAGGACCATCCTATCTTCTCAACCTTCTGTTACCTCCTTCCTTCCTATCCTACCCTCCCCCAGTGGAATCCCCACCAGCAGGGGGAGGGGGAAAAAAAGAAGCACAAGGCAGAGAAGTTCTCGCAGACCTGCCGCCTGAGGCAGGCCAAAGTGGGGGCCAGTAGAGAAGAGTTTGCACTGCATTCAGTCCCGGGTTTCGAATTGTATTTCCAACTGAACACTTTTATTACTGAAAACAAACAAACTGTATTTTTACCTGTCACGTAGTTAAAACCAATAGAAAAGTCAAAGAGCTGCCAGAATTTTCATTTGGGAAAAAAAAAAATTATCTCCTCTGAATAAATTTAAGAGACACTGGAAAATGAAAATAAATTTGCACTTTGATTTGTGAACTTGAACTTCACAAGTTCTGCATATCCCATATACCAGTTTCATCACTACCAGAACCACTGAAACAGGGGCGCCTAGGTGGCTCAGATAGTTAACTGTCTGCCTTCGGCTCAGGTCCTGATCTCCAGGTCCTGCGATTGAGCCCTGTGTAGGGCTCCCAGCTCGGCAGGAGGTCTGCTTCTCCCTCTCCCTCTTTCTCTCCCCTTGCTCATGCTGTCTCTCTGTATCTTTCTGTCTCAAATGAATAAATAAAATCTTTAAAAAAAAAAAAAAAAGAACCACCGAAATAATCATAATTTAGATTTGGAGGTAGGCTGTAGAGAAATAGATTTTTCCACAAAATCAAAAGCTGGAGGCAGAGATATCATCTGGACCCACCTGATATGACTATACCTTCTCTTTCCGGATGAAGAGCCAGCCTTTATGGTATTAAGTATGATTCAAGAGGTCTAATATTTTTGAACATCCTCTTAAGTTGAAACATCTAAAATTTTAGTGCGATCTTTAGACCACCAGCATCATTATCACCTAAGAACTGGTTAGAAATGCAAATTCTTAGGTCCCACCCCTGGAATACTGAATCAGAAATTCGCAGAGTGGTCCCAGCAGTCTGTGTTTAACAAGCCTGTGATTCTGTTAAAGCTAAAGTGTGAGAACCACAGGTGTAAGATATTCCAGAATATTGACATAAGCCTTTGTATCAAAAGGCAGCAATTGAATAAAATGTTAGTGTTTTTTAAAAAATTCATACAGCAGGGATGCCTGGGTGGTTCAGTTGGTTAAGTGTCTGCCTTTGGCTTAGGTCATGATCTCGATGTCTTGGGATTGAATCCCCATAGGGCTCCCCACTCAGCAGGGAGTCTGCTTCTCCGTCTCCCTCTGCCCCTCCCCCTGCTCATGCTCTCCCACTTTCTCTCTCTCTAATAAATAATAAAATCTCAAAAAAAAAATTCATACAGCAGACAGGACACTACCTGCACTGGGAGAGAATTGTCCCAAAATACAGATGGGAGAGGGGGGCAGGTAGACACGGCTGACAAGCAGAGAGATGTGGTAGCAGGAAGCCATGCAAGAAATTATGCTAGCCTCCTTTCATAAGTGTTTTATGTGCCCATGAGCAGTCAGGTGGGAATAAAGTCACATACAAAAAGGCATTCATTCACACAGGTCACCGAAATATCACATCCATGACTGTTATGCATATGCAAGTGTTTTACAAACTTAGTTTCTTCACTGAACACTTGAGAGTTCAAGAGTTTTCTATATGTGAGCCATACAGTTGCATTATTTATTAAACGAGCTGGAAGCTTCCGGCTTCTTATGTAAATGAGTAGCTAAATTGTTTCTCTCCCTCTCTCTCTCTCTCTCTCACCCCTATATATAAAAATCTGTACAGTATACAAGTAAGTAAAGTTACAGCTAAATAGCTACCTGATGGGGGTGAAACAAGTCAAGAGTCTTGGGTTTTTGAGAGAATAGATCTGTCCCATATCATTTATCACCCTCCATGGACTGGGCATTTAACCACTTGTACTGACAGCATCATTACATTAATAGCTAATTTATAATAGACCTTCTTACATGCCAAACTCATCATGCTTATAGGAATTTTCTCATTTAATCCTCACAGTAATTCATCAAGGGCATACTATTACCATTCTCCTTTCAGAGAGGAACCTGACCTTTATTAACACCCAAAGTCACCTAGCTGGGAAGGGGTAGAATCATGTTGTCCATCCAGGCAGTAAATCGTTCTCTTAACCACTGCACTGTATGGCTTCCTACGAAACTGAGAGGACTTCATATATTAGTCTATAATAACAGATAATCTGCTTATTACATGTAAATTATCCATTTCTCATCCAAAATTTATCAACCTCTGCCTTTTTTGGGGGGGGAACCTGGGGCAAGGTACCCAACCTCACTGAGTAAGCCAACGTTTACTCCTCCAGTTCCTAAGGCCATTATGAAGATATATAAAGTATACGCGGCAGCACGTGGCCCATGGAAGGTCCACAAAATTCTTAGAAGCCCTTTGAAGAGCAAGAGCTGCCCCACCACCAGCTAGTTCCTACTCTATCAAGGCAGACCTGTAAAGTCTAAGTGTGGGGGCTTATACATATTTCAACTTGGACATTGGCTAGCTTAATGGTGTCTCCTGTGAAAAAGATGGCTTTGTATATTCAATTCACGAAGACTTTAAGAATACCTACGTGCCCCCATTCGCAGGAAGGTGCACACCAATGCTCGAGGGTTACCAGCTACTGGGGAACTGCCCAAGCATCCAGCCAGGCACTGTAATGGGACTTTATCCACATTATCTCAATGAATCCTTCTGACAGTGAGCTTGATGTCGTCGTCCTCATCTTCTGGATGAGACAACGAGAGCATTGATGGGTTAATCAGCTTGTCCATATCCCAAGTAGAAGAGCTGGGATCCAACCCAGACCAGGCTTAGTGTGAACATTCGTACTCTTCCCAGTAAATCACACTGGCTCTCTCATATAATGACACACGGAGATTATGCATCATTGCAGAAACAGATAGCTTTCTGTCCTTCGCAGTTAGTGTGATTGCTAACTGTAAATATGAATATCACCTTAAGTTTCCTCCATAGAAGGTGTTGTCATGAAAAATGAGTTCCCCTTCCTTGGGCAGCAGACTTTTCCTATGTGTGGGACTAGGTGAATGCCTTCCGATCCTCAGTCCTGTGTGCCACCTTCATGACTCCTGCTATTTCCAAGTGATGAATAAGAAATTTCTTTAAATAAGAAATAAATACAAAGAGGAGTGAACCACGGCATTAGGGCCCTAGCTACCTAGTGTCTGAAAATGGAGGTTGATAAGCATTTGGGAAGGGTTAGCACATACTGGCATCAACCTGAAACTTTCTACTTACCATAATCAGAATGATTTTATAGTATTGAAAAGGGAACACTATTTGGTACGTGATTTAATGTCATTTAATGCCTTACCCAGGAACCAACCCCAGTGGTCTCACATGTCAGTGAAGGACATGTGGTGTGGCCTCAGTGATCGTTATCTACACTTTGGGAAATAATGACCAAGAATGTTTTCAGGGTTCCTTCTGGTCCTTCAGTTTTATGGAAAATCTTCCTACTTGGGCCTTGAGCAAGCCACCTGTTACCTAAATTAATGTGCATTCAGGCGGTGCTCAGCCATGCACAGGTGCTCCATAAACATTGGTAGTGGATTAAAAATACTTACGTCACCCGCATTTGAAGGTACACCAAAGATCAGAACACAAGAAAGCAAGTTATCCAATTCACCTGTAAATTTACCAGTTCCCTAAAGCTGAGTGTGTCTCCAGTGACTAGAAACAAACACTGGGAAAAGCCTGCCTGTCAAAACAGAACACAGCTCCCATCAGCTTGAAAGAGTGCGAGGAAATTTTGCGGGCTATTTTCTACCAAATAAAGAGCGCTACCAATTCACATCTGGAGTTTATCTGTTACGATAAATTGCCTTGCGGATGTGCTTTTCTGCCTCCCCCAAATATTTTCTTTATATAAAGAGATAAGAAAGACAATTCCTAGGGAGAAGGAAGAAGATATGCAGAAGAGGACATTTGGAAAGATGTGCCTATCTGCTTGCTCCTTGCTGGCTTTCCCCAAACTGTAAACATTAAAACAATGAATAATGTATTGTGAAAATAACAGCTGATTAGAAGTAAGACACCTTGATAAAAGTACTTAAGAACTGTTCTCTGTTGATTGGCCTCACTCAGCAGCGGCTCCCAGATATGCAAATACTGGTGATTTTCAAGTGAGAAGGTCCCTTCCATTTCCAATTACCCTCCTGGGAAATTTCATTTGAAAAATTCACCAGATACAATGATCACCTTCATAAATTCTGCTGTCCCTTTCATAGACTTGAGAGTCCGTGGAAAGCATGCATAAATGATTTAGTAAAACAGTGACCAAATGTCAGGCTTAGTTTTAAGTTCTATCTGAAGATACCACGCCAAGAAATCAGAAGATGCTAATAGAAAGGTCAAGGAGGAAAATCCCTGCCAGGGAGTCCTTCACGTCCGGTGTGAGTAAATATCATCCAAACTGGGATGGATTTATAAAATTTAGAAGAAATGTATCAGTTAGGTAATAGTATGTTACAAACCACCCCAAAATTCACTGGCTTAAAAGAACAATTATTTATTACTTTTCTTGAGTTTTTGTATTGGCAAGGGGTTGGCTGATCTAAGGTGAGCTTGGCTGGGAGTACCCTTGCCGTGTGTGTCTCTCATTCTGCTCCTGGGTCCAACAGGCTTGTCCAGGCATAGCCTTCTCATGTCCGTGGCAGAAATTCAAAGGCGTAAACTCAGTTGTGTGCGTGCATTTTCAAGCTTCTACTTACATCAGTATCATGCTATCACGCCACTGACCCAAAGCAAGTCAATGTCTGAACCTGGAATCAAGGAATAGGGACATACAGCCCCCTCCTTGGTGCTCAGAACCGCAAACTCACACACCAAACAACACGATGGATAGCACTGACCCTCCCAGTTGTTTAGGGAGAGAAGAGAAGCATTGGTGCCACAAATTCAATCTGTCTCAGGATACAATTAATAAACCAAGACATCCTATGTAATCTGCCTCAAAGTGGGTATATTAAAAAAAACACAATAAAAAAAGATGCCCTTTTTTCTTTCTGCAAAAGCTTTCTGGGGTTTTCCAGTTAGAATTGAACGCCAGAATGTGAGTTAGTCAGGAAAATGACCCAGACTCCACAAGCTAAGACCTAACGTCCCACCCCCAATCCCACCCCAGCACCTGCAAGTCAGCTGCCTTCAGTAAGGGAAATGGGCTGAGTGAGGCTAAGGTTGGTTAAGAAGTTTACTCAAAGGTGTACACTTAGTAACGGCGGACTGGAAAAACTTCCAATCTACTCGTCTGAAATGGCTCTGAGGCCAAAACCTTACTGTTCTGTCTTAATGTGACTGGCCGATGATGTCTCTAAAGACTTATTTAAAGAGCCAGGGTCCTTGGTANCTTAGTAACGGCGGACTGGAAAAACTTCCAATCTACTCGTCTGAAATGGCTCTGAGGCCAAAACCTTACTGTTCTGTCTTAATGTGACTGGCCGATGATGTCTCTAAAGACTTATTTAAAGAGCCAGGTCTTGGGTGCCTGGGTGGCTCAGTCGGTTGAGTGTCCTACTCTTGATTTCGCCTCAGGTCACGGTCTCTCAGGGTCTTGGAATCAAGCCCCGAGTCAGGCTCTGTACTCTGCCGTAAACACTGAGTCACCTGGAGATTCTCTCTGCCCCTCTCCCCCCACCCCTTCCCTGCTTGTGCTCAGAGCATGCACTCCATATAAATAAATAAAATCTTTAAAAAATAATAAAATAAAATAAAAATTAAAAAAATTTTTTTAATAAATAAAGAGCCAGGTCTTCAAACACCTATAGTCTCTTCTCAGGAAGTTATAATCTCAACTAATGCCTTTGATGAGACAGAGTCCTTCCTCCATGAGGAACACACTTTTATTTAGAATACACTGCTACGATCACTTGTTTTTTGTCATCTAGGCACTTTTAACTACATCTCTATGTTTCTTTTAGGTGTGATTTTAATTTAAACTTTTCACAGGAGCACCTTTTATTTAGTAATATAAGTCAGCAAAAAAAAATTTTTTTTAATTAAAAAATACATGTTAACCTCACAGATTTCCCTACAAGTATTTATTTCAAGGTGTAGATATTGTGTATACATATATAATGTTATATTTGATATATAATATATTGCACATATGTTGTCGTGTTACCTATTATAGCTATTTTATTAAAAGCTATTTTATTATAGATGCACCGAGGATTAAATAATATAATACATCTAAAGAGCTTAGTATAGTGCCTGGAGCACAGTAAGCGGTAAATAATGATAGCTGTATAGAGAAAGCACCTGCTTAGCACAGGGACTCTTTATTTAAGCCTCACCCTGGATGTTAAAATTCAACTGGCTGATTTGCCTACCCCAGATCAATACATTTCAAGAGGCCACCCCCAATCCAGACATTCCAGCAAGAGAATGGTCTTGCTTTGATTTGATCCTGGGGGAGACAAAAAGAATATCTGGGGAAGCGGTTCAGAGCGTTCAATGATGTGGAGGCACAGAGAATCAGGAAGTCGATTTCATACGTCACCTACAAAGGTTGCATCGATGGCCACCTAGATGTGAAATGGGTAGACCCTGCCCTTTGGATGAACCCCCAGCCCCGGGACCTGCAAAGGATCACACACGGCACACAATTTCCGCACCGAGTTAATTCTTGGCTCCCTCCGCCTCCTGCTCCTGTGAGTGTGCTATTCCCCGTTTATCCTAATGACAGTCATCAACATGAAGGCAATGTAACCTGTCCTTCCTCTGTCTTATACACCTGTCCACTGACAGCAAGCATTTTCTGAGTATATGAGATTTTATTGAAGTTTGAGAATCACAAGAAATATCTTCTAAGTTTCCTTACTATGTAAAAACAGGCCTGTGTGAAATAAATCACCCCAAAATTTAGTGATATAAAACAATAATTATTTATTATTATTATTATTATTCTAGCCTCAATGGTTGTAGTGTTAACTGGGTGGCTGTTTTGGTGATGCAAAACAATAATTTATTATTAGTATTAGTACTAGTATTATTATTATAGCCTCTTACAGTTACAGTGTTAACTGGGTGGTTCTCATTTGGCCTCTCGTGTGGATTCAGAGGCGGGGTGGGAGCTTCACTCACGTGTCTGGTGCCTGGACTGAAATATCGGGAGCTCCTCAGGATGGTCATTCACTTTACGATCTTACCANTTACCGCATGGTCTTAAAGCATTTGTGCTTAATGGTAGCCAGACTTCTTGCATAGCAGTTCCAGGCTCCAATGCGAGTGTCCCGAGAGACAGACAAACAGAAGCTATATCACCTTTTCTAACCTGACCTTAAAGTCTTACTCTTATTATATTCTTTAGCCAGGGAAGTCACAATATCCCACCAGTTTTAAGGGGGAAGACACAGACAACTCCCGCTTAATGGTGGAATGGGAAGATTCTGAAAGAACACGTCAGAAACGAAATGATTTTGTGGTTATTTTTGGAAAATACAATTTGCTAGAGAGGGATCATGTCTTAGAGTATCTCATCATTTGTTAATCACTCCCTTCTTCCTGCCCTAGCTGTTCACAGCCTTCTTCTTCTATTCCCTTAGTGCTCCAAATTTTCCTCACTCCATTATGCACAATCGTTCAGTTCTTGCCAGGATCCTATCTCTGCTGCCAGTCAGAACACAGAGACTCTATCCCCCAGGAACCTGAACGTCTACCTTCTTTAGAGAGTCTTATTCAGATTTACA
>NC_048223.1:28033176-28045472 GCF_002007445.2 Ailuropoda melanoleuca
ATGTAATCACAAATCTAATCAATAATGACTTAAGTAGTTAAGGTTTTTTATTTTGTACCATATAATAAGAACCCCTAAATTGCCAGCACAGTCACTATCATGGTTTTATGATTTCATCAAGGATTCAATTTTCTTCTGTCTTTTCAACTCCACCAACTTTAGTGTGTGGCTTTTATCCACATGATTGCAAGATGGCTGCTGCTGCTTCAGTCATTACATTCACATCCCAGGTCAGAAATGAGGGGAAGTATCAAAATCCTTCTCCTTATGACAAAAGAGAAATTCTTCTCAGTGAGTTAGGCCTCACATCTTATTAAGTCAGAGATTTGTCACATGGCCACAACAAATCAGAGTGGTATTTTAGCTTTCCAGTAAAGCTAGTGGGAGATAAAGAAATGGGTGTTATGAATGACATTTGGTTACAAAAATAGAGTGTTTGCCACAAGTAACAGCCCAGGAGTCAGGAGTGCTGGCTTCTATTTAAACCTCTGATCTAACTAAGCATCTAATCATCGAGAAGCCTTTTAACCTACAGGACCCCGCCCAAAAGAACGGAATAATGAAATAGATCTTGAATACTCTATGATTGCCTACATCCAGTGTTAACTTAAGGCAGCATGGTTGGGGCAGACACTGTTGGTAACCTAACCAATAGTCATATCCTACCTGTCTTCCTTACTGACAGAGACCAACTTCCATTATAAAACCTGGTGAGATTGTCTGAGCCTGTCTTCCCGCTAGAGCATGATCATGTGACCAAAATTTGGCCAAGAAGACCCAAGGAAAAGTATGCCATGGCATCTGGGAAAGATTTTCTACAAGACAGTAAGAAGTGTGTTTATCCTTCCCATCCTCTCCCCCTCTCCAGTATTTGGACTCAGCTGTATGAGCTATGGCAGCCATTTTGTGTCAATGAGGCAACAAACTCAACACACTAAAAATAATGGAATGAATGGATGATAAAGAACTTTAGTCACTGGTGAAATCAATTATGGGATCACCCTTTTCTGATTCTGCATTATAGGAAACAATAAGAATCCTGTCTATATGTATTATTTATGTTTTATGCTCTTACTTGCAGCCCAAACATCTTATACAATACAAAGATCTAGTAGAAACAATTGTGTCTTCTAAACTAGTAGTCTTATACTTTATTTGCATATAAATCACCACAGAAGCTTGTTCAAATGCAGATTTCTGATGCAGTAGATCTGGGATGGGGCCTAAAATTTCTGCATTTTTAACGGGCAGATGATGTCCACGCTTCTGCTCTGCAGACATCCACAAAGCACTTGGACCCGCAAAGCGCTAACTCACATGTGGCTATTGTATGACATCGATCAAGTCACATCACTCCTCTAGGCTTCAATTTTCTCATAGAATCTGAAATCTTATGATTCCAAGTATTACCAGAAGAAAATGTGTTCATTTCCTCTGCAAATGAAGATACACATGAAAAGTGAACTGAGAAAGCATACGCACTGTGATTTATTTTAAACCTTCTACTAAATGGTCATTAATCTCATTACTTGATACAAATTGCAATCAGGATGAGGGCACATATGCCAGCGCTTGTTTCCATGACTGTCCAACTGCCCCACCTACATGGAAACATCATGGGAACAGAATATTAAACCGAGCTGTGTTTGCAGCTGCTCCCTAGAACCTCATTATGAAAAATATGTGTGCTAATCAGAAATTCAATTAATAGAGATTTGAAAAGATTTAGGGCAACACATCCTTTTCCCTACCCCATTCTCTTGCCATGAGAGTGAAGAATGAATGTGGTTATTTTCATAACAAAAAAGCTATCTGCCTGCAAGGGTGATTGCAGCTTGGTACCCTCTGTCCCAGGTATTCTCCGCAGCCCACAAATATCTTGGTCCAACACTGAAGTCTGTCTGCTTTCACATTTGAGCATTTTGTCTCTCTCCTAATCACTTACACAACTAGTCAAAGATAACCTGCCCTCCCATGGTACCTTTCCAACTAGAGTCCTGGACATCTCCTTTACTATACCCTGAGACATGTCAGGTGCCAGGAGGCAGTGGGGCTCTGTTATACCATGAACAGAGAGAGGAGAGATTTCTTGTATTCTTTCTCATATATGCTTTTTTTCTTTTTAATAGACTATTTCTTAGAACTGGTTTATATTATAGAAAAATTGAGAATACAGTAAAGTTCCAGTTTCCTTCACATTACTTTCCACTGCTATTAATGTCATACATGAATATGACACAAATATTGAACCAATAGTGATACATTATAATTCACTAGAGCTCATAGTTTAATTTCCCTTGGTTTTTACCTCATAGTCTTTTTCTGTTCAGGGTTCCATATTACATTTATGTTATGTTCCTTTAGGCTTCTCTTGGCAGAGGTCATTTCTCAGACTTTGTTTAGATGACCTGGAGAGTTTTAAGGAGTACTGGTCCGGTATTTTGTAGCATGCCCCATTACTAGAATTCATCTGATATTTTTATCATGATGAGACTGGGGTTATGGGCTACTGGAAAGAAGGTCAGACAGACAGACAGACAAAGTGCTATTTTCATCAAATTCAATCAAGCATATATACTAGCAACGTGGTTTTTAACTATTGATGTTGGCCTTGACCACCTGGCTAAGGTATTGTGTGTCAGGTGTCTCCACAATTAAATTACTCTTTCCTCACCTTTGCATTTTGAAAAGAAATCCTTCTGGGCAGCCTACATTTAAGGAGTGAGGGTTTATGCTCTAGCTCCTTGAGGTGGAGCTCTACATAAAATATTTGGAATTTTTGTGTGTGGGAGAATTGTCAATTCTTACCCATTATTTTTAATCTATTCAATCATTAATTTATGTCATTTAGAGTCATGTATACTCATTTTATACTCTTAGTTAAAGTCTAATACTACTTTGTTTTTCCCCCTCAAGCTGTCCCATTTTTGGCCATTGGGAGCTCTTTTTGGCTTTTATTTCCCTTTGGCATGTCCCCATTACTGTGTGCTGTGTGTGTTTTTCTTGTTTTTTGTTTTGTTTTGTTTTGTTTTGTTCTTTTTTACTTTCTGGAGCTAAAGATGATCCAAGTTCATCTTGTATATTTCCTCTCCAAGTAATAGAATCAGGCATTTCTCCAAATAGCCTGGTTATTTGTTTTGGAGAACAGTGTTAGAAACCAAGGTCTGGGTGCTAGTGTGTTTATTGCTATTGGAGTGTTAATTCTATTAGGCCCTCTCAGCAGATAGAACAACAACAACAACAATAAAAAAAAGTGTGTTTATACTAATCCATATATATACACATATCTATAAATACTTATGTATGTAAAAATCTGTATCTATATGAAGCTAAACATAACTCCGTTCTGATGCCCCCAACTCTAATCCATTGCCATGTGGATCATTCTAGCCTCCTCTTCTTGTGTATCTGGAACCTCCCACTCCAATAGTGAAAGAACTGGCCCCACTATCTGCTACCCATTTAATTACTTCTTCAATTCCAGTATACATGTATGACAGTATCAGAACCATTAACATGAATCCCCATGGGAAACAACTTTATCAACAAGGGTACAATTAGTTTTTTTTTTTCTTTAGCCCTATAAACTCAACTCATTTCCAAAGATACTCAGGTTGGCACATTTCGTCCTCATCGGCTTTAGTGAGGTAGTTTCATACATTATGATACAGATAGATTGTCCTGTCACTGTGTATATTTCTTCTTAAGGTCCCAAGATTCTTTATTTATATCTTTATATATTCAATGGTAATTTGGAGTTCAAAGTAAATAGTGTAGCTCAATGTTCCCCACTTCACAAACCTTTCCATACAATGATTCCTCTGTTTTACATTTCATATCACTGAAGAATTAAATTATAAAATCATAGCATATAACAACCATTAGGAGTCCCAGCAGTTGCCTCACCTCTTTAGCAAAGGGATGGCAGGCCAAACAGATCATTTGGTTTGTCCAAGGACTAGAACTCAGCTCTCTTGGCTCCCAATCCAAAGCTATTTTCCTTACACCATCTAATATACAGGGAGAAGAGTAATTTCTGTAAGGGAAATCAAGCTGTGGTTAGTTCTGAGGTATCTAACTTCCCAATTCCCAGTGAAATTGCAGACTGGAGCTTGTCACACTGTGGCTCTTTACACAGTGGGCTCTCACGTGAGTTAACTACTCCTCTTGTCCCATAAGAACATTCAGACCTACCTAGGCATAATGTGGTCACTTCCAGGGTAGCCTCTAAGCTACCATTGGGCTTGGATTGAATTTTCTTTCCAAATCTTGTGAAAAGGGAGGGGAAGATGAAGTGTGGATCTCTTTGGATCAACAAAAATCATGAATCTTTAGTTCTCATGGTTCAGAGTGTCAGCTCCAGTGTTTCCTCTTCCTTTAGCTTTCTCAGATTCATCTCCCTCTGCCCCAGAGTATCTTTTCTCTGTGTTTCTATATGCTTTGTCACACTACCTTCTGTCATTAGATGTAAACTCTTGAAGTCTGGGACCATGGCGTGTATGTCAATTCCCTCCACAGATGACTTTATACATGGCAAATAAGATCTTTTGATTAACATTTGTTTAGGTAATTAGTAAAGGATGAAGGGGGTTGGAAACACCATTAAAAAGTTAAAAACATGAGTGAGATGGGAAAATGAGAAAGCCAATACCAACCATGAGAAAAACAAGAGAAGGATGAAAAAGAGTAGGATTAGGGTTGCGTTAGCTACTGTAGGGCCCAAAGAAGAAAGGAGATTCAGGCTACCTAGGAAAGAGTCCATATACTCCATGATGACATAGATATGGGATGATCATGAATGTATAGTGCTTCTAGAATGCTAACTACCATGACATCAGTAAGGATTTTTCTGTGTCTCCAAGGTAAAGGGTGATCATAGACTTATGAAATTAAGGTTGGAAGAAAACTAAAAACAATCTTACCTATCTTTCTCTCACTCATTGCTCTACTTTGAACTGCTCAGCACTGTAAATGGAAGTCAGAGTATCACAGGTCCCCAGTGTTGCACAAGAAGAGATCCTTGGTGGGACCAAAGGTCATGGAAGCCAAAGCTTCATACTCCCATTTTAAGGCACCTCTTAGCCAAGAGACAGAAACCTAACCTTGGGGTTCAAAGTCACAGAACCTCAAAGATCTTTCCATAACAGTGACTGGTGCCTCCACAGAGACATGAGAATAGTGACAGAATTTGGACTAGGTTCAGATGAAAAAGCTGAAAAAAAATAAGCTGTTTGTCATTGATAATGGACCCTAGGGTAATCAAGAACTGAACAGAAGGATGAAAGGGACCACTAATTGAAATTGCTTCCAAAAAGTAAATAAAAGTAATAGATAATGGCCAAAAATGTCTACAGACATGGATGCAAATCTGGCCACTTCCACTCACTAACTGGGTGGCTTTGGACATGTTACTTGTACTTCCCTAGCCTTACCTTCATTCCTTGAAAACTAGGACAATGATAATTACCTGGTAAGCTTGTTATAAGGGTGAAATGAGAAAAATTAGGTAAAAACAACAAAGAATCTGAAACACAGAGAAAGAAGTCATCGTCATTGTTACTATCACCATCGTCACCATCAACAATCACCAAATCAAGTGAATTTTATTTATGTTTTCCCTCTTGAAGCTGGTGACAGAAAGCTCCATCTGCGAAATCCATGTTGGTACTAAGAAGTTGGCTACACAGCAACAAAGAGAGTTTATGCTGGCTTTGGTCAAATCTACCTACAATTTGGGGACTTTTTGCCTTTAAAGGCCACACGACAAATCAGACAATTTCCACAAGGTGCCGTATGTTTGTCCAGTGGGAGGAAGGCCTGACATAGTGAGGAGACCTGGGTCTAATCCTGCCTTTACCACTAAGGGGACACATGTCCTTCAGGAAGACACAGCCTTCCTGGACATTAAGTCCCTTTTCTGTGAAATAAAGTTGTTGGGCTACGTCAGTATTTCTCAGCCCCGGACATATTTGAATCACTTGGCAAGACTTTTAAAAAGCGATGCCCAGGCCTTACCCTAAACTAATTACATTACACTCGTCAGGGGTGGGGCTATTTGTTAAGTTCCTCAGGCTGAGACCCATGAGGCCATATTTGTGCTGAGTTCGCATGGTGTGGGCATTCTGTCACGCTTAGTTCTACATGACCTTGGACATTTGGTCACCTCTGAACTTTCTCTCCTATGGAAGGCAGAATTCTAAGAAGACAGACCATCAATGAGTTGTACCCTTGTATCAACCCCTTTGAGTGCAGATGGAGCCTGTGACTTATTTCTGGCCAAGAGAATATGGCAAAGGTGAGGAAATAGTCAATCTTATGATAATGTCACCTCATGTATAGCAGACTAGACAGAGAGATTCTCCTGTAGGCTTTGAGGAAGTAAACGGCCATGATGTGACAGGATCTCTGTCACGGACTGAGTATTTGTGCTCCCTGACTCCAAAATTCATATGCTGGATCTAATCTTTATTGTGATAGTATTTGGAGGTGGAGTCTTTGGGCGGTGATTAGAGCATGAGGGTGACCATGATCTAATGATCATGAACGAGCCTTCCTGAGTGGCATTAGCACCATTATAAGAGGTTAGGGAGCCTTGCTCTCTTTCCATCTTGTGAAGACATAAGGAGAAGGTGGCAATCCGCAAAACTAGAAGAGGGCCTTGATCCAATTCTGCCGGCGTCCTGATTTCAGACTTCCTGGCTCGAGAACTGTAAGAAATTAATTTCTGTTGTTTATAAGCCACCCAGGCTGTAGTACTTTGTCGCACCAGCCCGAACCAAATAAGACAACATCGGAGACAGTCACTCAACCGGGAGCTGCCACACCCTCCGGTCCCTGGCTGACAACCTGCAAGAAAGCGGGGACCTCAATCCTACAACTGCAGAGCTGAATTTGGCCCCAAAGCAGGTGCATTTGGAAGAGAATCCAGAATTTCAGAAAGGAATGGCCTGCACCAAGACTTGCAGCCTTGTGGGACCCTGAGCAGAGGACTGTCGTCTTTGTTTGGTCCCCCGACCCACAGAAATTGTGAGATAATAAATGAGTATTTTTTTAAGTTGCTAAATTTGTGGTAATTTGTTAGACAGCAATAAAAAAAACTAACATGTCTTCCAAATAGTGCGCTTATGCTCAGCGTGACAGCGTCTGGTGGCATCTTACAGAAACGTATGATGAGGTATATTAGGGAACAAACTGGACTTGTAATGCTGAATAATAAATTGTAGAATTAAGATTTTCAAAAAAGGGAAATAAATACATATTTGAAATTTAGGTTATATTTCCTCAAATTCAAGTGCTTAAAAATTCATTTTAAAAATTATTTTTAATTCAGGAAAGACCTACGTTAATGTCTTTGCTATCACAAAACCAAATGCCTTAAGACTTATTCTTCCCATGTCTTGGCCTCAGCTTTCCCGTTCATAAAATGAGGTGAGTAGAGAAGTTGCCTTTCAATTTCTATGATCCTAGGCTCTTGGCATAGTGATCCCAGCAACACAAGGAGGAAGGGTAGGCAGTTTGAAGTGAGCCTGATATGAGTTTATCATCGTCAGTTATCATCAGTTGTAGATTAGGGCAAGTGATTTATCCATCTTACTAAGCCTCAGGGTCCTCATCTATAAAATGGGGTTAATAAAATTCCTCAATCTTCTAGCTTTGTGGGTGGGTTTATTAAATGAATCAGTGGATACAATGGGCTCAATGAAACACAGGACTGAACGCATAGTAATGACTCAAAAATGGTAGTGATGGGGCTGGTTGCTTTTGTTATGAGCTCTTTGCTTGATGGCATTAAGGACAATTTGTTCAGTTTAGCACCTGTCACAACCTGTCCTAAGAGATCGTTCCCCAAGGCACATTTGAGAATGTGGAGGGGGGAGAGAATGCAACAGTAGTACAAAGTCTGCAGTAGAGGGCAGTGTCCTGCTCCAGAACCAGCGGCAAGAGGCAACCTTCCCTACCCGCCTCACCTCCCCTACCCCCTCCTCTATTTTCATTGCTTCCTGCTTCAACAGTGCCAAGGGCCAGTGACAGAGATTAACAATACATTGCTAGTAGTTTATCTGGGTTAAAGAACAAAAACCCTGAATTTTCCCCCATCCTTTCATTTGTCCCTATTGTTTTCTTTCCCTTTTCACTAGTAAAAGCCAGTAAAGCCAGTCTTTTCCAGGCGCTCTTCTGAACCACTTTCAGAGTGCAGATGTAGTTCTTTTGAAATCAAAGGATGGGTGGCTGTTTGACAGACTTAAAAAGTCTTCAAATGCTATTGTGTTTGAGTTGCTTCATCCAGGGAGACTATAGCTAAAGAAGGTACTCTTTGCTCAAGCAGAGCCCTTAAATAAGTTCCCAAGTTTGCTTTTGAGAGTCTCACCCTAAATGTGGAGAAGAGAACTACAAAGTTGGGCCCCAAGAGACACTTTCTACTTGGCTGACAAGAGTTTTCAAGAAAGTTTTCTGATGATCCCCAGAGCCCACATTTATTTGGCAAAGAATGGTTTGCTTTTCAAAAGAGAGAGAAATCACTAAAACAAGAGACAACTTCCCTTTCATGGGAAAAAAAAACAAACAAACAACTTAACAGAGAAACACACGAAGTTCTTAGAGGATAAGTACATGAAATACTAAATTATATGGAAAGATTCATTACCAGAAAGTTCATATGAGCTAAAAACAAAGAAAGTTAGATAAATTCTTATGAGAAGCATAAGGAATCATCAATTTCAAATCAGAGGTCTTGAAGGTGTCCCGAGTCTAAAATACATGTCAATAACATTAAGCACCGTACTCCACAAAAGGTCCTTTGATGACACCATCAGGAAAGTAATTCGTCACAGATCGGTCCCTGTGTTGCATTCTTATTTTTTCGGACACACAAAGGAATAAGAGAAGAAGACAAATGATGGACTTCTTTTTTTTCTCCCAGAATGCTTTTATTTAAAGCATACATATTTTTAATACATACTACGGTGTGTTTATTTGAGGGGCAATCTGAAAAAAATTTGCCTTGTTCAGTCAGTGTAATTGCTGTGAGCTTTACAATAAAAATCAGAAGAAAATGGCCCATGAGAACCATGTTCAGATGTACCACTGGCTTTTATCACACAAAATAGAACATGACTGCTGGCCTCCAGAGATATTCTCTGGTTCCAGTCTGCAGATGCAAGGCTGAAAATAGAGCTGTCTAGAAGGCTAAGTGTTGGGGAAGGTCATAGAAAAGATGTGAACACCCATTGACCCATCAACTGGACCCAGGCCACTGGCAGCTCCTCACCCCTTCCTCTGTCCTTGAAATGTGGGTTCTGCTTGCCTTTCCTGCTCTCAGAGGCTGCTCCAAGGACATAGGACACAACCTTAAGATGGTAATGTGGTGTTCATGGTGTATATGACTGAACCCAGTTAAGGCCTCTGTGTAAACTTCTAAGGTTTGGTAGGTGGGTGCAGGGGTCCCCTGTCTTGCTGCTGCCCAAGACAACCCTCATATGTAAGTTCCCTTTGCTTATTAAACCTGCCCCCTGACCACCTGGAATGGCGTGCCTCTTTCTTCCATCTGTCCCTGCCCCCCACACATGGGGGCTGGTTTCAGATGGTACGCAGGAGGCTCCCCAAGGAGGTTATGAACCAACACTAAGGAGGGAGAGATTACAAGGAGGAAAGCAAGACAAAAACAATTTGGAAATCGTGCTCAAGATGGCTTCTTGTCAACCCTTGCTGTTGTCAACTTCCTTGAGAAAAAAAATGAATTTTAGGATATACCGTTCACACTACAAATCCCAGTGGAGGGATCTCTCCACACTTGAACCAAAGGCATAGATCCAAAAGGCTGAATCAAGCAACACCAGGTGCAGGAGGTTATGCAAAGGATGTTCCAACTTTTCCAAATGCTCTCATAGGAATTCTGGAACTACATCAACACTTTCTTCAGTATTTTTCCAGGTCTGATACTTCTCCAACTAGTTAGAGAATCATTTTTTAAAACTTAATCAAGTCTTGCACCAACACGGAATTTAAAAGAATAACATTAAAGATCTCTTTTCCTTCCTTGACTGCAGAGGCCTTGGGATTTGCATTGGACTCCCACCATCAAGCCAAATGTGTGTTCAACAAATGCCCTTAAACATTTGTTTTTGTCTTTCAACAAGGTCAAGTGAAAGTCATCCATTAATTTCTCCCAGAATTCACAAAAGTGAGGGCCAAATGGATGTTTTCTGGATACATGATGATATATAGGAATTTAAAAATTTCGTAAACGTATTATCAAGAGTCAAGCTGCAGAGAAAGAAGCAAAAAGACCGATATACATATGAAAATCATTTAGCCTTATTCATAATTAAAAAATGGAAATGAAGACACGAGGATAGCATCTTTCTCATAAAATTGGTAAAAAATAAAAATATCAATGAGGATGAGCACCTTGGGCCATGGTCATATTCACATACTGCTGAGAGGAAAAAGTGGTGCAACCTGTTTGGGGGGAGATGTGAAATGTGGTGATACTTATCAAATGCTTAAAAAATTCACATATCCGGGGCACCTGGGTGGCTCTGTTGGTTAAGCATCTGACTCTTGGTTTCAGTTCAGGTCCTGATCTCAGGGTCTTAGAATCGAACCCTGCATAGGGCTCTGGGCTTAGTGGGGAGTTTGCTTCAGATTCTTTCTCCCTCCCCCTCTGCCCCTCCCACTTACGTGCTCTCTCTAAATAAATAAATAAATAAATAAATAAATCTTAAAAAAAAACCCAACTCACATACCCTTAGGATCCCAAATTCCATTTCTATGACTATATCCTAAGAAAATAATTAAGGATGCATGCAAGCATTCAGCTTCAAGAATATACAACATGGTATTTTCTTTTTATAATAGCAGAAAAGCAGAATCTAAGTTTTTACAATTTCCCAGTTTAGCAAAATATTGTATACCCATGTTATGGAATAGGATTTTGCCATTGAAAATTACACCACAGATTTTTTTTTTATTGATATAGATACTTGTAGCATATTTTTGGCTAAAAAAAGAGTTTATAAAAATGATGACTTTATTATGGTAAAAGCAAAGTGTAAAAGGTGAAACTGTGCGTAGAATTTTGATGGTGTTAAGTATTAACTGGGCCAGGGAACTCCAGAACACCTGGCTTTTGCCTTGGCAAGTTTCCCAATTTCTTTCAGCTTTTCCAAAGAAGAGAAATTCAAGCAACAAATTCAAATAGTAAATAGAGTACCAATTTATTAGCTGGTCAGTGCCTGAGACGTCCATAAAACTTCTCAGTTAAAAGTGAACTGGTGGTAGGGGTTGGAGGGCGCCTGGCTGGCTCAGTGAGTTGAACATCTGACTCTTGATTTCTGCTCAGGGTTGTGAGCTCAAACCCTGCCCGGAGCTCTGTGCTGGGCATCTACCCAGCTGATTCTCTTTCTCTCTCCCTCTGCCCCTCCCTCTCCCTCTGTCCTTCCCTCCTCCCCAGTCTCCTTCTCTAAAAAAAAAAAAGGAAGAAAGAAAGAAAGAAGAAAGAAAGAAAGAAAGAAAAGAGAAAAGAAAAAAGAAAAGGAAAAGAAAAGAAAGGAAAGAAAAGAAAAAGCAAAGCAAGAAGAAAAGGAAAGAAAAGAAAAAAAAAAGAAAAGGAAAGTGAACTGGGAACCTCTGTGGGGCCTCTGTCTCCCCACCACAGCCAAAAGCAGGGATTTCACTTAGGCATGCATCCAGACAGGAGAAGAGAGTCAGACCTGACTTCGCTTATTGATCTCACTGCAATGAATGAGAAGAGCCAGTGAAAGTAAACTACTGGGGTCCCACCTTTTTATGACAGTGAACAGGCCCATTAGTAAACATGGCCCCATGATTAACATAGAATTTCATCAGTAAAATCACTTTCCCTAGGCTGGAGGAGTGGGGAAAGAGGTGTGCATGCAGGTGGGATGAAAGGCAGACCCAGAGCCACAAGGTCCTGCCCCTAGGACACGGTTTCAGTAACCTGCTCCAAAATGCAAGTGCTTAAAAACAACAACTTGATTGCTCAGGGTTCTGTGGGTTGACGGGGCTCTGCTGTGTGGTTCTGCCCCCACAGTGGACCTGCGCTTACTCACGCAGCTGCATTCAGCTAGGAGTTCGGCTGATGCCAAAGCTTCCAAACGGACTCCAGGGTCTCCCTCGTCATTCAGGAGTGTTGCCCGAACCAGTGACTGGGTGTAAAGTAAGAGCGTTCGAGGAAAATAAACCTTGCTCTAAAAATGTGCCTGGGGTCCCTTGGATATCCGGTGGAACATTCAGACAGAAATGATTGTCATGAAGCAAGATGTTTATCAAGAGCC
>NC_048223.1:28045572-28083885 GCF_002007445.2 Ailuropoda melanoleuca
AAATGCCAGCTGCTCTTCCTAAGCCTGGGAGGTTGAAGGAGATAGCATCGCATGTGCTGACACTCCCTCCCCCTGAGAAGCTGGCTTTAGAAGAGGGGTGAGATCAGCAGGGGTCCCCTGATGGGAGCCTGCAAGCTGACTCCACCTGGCAGGGGGCAAGGAAGGGAGAGTATTCAAAGTCTGGGAGGGCTCCTCCCCTGGGTGTTGCCCATCATCCAGCTGGCAGGATACAACAGCTGCCAATGGACAGGGAGAACATTTTCTAGCTTCTACTCCAACACCAGAAGTTTCAAACCAGTTCTAGTTACTTCGCTTAGAATACTTTAGGAGTAATCCCATAAAGTCGTGACTCTCTGACTGCTTTGACCTACAAAATGTTCAAACCTAATCTCATATGGGTCTACCTGATCGGTGCTGTATGATGTCTCTGAATGACAAGGAAATTGTGGCAGAGAAAAAAAATCTCTGGAAGGCCTCCATTCATCATCAAAATAGTGATTCAGTGTATCACTATTACCTGCATGATAAAGTTTACACTCACTATAGTGGCGAGCAAAGCCCTCTGCAAGTCCTCAGCCTATCGGTAGTATTCATTCCTATTTCCCAGCACCCATCCACCCCGTCCTCTCAACCTTTTCAAACCTTTCTCTTCCTCTGCCTCTTTAAGTTTCAGTGTTAAATCAGAGAAGTTTGCAGAAAATTTCCAACTTATCTCTAATTTATTTGCACATTGCATTTAACTCATTAGTCTTCTTAAAAACAAGCGATGAGACAAAAGAGTCAATATCAAATAGGATAAATTGTTATTCATTTCCAGAGCTGAATACTCATTTAAAATTGACATCACAAATTTAAAAGACAATTTTGAGTTTCTGTTCAAACAGTAATACCTTGCTTGTTCTTCAACCAGTAAAAGGTGAGCTATGTTAGGAATAAATTTCAGTGTAGTGCATGCTTCCATGGGGTTAAGGAAACTGACAATTATTCATTTCTCAGGGTAATACCACACAGAATCCCTTGGAGGAAGAAATGAATGTTTGCCCAGTACCTTCAGTGGGGGCACTCATGTTGGATCTTCCTCCAGGAGTTACTCGGGTGTTTTCCAGAAAATTGGTGTTTCTGGCACTGTGCCCTTCCATAAGACTGAGGAACTATCTGAATCATGAGCAAATCAGAGCCCAACTGACCTCCTTGTTAATACTAACATTATAAAGTTATTGGGGCTGGTGAGGAACTGCAAACATGTTCACTACAGAGGCCCAGTGTCCTTGACTGGATCCCTTCCCAGAGCTTCTACAGACCACATTTCCTACGTCACACTCTGACCCTGACAATGATTTATTTTCTGGGCGTGTGATATAGGATATTTTCTGGGACATTATTAATAAGGGTCATGATCTATGATATATTCCCCTCTATCAGAATGTGTACCCCGTCCTCTTTGCACCTATGTCTTCTCTTACTTTTTTCTAATAAACACTTTTCCCCTTGGATGTTGTTGTTGTTGTTGTTGTTGTTGTTGTTGTTGTTTTTAACTTTCAGAGAGGTTGAATCAGGGATTGATGAAAACCTGTTTTAGTTTGTGTTCCCCCAGACAAATGATTCATGCCCCCCCCCCCCCCCAAGACATAGATTCAAGTGCAAGTAGTTTATCTGGAAGGTGATCCCAACAAATACCTGTAGGGGAACGGAGAAGCAAGACGGATAGAGGAAAGAGCCGGAAAGTGTTCACTACCAATGAAGAGACCCCTACGGACAACTGGAACTTGAATTACTGAGGAACTCTGGGAGCAGTATAGGACACATGCTTCGGAGTTATCCCACCTGAGGGGTGCAGAGGAAATGGAGTGTATACACCTACTACCTCAGTCACTGGGGGAGTGGTAAATTCCACAGATGCTCTGGCTACCTGGCAGAGAAAGACATGAAGCAAAATAACTGCTGGCAGTTGGAAGTTAGGGGGATGAGGGCCGGGAGTTGAGAGAGGGGTACGGACAGTGTCTGCTACAAAGCTAAAACTCAATTAAGGGAAAAGGAAAAGCAAGTGCATCAGGAAAAACAATGTGAGAAAGATTAATCAGGGGGGAGAAATGCTCTGTTACAGAATCTCAGAAGTCTAGTTAATCCATTCCTAATTTCCAACATACACCATCCACAAATTATACTGAAATTTACTTGTGAAAGAAGAGGCACTATCCTCCACATCGTGGTTGAATTGTGAGCCTTCATCTCAATCTAGTTCCCACCACCTTCCAATTCACATCTCTTTTCATCAGGTAGACCCATCTCCTTCCTGCCCAGCGTTCACGCCAAGCTCATCGTAACCATCATGGCTTCACTGATGCTGTCCAGGCTGCCGGCACTGCTCTCCACATCATGAAAAGCTCCCCATCTTTAAAACCTAACTCGAACCTTCCTCTGTCCAGGGAGGTCCTACCAACCCTGATTGCTCCCTCCTCTGCTCTCCTTCATAGTTGTTGTGACAGGCAGTATAATGACACCAAGAAGTCCACATCCTGATTCCTAAAATCTGTGAATATGTTATTTGGCAGACTAGGCTTTGTAGATGTGATTAATTTAAGGATTTTGAGATGAGGAGATTATTCTGGATTATCCAAGTGGACCCAATGTATAATCAAAAGTGGCTTTAAACGACAAGAGTCAGAGTCAAAAAAAAAACAAAAAACAAAACAAAAACCTGAGGATGTGACCCAATTTGGAAACAGGGTCATGGATCCTAAACTCAACGAGACTGGTGGGTGTCCTTCTAAGATGAAGAGAGACACAGCAAGAATACCGTTTGATGATGGGAACAGAGATTGAAAGGATGCATGTAGAAACGAAGTAATGCCAGATTGTCAACAACACTAGAAGCTAAGAGAAACGTATGGAATGGATTGTCCCCTACAGCCTTCAGAGAAAGCATAGCCTTACCAACACCTTGATTTTGGAATTCTAGCCTGCAGAATTGTGAGAGAATGCACTTCTATTGTTTTAATTCACTTAGTTTGTGCTTTTGCCTATAGCAGCCCTAGGAAACAAATCCACTACCTTATGGACTTGCTGTGAAGATGAAATGTAATTGTAGGTGTAAAGTCCTTAGACTTAGTCCCTTGGCATACTGGAAGTGTTAAATAAAGAGAAGTTACCATCATGGCTTCATAATTTTTAGCATTATTATCGTTAATTTCAAAAATATTAGTAGAGGGACTACTAGCACTCTTTCTTAAGCATCTCATGTGCAGAGATCATTTCTTACACCTTCTCACTGATAATAAATCTTTTTAAAGTTTTCAGTTTTAACTTCTAATATGAGAGACCTACAGAGCTATAGCTCACATAAACAGAGGCTCTTAAGGGTCCCCAATAATTTTAGAAAGTGTTAGGGGTCCTGAGAGCAAAATGCTTGAGAAATTCTGGAAGAGAGTCTTTAAAATTAGAGGCTTTATTTATTTTTAAATTATCCGGGCCCCTGGGCTTCCATATGGAGTTTTCACACAAAATTGATGGTGTCAGCCCTCTGGGGGGTTAGGTTGGGATAGTGATACTCTCAAAAATTAGTTTCTGCTTCTTTACTGCTGGCTGAGGTAAGAGTATCTAAGTCTATGTTTGTACATTTGTGTGTATAGTTGTGTACAACAATTCCACCACTTAATGACATCCCAGGGGAGACTCGAAGAACGAGCAAGGGGAAAAACCAGAGAAGGGCCCAACTTGCACATGCATTAGAGAAAGTTGAGTTGCCGGGGAAGGAATAGAAATGATATTAACTACCAAGAGCCATGAATCTTGCAGACAAGCCAGTAACAAAGAGATTCATTTTAAAACTCTCTGAATTCTTTCCCTCTTTTTTTTGGTTACTTTGGGAGACATCAAAATTACTTTTAACGTTTTGTACAATCCCCAAATCTAGGCAAAACTATCTATTGCTTGGACCATGGCAGGTTTTTTTTTTTTTTTGCTCAAGATGCTCAGATAAGAATCCAGGAAATTCGAATCTAGTATTTCTCAGCAGAAAGCAAGCCCCATAATTCTAGAAGAGACTCTATGGTATCCTATGCTGCAGTGCTTATCATTCACATCTACCCCGGGTCTTTAGAAGCCCAAAAAGAGGGGCCACTTGGACACGGCCAGGCTGTCAAGTAGACAGCTTCCGAATGCTGACCCAATTCTGACCATTGTGTTTCAGCAGATTAATTTCCCGATAGCCTGAGAACCCCTGGGGAAATGGGGACAAGACACAAGCGTACTTTGCTTTGTGAAGAAAGTCATTTTGTGTATTCTTAAATCTTTCTTCATGGAAGAATAGAATTTACATGAGTTGACTCATCCACTTTCTTGCCAGAGAAGAGAGGACACGCCAGCTCCACTAATCCCCAAGCTAATTCCTTGCAGATGTGTTCTCAAAAAGGCCTGAAATATGGACCCTGATCGCCCCTGAGGATTGCTGCAGTAACCTGAGAACTCTGCTCACGGAGCCGGGTGCTGGAACGGAGGCTGGAGCCACGGGAGCAATCTTCATGAAACACAGTAAATTATTGCTTTCCAAGCAATAGTTTTGCTCTAGCCTCCTTAAACCTCATATTTTCATCCCTTTGGCAAGAGAGGCTTTGCCCCTAAATTCAATGGCTTTGATAATGATGATGAAGATGATGATTGGCTTATTGATCCAAGAGGTATTGTATTTTGCATCTTTTTTTTTTCCAACCACTTTTCCATCCTGTAACACTAGGAAGATTCTACAATTTTGTGATCACTTCCAGTTATTATAAGCCTAGACCTAGAGCAGTTCAGTGTCTTCAGTTTAATCAGACGTCTAATCCATTTTCCTCTATATGCAATAATCCTTCATGCTGCCCTCTCTTTGTTTAGGATTCTCTCTCCTATTCTTATTTCTCTTTTTTAAGATTTTACTTATTTATTTGACAGAGAGAGTGTGTGCACAAGCAGGGGGAGCAGCAGGCAGAGGGAGAGGGAGAGAAGCAGGCTTCCTGCTGAGCAGAGAGCCCGATGTGGGGCTCGATTCCAGGACCCTGGGATCATGACCTGAGCCGAAGGCAGACGCTTAACCCACTGAGCCACCCAGGTGCCCCTCTCTCTCCTATTCCACAGAAAAAAGAAACAACAAAACAAAACACACACAACACATCCCACTGGGCTAAAGATCTTTTTCTAATGTAAAGGTTTCTTCCCCAGTCTCTTGATTTTTCATTTGTGTAATTTATTCACTGCTGGACCCCAGGCGCCTAGTACAGTACCTGTCAGAGACTAGGTGCTCAACAGATATTTGCTGAATCAGTAATTGACTGAAAGTCGCAGACCAGGAAACGAGTGTGACCGGGGAATGCAGGAGGTTAGCAGAGCCACTGCGGTTGCCCATACTTAGTAAGCCCTAGAAGGAGTGTTAGGCCACCAGTTCCTTTTCAGCTTCATTCGGATTATGGGGCTCGTTACCACCACCCAACCTCCTGTTATTTTACCTTTTTTCCCTCAGTCTTAGTTAGGTTCTAGATTCTAATCCTGGGGAAAGTCAGTGGAATATTCCATTCCAATAATCCACGTATAACAGCAACTCCTACTGTTTGCTCAGCACTCCTGGGCCCTAGGCATTGTTTCTGAATTACCTTCATTTTTTACCACCACCCTTGAAAGACAAGGATTATAGTCTCCATTTCTAAGTGAAGTAACCGAGTCATAGAGAGTTTAGGGAATGTGTTCAAGGTCACAGCTAGGAAGTAGAACAGTTGAGAAATTCAGAAAAATCAAGTTTCAACCTTTGGTGTGTTATTAGTTCTCAAAGTGATTACCTGTGGATATGAAAAGGGCCATGGAAAATAATGAATAACTTCATTACATATTTTTATCCATGCTTTTCATTTTATCTTATTCCTTTCTGCACAGCCTTCATAACCACCTTGCTTGTCCTAAAAAAAAACCCAAAATTAAATAAATTAATAAGTATAAATATACTTAAATACCTTTGAAACACAATGGCTGTGCTTATATTCTCTCTTTCTCCCTCCCTCCCTCTCTCCTTTTCTCCCTTTCTCCTTCTCTCCCTCTCTCCCTCTCCCTCTTTCCCTTTCTTTTAGTTGAGAAGCTTTAGGTTAAACATAATTTATGATTCATGAAACATGACTGTCATCGATCCACCCACGGTCTTCTTTCAGCATTACATTTATTATTTTCTAAATATTACCTAATACAACACCTATGAACCCCCATCTAATAATGTAAAAACTAGAAGAGCATCTATAACTAGCATCTACTTGCATGTTTGTGCTCTTTTTTTTTTTAAGATTTTATCTATTTATTCGACAGAGATAGAGACAGCCAGCGAGAGAGGGAACACAAGCAGGGGGAGTGGGAGAGGAAGAAGCAGGCTCATAGCGGAGGAGCCTGATGTGGGGCTCGATCCCACAACGCCGGGATCACGCCCTGAGCTGAAGGCAGACGCTTAACGACTGCGCCACTCAGGTGCCCCTGTTTGTACTCTTTTTACATCCCAGCACCATATCATATTTCAACTTTCAAAATGCTAACTCCATCCTAAACCTTGTGATCATCAACCACTAGCTTTTTTGTTTCTTGTTTTTTGGCTGCATTCTCCAACAATGAAATGAAATGGAATGCATCTTTCTACTTACTTTGTTGGTCTTTAAAACAATAAATTCACTGGCCTCATAAATAACTATTTCAAGCCTTTCCAGCCCATTCCAGCTTCCAGAATCATACTGTTCTTTAAGAGTTAGAAGTAACCAAACTTTAAAATATCCAGCTGGTCTTCCATAAAGGAAGAAAAAAATCCCCATGACTTAGGCTCGAAATCTTAACATTATCTCTGACTTCAACCTCTCTCTCATCTCCAAATTCTATTTTGACTCATTATTAGTATACATTTAGACTTGGAACAACTTAACTTGAATTTATCATCCAAATTCTACCAGGCTTCAGATTAATTTTCTGAGGGATCTTCTTAAGTTACCAATTCTCTAGGTAAGAAAAAAACTGCAAAGACACAGCCTTTGCAGAGAATAATATGAAGCCATTTGGTGTCCATAAGCCAAAGCCTTCTGAAGAAACAACACCAGGGCCTCCCATATGGGACAGAAGAAAAATTGGACTTCTAGTGGTCCCAGCGCAGAAACCAAAGCAACCACACCCTTCACGTGATCAGGTCCTGCAAGATTATACACACAAGAAGGCGACTATTTAGGGGCGCCTGGGTGGCGCAGTCATTAAGCATCTGCCTTCGGCTCAGGGTGTGATCCCAGAGTCCTGGGATCGAGCCCCACATCAGGCTCCTCTGTTGGGAGCCTGCTTCTTCCACTCCGACTCCCCCTGCTGTGTTCCCTCTCTCACTGGCTGTCTCTCTCTCTCTCTGTTAAATAAATAAATAAAATCTTTAAAAAAAAAAAAAGGTGACTATTTAAGGATCCAGTTTGGTTTCTCCCTCCAGGGTCACAGGAGTAAATACTTCAATGGACTGATAAATTGTTTGATAACCTATCTAAATCATAATAAACACCCTACTAATATTAATGCCTTCAGAATCCTGAGGTAATTCCAACTGTAGGGAAACAACCAGGATTTGAAATGAGTAAGCTTTATTGATTAAGAATTAAATACAATTTAATTAAATTCTTTCTTTAAGGGATGATGGAGTGCTGGGCTAGACGGAGCACCCCTGAAGACTAAGGCCCATTCTCAAGCGTACTGTCTTAGGTCAGTTTGCCTAAGTGGAGTCTGAGAGGGGTGTTTGGCTGTAAACAATTAGCTGAGAAAGTATTCTTAAAAAAAACTTGAAGACAGTGAGGGAAGCAAAGCAAGGAAGGGGATGGATTGAAGCATGGGACTCAGGTAAAGTCAAGCTTTGGCCTGAGCACTTCCACCCCCAATCAGGGGAGGAATCTAGATAAGAGGATACATGGCATCTCGGCAATGTCCTGCCTGACGATCTAATTAACATATGCCTCATCTCATTTATGGGTGTACGGGGTGGGGGGGGCGGTTAAGAACAACTTGGATCACCTCTTAGCAAATGTCAAGTACACAATACGGTATTATGAAACCAGAGTTACTGTGCTGTACATGAGATCTCCAGAACTTACTCATCCCACATCACTGAGACTTTGTACCCTTTGATTAACATCTCCCCATTTCCCACACTTCTTAGCCTATGGAAAAGACCATTCCAGGCTCTGCTTTTACGAATTCAACTTCTTTAGATTCTGCATAGAAGGGAGATTGGGGCGCCTGGGTGGCACAGCAGTTAAGCGTCTGCCTTCCGCTCAGGGCGTGATCCCAGCGTTATGGGATCGAGCCCCACATCAGGCTCCTCCGCTATGAGCCTGCTTCTTCCTCTCCCACTCCCCCTGCTTGTGTTCCCTCTCTCGCTGGCTGTCTCTATCTCTGTCGAATAAATAAATAAAATCTTTAAAAAAAAAGAAGGGAGATTGTGTAGTAGTATGTGCATGTCTTACTTAGCATAATGTCCTGCAGGTTTATGCACGTTGTTAAAAATGGCAGGATTTCCTGAATGACATTCCAGTGTGTGTATGTGTGTGTGTGTAGATCGGTAGACCTATATATCTCACATATTAATATCCACTCATCCGTCAACAGATACTTAGGTCGTTTCCATATCTTGGCTATTGAGAATAATGCTGCAGTAAACCAGGAGTGTGCGGAGAAGGAAATACTGCTGGTAGGAATGAAAATTGGCGTAGCCGTTGTGGAAAACAGCATGGAGATTCCTTAAAACATTTAAAATAGGACAATACTCTTTTAAAAGTGCTCAGCCTTTGATCCAGCATTTCAGCTTCTCAGAGTTTGCCTTCAAGAAGCAATTAAGAATATGATCAAAGATTGAGCCACAAGATTTGCACATTAGTATTGTTTATAACGGCAAAAATTTGGAAAAATCTGAAGCCCAACCAGAGGGGATTTATTAACTAAATTGTAGTCCATTCACAGAAAGGAACACTAAATAGCCATTAAATGTTGTAGAACAACATGAATTCACTTTAAGGAATGCTGTTTAAGTTAATTTTTTCAAGAAGGTTGCAAAAAAGAATACTGTGATATAATATTTTCCTAAAAGAAATTAATAATGTGCAATAAATAATATACCGGCAAACCGTATGTACCTATGTATATACTACATGATATTAGATTATTCACCGGACACGTGGGTGGACCAATCACTCAGTAAATAAACGGGTAGATAGCTAGACAGCAGGCGAGAGAGCCCAGAAGGAAGTAGAGCGGAACTGTCACCGTGACCTTTTCTGGGATGCTGGAATTAAGGACACGTGATTGTAATCGTTACCTTTTTGCTTATCTGTGTTTTCTAAAATGAACTTGTTTTACTTTTATAAAAAGAAAAACATGCTTGACAGAAATGTATATTCCTAATAAGGTGTATCCTTCAAATATGAAAGTAGTCTTAAAAAACTGGCCCCATGATAGCTGCCAGGCACAGCCACTGCTCCTTCCAGTGACCCTCCGTGGAGCTGGAGTTGCCACGGACTCGCACAACCTGTTGAGGCTTCTATGCACGTGGCCCCTTCCAAGTCACTGATTACAGATCTTCAAGCCTTGGTAGAGTTTGTAACTTCCCCACTCTTCTCTTCATTGACGTACCTAAAGAATGTTCCCTCCCTTAACCCCCTGACCACTTTGTTCATTTGCTGCACTGTCCTCAGCTTCCAGGTTACCTGGCACAAAAACACAACATCAGAGCTTGTCAAAGTGGCAACAGCGAAGGCTGAGGGATTCGTGTTGTAAGCAATAAACTGTCCTTCCCCAGGGCCCTCTTTCAATAGTTTCTGCCCTTGAAATTCCACGTATTTACATTTCTGAATGGTACCATATTGCAGGAAATGCTCTACTACGATTTGATTGGCAATAGCCCTCATGAGGAAGAGTCATTCAACTCATGATAGATTTGTAGATGTGAAAGATGAAAAGGAAAGGTTTATTTTTTTAAGTATATATGCTATCATGATCTCATCATGGTTTTTTAACTATTAATAGGGAGAATACAGGCTTCAAAGGCTTCAAAGCTTTAAAACATTGAGTTATCCTGACATTCGTGAAATTAAATCCACACGATCATGATCTAGTATTAAATTCCATCTGCGGTTATTTTATTAGGATTTTCAAATCATTATTTGAGAGATTGATCTCTTCTCTTCCTGTGATCCTATTCAAGATACTATTTTTCCTTTTCTCTGTTTAGTCAGTGATTATTACTTCATGTGGAAAAAATAGAAAGTTTTTTCTTTAAGTCATAGAAACAAAGACTGAAACATAGATTCTGTGCAACCTATTTATTGAGAGGTTTCTTCCAGAAGAAACCAGTGAAGCAGGGATGCAAGCAGGATAGGGCAGATGAAGAAGTCATGCCACAGCATGAACTCTGGCAGTAAGTGGTGCCACAGGGCTGTGCCACCTTGAGGCAGGGGACTAGGGTTTGTCCCTTCACCATAGGGCATCATTTGCTGTGGGCTCCTCCAGGGAAGTGAGCAGAATCTCTCAGGTATTCCTGGGGGAGGTGGCTCCCAGAGGCAGGGGCAGTTCTCCTGTGCAGGGTGCAAGTGTGAGCCATTAGCAGTCAACAGTCACAGCAGCTCAAGAATGGATACTCTGGACTATGAAAGGAGATCAAGGTGGGACATCAAAAACATCTATTAAATTTCCTCGTTTTTCTGTGCTCTGGAATATTTAAGATATACTCAAAATAATCTGTCACTTAAGGGACTGAAGAATTTATTAATGGACAAAGTATATAGATGGGTATTTACTGAGTGGAAAGTTCTTTGACCACATTCCCAGTTGTGTCCTTGACAACTGGTCTACTTTGATTTTCTTTTTCTTCCAAAGTCAGCTTTAGTCATTTGTATTTTCTTTTCTTTTTTTTTTTCATTTTCAATTAGCCAACATATAGTACTTCATTAGTTTTTAATGTAGTGTTCAATGATTCATTAGTTTAGATAACCATTACTTCACCCAGATTTTTTAAATGTTTATCATAAAGTCACACAATGTAAATTACCATAATTCTTTTGATTTGTTTCTTTAGTTGGGCCAGTCCTCAAGTTATGGTGGCTGCAGTATGACCCTTTTCCTCCTGATAATTTCTGTCCACAAAATTGAGGGATAGTCTGCTCCCTTTGGGGATGATCTTTTTATCCTGGAAGAAGTGCCTACTTGATTCCACTTCTGGAATTCATTTCCAAGTCCTATTTTTTTTTCCTTTGCCAATTCTACTATATTAGTTCTGTGGTAAAGTGAGCAGAAAAGAAATGCCCTCTCCCTGAGGCTTGATTAGTACTGATGTTTGCATGTCAGTGTATAACAAAATGGACTGAATCCACTGTTCCAGTGTTTACTATAATTCTCTCTTTCCCAAGGCCTCAATTAGGCTGGAACTGGAGTCAATTAACAGCCTTCTCACTGTGCTCAGAAGCCTCCTAAGGCTTTATTAAAAGAGGCAATGGCTTGATGCTGTGTCAATTTATCTAAGCATGAACATTTCCCCAAATTCCCTGCCTATCTGGTTCTAGGTTAGGATTGGCCACAGAGAAATTTCATTGAGATTTGGGAAGTGGAACTATATCCACGGCAATTTTGCTGAGTTCTGAAGGTAGGTACTGATGCAGCTCACACACGTTGCCATTGGTCTCCTGGCTAAAACTCACAACATTGTGGGGCGCCTGGGTGGCTCAGTTGGTTAAGCATCTGCCTTCAGCTCAGGTCATGATCTCAGGGTCCTGGGATCGAGTCCTGTGTCAGGCTCCCCACTCAGCAGGAGCCTGCTTGTCCCCTTCCCTTCCCTTCTGCTCCCCCCCACCTTGTGTGCACTCTCTCTCAAATAAATTTTAAAAATCTTTAAAATAAATAAATAAAAATAAAATTTACAATATTGCAATGTAGATATTATTTTTCAAATTTATAGATATAAAAAAAATCGAAGCTTAAAGGCTATGTTTTTGGCTAAAGTGACCCAGTTGATAGGTTACAGAGCAGGGATTTACAACCAGATCCATTCGAGTCTAGGCAGGGACTGTATTTTCCATGTTAATGTCCCAAATCAGTTAAGACAGAGCTAAGGCAAGGCAATTGTAGACAAGAGTCCAGAAGTCCATTGGCCATAGAGATTCCCCCTCTTCAGTCTACCTCTTTGAAGCTCTAGCCTCCTCTATCCTGCCTTTCCTCCCAACTCCTAACATCTCCCTTTCAGGAACGTGGGCCTTAAAAATACCTTAAACGTGCAGGCAACCAGGATTTGGCAAATGTGGCCTGCTAGTTTCAGATACCTCCTTGCCCAAAAGAGTGCTAACTGGAAGTTCTATTTACCTAATCTTTCAACTCCACGCAGGCTCCAATTGGTTCCTTGGCCCTTGTTCATGTATTTTAAGTCTTACTTCCCGAGCCTGTCTTTTGACTGTTACACAGTTTTAGCACAGAAGGTGACCTTAGAGATAATTTCATATAAAAACCTCCTTTTACAGGTAAGAATACAGAATTCAGAGAAGGAAAGTGACTCGTTCAAGATCACACTTTGTGATTTGCAGTGAACATTGAAGGGAAACCCATTTTCTGATGATGATTAGAAGCTAAGGGAAGTGCCAAGGACCATAGCCATGGACTTGATACGGTTTAGCCCATGAAAAGCTAGATTATCCTACTAACTTCTGAAAAGGAGAACATCAAATACCTTCAGGCTTTTATACTGACTGAACAGAACCTTTTGCTGTTGTCATACTTGGTTTAATCCCTCTGCCTCTAAAACCCACAAGAAGTCCATTTTTTTCCAGTGTCACAGCCAGCTGTGTTCTAACATTGCAGGAAATTAAAAAGTAATTACCTCAATAATGGGTTAGTTGCTGAATTTAATCACTCTGAAAAAGTACTTGGCTTTTCCATTTATGGAATAATAAAATGTTGCATTTCTGTGTTGCCCATCATTTAGTGGTCCCTAAGAATATTATGCTTTGGTGACATAGACTGGCATTAACAACAGAAAACAAGTGGATGGATGGATGTGGCCAGAGTATCTAGAAGAGCAGAAGAAGGCTGGCAACCAACAGTATTTTGGGAGCTAATTTTACACTTATCTAGGTAGGGGGTAACAACAAACAAACAAACAAAAAACAAATCTCATATCCTTCAACAGACAAAACCAAATGCACAGGATACAATCGGTATTTTTATAAATCATAGCCGCGTCCTCTCTTTCCATCTACTAGGTTTTATCCAATTTCTCCCTTTCTGCCTAACTGTAGTGAAACTTCCCGCTCTTTCAACTGAGTTCTACCTTAAGCAGTAAGTCAGGCTTTCCCTTTATGCCCCATTCTGCACAGGATTTCCAAGTCCCCTACCTTTTCTCGATAAGGCTTGCAAGTATCCGAAATGACTAGACATCAAGTCATTTGTTGGCAGGTATATCCATTAACCATGGCCGTAATAGTGCTATGAAACAAACAACCCCAAAAATCCATGCCTTAGAACAACAATGGTGTATTCTTACAGATCTGTGAGCGGGCTGACTTAAGCTAGGTGTGTCTGAACTCCCTCACTCATTCTGTAGCTTTCTGGGAATCTGACAACCTGGGCTCAGCAATGCTCTACAAGTCTCTCATCCCTCTCTCTGGACTAGTAATGAGGCCAAACACGTTCTTCTTACAAAGATGGCAGAGGCCCAAGAGTAAAAGCAAAACAAATCTGCTTGAGACCTAGTCTTGCTCTGAACGTCATCATTTCTATCACATTCTATTGACCAAGGCAAGCCACGTGGCCAAACCCAAGTCAAGAGTCAGAGAAGCACTCTTTGCTAACATTGGAAGGAAACTGCAAAGTCACATGGCAAAGGACATGAATAAAGGGTGGGGTAAATAATTGTGACACAATCTATGATAGCAGGATTTTAAGCTTTCTATACTAGGATCCCTTCCATTCTGTTCTTTGTGCTCCAAGAGGGAAATTCTGCATTTTCACTCCCACTCCAATGACTCTTTTGCTCTCCAGATCACTCTAATTTTAGTTGCTATTCTATCTTTTCTCTCTCCCTTCTCCCAAAGCAGGTTCATCTAAAACTCCTACAGGGAAAGCCAACTTCATGAGGCTGCTCCTGAAAATTCAAGTTGGAATTGAGCCTTCATTTTTGATTAATTAACTAGAAAAAATAGAGATGTGTCTAGCTTTAGGTCTGGGCTTTTTATCTCTCTCCATCTTATCAGTCCTGCTTCTCTCTATGTGGCTTTATTCTTTACACAGCGTCCTTCCATGTAGCAGGCAAGATGGCTGCCAGGAGCTCCAAACTAACATTCTCCAAACCCAATACCCCTTCTTCCAAAGTGTATGCATTAACCTTAGCTCTGCTTGGGTCACTTGTTCATGCTTGGATCAGTCACTATAACTAAGATAAAGGAATAATCTTATTAGCCAATACTGATCATGTGCCTGCCCTTGCAAAGGACGGTAGGGGGCTTTGCTATTATGACACCAACAGGACCACATGGCATGGGGGAAGGATTATTCAAATGAATCAAGAGAAGGATATTAGGAAAGCAAGCTGGCCAGACAAAAATTCTAGCTAGTGAACTACCTTGAAACTAAAGACTTACAGCACCTTTTTGGACCTATATAGTTCTCATTCTAAATATAATGGATATTGCAGGATGGCTACTATTAATGCAAGGAATACCCCCCTCTCTTTCCCAGTTCCTGTATCCACTTATCTCCATTGGCATGCATGAAAACTTTTTTTTTTTTTATGTAATTGGGAGAAGATAGAGGAAACTATGAGAGAAGAAGAAGAATTTGAAGAAGAAAAAAAATGATACATGAGATGGATTAATAGAAGTCTGTTCCCCACTGGTTTCTTTTCATTGATTTTAGAGTCCTTTTGGTGAGAGCAGTCATTAAAAGGGAAGTGGATCAAAGAGGACTTTTGATATTCTGGGTGCAAAGAAAAGTTCTTTGGGGTCCAACTGAAGTGGAACACCTTTGGAAAGAAGGTTCATTTACATGCCTCTTTGTGGAATAAAACACCGTGTTTAGCATCTCAAGGACTAGAAGTCGTAGAAGCATCCAGAGCCCTTGCCATCCTCATTTTGCTGGGTTGGCAATGGGGGATCCCTGAAGCAGCTTATCAGGCATCAGATGTGGCAAGGCGAAGCCAAAGTAAGATCAAAAGGTATTTGTGAGGCATTCTCTGAGACTGCAGAAAATAATATCCAATATGAAGAATTATTCANCAGAATTCAGAGAAGGAAAGTGACTCGTTCAAGATCACACTTTGTGATTTGCAGTGAACATTGAAGGGAAACCCATTTTCTGATGATGATTAGAAGCTAAGGGAAGTGCCAAGGACCATAGCCATGGACTTGATACGGTTTAGCCCATGAAAAGCTAGATTATCCTACTAACTTCTGAAAAGGAGAACATCAAATACCTTCAGGCTTTTATACTGACTGAACAGAACCTTTTGCTGTTGTCATACTTGGTTTAATCCCTCTGCCTCTAAAACCCACAAGAAGTCCATTTTTTTCCAGTGTCACAGCCAGCTGTGTTCTAACATTGCAGGAAATTAAAAAGTAATTACCTCAATAATGGGTTAGTTGCTGAATTTAATCACTCTGAAAAAGTACTTGGCTTTTCCATTTATGGAATAATAAAATGTTGCATTTCTGTGTTGCCCATCATTTAGTGGTCCCTAAGAATATTATGCTTTGGTGACATAGACTGGCATTAACAACAGAAAACAAGTGGATGGATGGATGTGGCCAGAGTATCTAGAAGAGCAGAAGAAGGCTGGCAACCAACAGTATTTTGGGAGCTAATTTTACACTTATCTAGGTAGGGGGTAACAACAAACAAACAAACAAAAAACAAATCTCATATCCTTCAACAGACAAAACCAAATGCATAGGATACAATCGGTATTTTTATAAATCATAGCCGCGTCCTCTCTTTCCATCTACTAGGTTTTATCCAATTTCTCCCTTTCTGCCTAACTGTAGTGAAACTTCCCGCTCTTTCAACTGAGTTCTACCTTAAGCAGTAAGTCAGGCTTTCCCTTTATGCCCCATTCTGCACAGGATTTCCAAGTCCCCTACCTTTTCTCGATAAGGCTTGCAAGTATCCGAAATGACTAGACATCAAGTCATTTGTTGGCAGGTATATCCATTAACCATGGCCGTAATAGTGCTATGAAACAAACAACCCCAAAAATCCATGCCTTAGAACAACAATGGTGTATTCTTACAGATCTGTGAGCGGGCTGACTTAAGCTAGGTGTGTCTGAACTCCCTCACTCATTCTGTAGCTTTCTGGGAATCTGACAACCTGCTCAGCAATGCTCTACAAGTCTCTCATCCCTCTCTCTGGACTAGTAATGAGGCCAAACACGTTCTTCTTACAAAGATGGCAGAGGCCCAAGAGTAAAAGCAAAACAAATCTGCTTGAGACCTAGTCTTGCTCTGAACGTCATCATTTCTATCACATTCTATTGACCAAGGCAAGCCACGTGGCCAAACCCAAGTCAAGAGTCAGAGAAGCACTCTTTGCTAACATTGGAAGGAAACTGCAAAGTCACATGGCAAAGGACATGAATAAAGGGTGGGGTAAATAATTGTGACACAATCTATGATAGCAGGATTTTAAGCTTTCTATACTAGGATCCCTTCCATTCTGTTCTTTGTGCTCCAAGAGGGAAATTCTGCATTTTCACTCCCACTCCAATGACTCTTTTGCTCTCCAGATCACTCTAATTTTAGTTGCTATTCTATCTTTTCTCTCTCCCTTCTCCCAAAGCAGGTTCATCTAAAACTCCTACAGGGAAAGCCAACTTCATGAGGCTGCTCCTGAAAATTCAAGTTGGAATTGAGCCTTCATTTTTGATTAATTAACTAGAAAAAATAGAGATGTGTCTAGCTTTAGGTCTGGGCTTTTTATCTCTCTCCATCTTATCAGTCCTGCTTCTCTCTATGTGGCTTTATTCTTTACACAGCGTCCTTCCATGTAGCAGGCAAGATGGCTGCCAGGAGCTCCAAACTAACATTCTCCAAACCCAATACCCCTTCTTCCAAAGTGTATGCATTAACCTTAGCTCTGCTTGGGTCACTTGTTCATGCTTGGATCAGTCACTATAACTAAGATAAAGGAATAATCTTATTAGCCAATACTGATCATGTGCCTGCCCTTGCAAAGGACGGTAGGGGGCTTTGCTATTATGACACCAACAGGACCACATGGCATGGGGGAAGGATTATTCAAATGAATCAAGAGAAGGATATTAGGAAAGCAAGCTGGCCAGACAAAAATTCTAGCTAGTGAACTACCTTGAAACTAAAGACTTACAGCACCTTTTTGGACCTATATAGTTCTCATTCTAAATATAATGGATATTGCAGGATGGCTACTATTAATGCAAGGAATACCCCCCTCTCTTTCCCAGTTCCTGTATCCACTTATCTCCATTGGCATGCATGAAAACTTTTTTTTTTTTTATGTAATTGGGAGAAGATAGAGGAAACTATGAGAGAAGAAGAAGAATTTGAAGAAGAAAAAAAATGATACATGAGATGGATTAATAGAAGTCTGTTCCCCACTGGTTTCTTTTCATTGATTTTAGAGTCCTTTTGGTGAGAGCAGTCATTAAAAGGGAAGTGGATCAAAGAGGACTTTTGATATTCTGGGTGCAAAGAAAAGTTCTTTGGGGTCCAACTGAAGTGGAACACCTTTGGAAAGAAGGTTCATTTACATGCCTCTTTGTGGAATAAAACACCGTGTTTAGCATCTCAAGGACTAGAAGTCGTAGAAGCATCCAGAGCCCTTGCCATCCTCATTTTGCTGGGTTGGCAATGGGGGATCCCTGAAGCAGCTTATCAGGCATCAGATGTGGCAAGGCGAAGCCAAAGTAAGATCAAAAGGTATTTGTGAGGCATTCTCTGAGACTGCAGAAAATAATATCCAATATGAAGAATTATTCAAATACTAAACTAAGTCATTTAATGTTATTGAAATCTTTAAGTTAAAGGAATATTCAAAGTAGGATAAACAAAAGATTAATGGTGGAACTTGTTATAATGTATTCTGCTTTCATTCATTTTAAAATCATTCTTATTGAGAAATAACTGACATACATCGCTGTGCAAGTATAGGGCATACCGCGTGATGGCTTAATTTATATATATTGTGAAATGATTATTACAATAGATTCAGCTAAGAACCATTTTCTCATATGGATACAATAAAAAGAAAAAAAGTTCTCCTTGTGATAAGAACTCAAGATTTACTCTCTTTATAACCTTCCTATATACCATGCAGCAATGTTCACCATAGACAACATGTTGAACCTTATATCCCTAGTACTTATTCATGTTATAACTGGAAATTTGTACCTGTTGACCACCTTTCTCCAGTTTCCTCTCCCCCATCCTCTGTTTCTGCTCATCGTAAGTTTGATCTCTGTTTCTATGAGGGTTTTGTTTGTATTTATTTTTTTAGATTTCATATGTGAGATCATACAGTATATGTCTTTAGTTCATTTCTGACAATAGGAACAAAAGGAGAAATAGAGAATGAAATTTAAGAACATTAACTGTAGGGGCACCTGGGTGGCTCAGTCGGTTAAGCATCTGACTCTTGATTTTGGCTCAGGTCCTGATCTCAGGATTGTGAAATTGAGCCCCATGGGGGCTCCACTCTGAGCATGGAGTCTGCTTAAGATTCTCTCTCCCTCTCCTCTTGCCCCTATCCATCCTCCCTCTCTCCTTCTCTATAAAGCAAACAACAACAACAAAAACAAAAAACACTGTGTAAAACAGGCAACCCTTAACTGTATAATACAGGTAATCCCAAATATCTTACTTCAGGTAAGGTCATTACAAAACAAAAAAGTACACATTTGAAAAAGAACAGAGATTTTCTCTGCATATTTCTTCTCTCATTCATTGGTTAATATGATAGATTGTATTTTCATGTTATTTAATGTATCTCTATATCAAACAGTAAGATCAGATGTAAATATAGCCATAATAAAGGCAGGAAAGCTTTTGTTTCTTCCCAAAGTCCAACATAAAAACAGAGCACCTATATAGAAAAACCCACAAACATCTACAACAAAACTAAGTGGCGAGGTATCCCTCAAAGACAGCCAGGAAAACAAAGAAAAATAAAGAAAAGAACGATGAGCCTGGCAGCAAGAACTATCCCAGCACCCAGGTTGTTGCCCAGACCAGGAAATGTACGAGAGGAGCCTAGAAACTCCTACCATATAGTAAAGAAGATATCAAAGGCCACTGGGTTCGTGTGGAAGCCCATTTGTGAACCAAACTGAAGAAGCTCCCACTGGCCACATTTGGTACAGACTGAGCTTCAGGAAAGGTAAGAATTGCAAACTCATCAAATGCATCAAACAGTGAATTCAGGGTGATATAAAAATTGGTTACTTTCAAAGGATTACAGAAAACAAATTCATAAAAACTGGAAACTAAATAAAATTGCCCTTCCTATGTGAACTGTACCACTGAGCGACCAAGCAGTAGATGAAGGGAAATATCTCTTAATAAAATGAGTCTAGCTAATAAATGCAAATAAAATGCTAGACTCAGAGTATCATCATTTTGCAACCCCCAAACAGCTAATGGATCAAAGCATCAACCCTTGCTGAGATGGGTAACTGTATACCTCCTAATAAAAGAACACGTTACCTAGACTCTGGCCAAAGGGAGTGAAGCTGAGTCTGATAGAACTTCATTTCATTGTAAATTTGCAGGAGACACAGAGGGACATAGTTAATGCCACCACCATCATACAACCCGTAAAACCCAGACTTTGTGAAACTCTACAGGTCAAATGGCCTAAGCTGTTCAGATAAAATGTAAGGAAAAGAAAAGGATAGAAGGGGAATCTATAGATTTTAAAGGATATTTTTTAAAAATGTTTTAAGTCATTAAACTTGGGCAAGTTTAAACTATTATAGTAAAGAATAAAAAGTTAAGAAATGAAACCATCAAGAAATGGAAGAAAATTATTATTCAGGAGTTAAGATGGTGCTTACTTTTGAAAAGAGGAAAGGCCTACAGTTGGGAGACAGCACCTGGAAGCTTCCTGGGCTGCCAGCAACACTGTCTTTGTTGACCTAGGCAGTGATTTCATGGGTGTTCACTTTATAAGATTTCACCCACTTGTACATCTGTTTTCTGCAGCTGCCTTTATCTGTATTTTCTTTCAAAATAAGAAGCACAAATTACCAAACAATGAAAGGCAAAGAATAGAAATGGAAAATAATATAGTAAGGTTACCTTAAATTCAAGGCCATCTTTTAATTGGAACACCAAAGCCAATCATCTTGGGGCAGAAAAAAAGGAGACATAGTATCAGTCACTGCCAGAGATGAGACCCTAGAGACAGCAAAGTGTCAGACAGGAAGCTGCTTCTGGAATCTACAGCTTCCGCCAGGTAAAACACACTGACATTCCAATCCCCAGACAGACAGAGAAAGTAATCATAGGGGCGCCTGGGTAGCGCAGTCGTTAAGCGTCTGCCTTTGGCTCAGGGCGTGATCCTGGCGTTCTGGGATCCAGTCCCACATCGGGCTCCTCCACTGGGAGCTTGCTTCTTCCTCTCCCACTCCCCCTGCTTGTGTTCCCTCTCTCGCTGGCTGTCTCTCTGTCACATAAATAAATAAAATCTTTAAAAAAAAAAAAAGAAAGTAATCATAAAGACACTTTCAAAAATAAATGATCAATGAGTGTAATCAAGGCAAGGGGTTGAGAGGATTTTAGCCTCACCATAGGTAGCATATTCATAAAACGGGAAATAGAATCCACTAAAGGCAAATGCACTTTGTTACCAACTTTTCTGGAACAGCTCTGTGGTGGGAGGCTTGGGCGTCATTTTGTCAGTCCTCTTACAGAAGCTATCAAGCCCTGCGGTATACTTCTGAGCAACAGCGACTCCTTACTGAGCCAGTGTAAACTGAGGAACCTCAATGGCCAATTCAACTTGTCTATCCCGCGACCCTCCAAGATAGAAGGCATTCACACATTACCCTTTCTTTTTTTAATTGAAATATATCTGACCTACACTATTGTGTCAATTCAAGGTATACAACATGTCGATTTGATACATTTATGTATTGTAATAGGATTGCCATTTAGTGATAACACCTCTATCATGTGACATAATTATCATTTGTTTTTTGTGGTGGGTTGCCCTTTTTTGAAGTAATTTATTCTCCATACTAAGTCAGCCAAAAGGAATGTAACTGGAGTTCTTGCCCCAATGGGGCAAGCAGCTCTGTCCAGTCTTCCTCCCTTGACACTTCCCCAAGCAGAAGACAAAAAGCTCAGACCAGGCTTAATTGTGACAGATCAAGTCAGTGGCACCATTTTTTTTACCCATTGTTGTATCCGCATCCTTTGCCAGGCAAATGAATCAGACTTCCTCCCAGAGGCCTTCTTCCTACTCTCTCTCCCTCTCTTCATGTTGGTCTTGGTGAAGAGAATGGCCAAGCATGGATGTGGACAGGAGTGGCAATGCGCCAATGGCAAGCCTAGGCCTTAAAAGGCATCACCTGTTTCCTTTCTCCTTCTTGCACTTCTGCCATTGGCATGAGAAGTTTCCCCAGGTTACCTTCGCCTTCTTCTCTTGGAGCCCAGGACAGCCATCCAGGAAGGAGCCCTGAGCCCAGTACGCAGCGAGAAGCTAAGCCCAGCGACACACACAGCTTGCAGCAGAGCTCCCACCATGTCAGCTTGACCAGTCCACCAACAGACACAGGAATAATAATAATGCTTGCTGCTTTGCGCCCCTGGGTTTGGGGTGGTTTGGTAGAGCACAACAAGGAGCTGACTTGTTTCGTAACTAAAAGGCAAAAGTGTGCCATTTTCCATATTTTGTTCTCCTCTTACTTTGTCTTCTCCTTCAATTCCTGATTGCACACAGAAAGAGAGGATAATGCAGGGCGCCTGCGTGGCCCAGTCGATTAAGCGTCCCTCTTCCACTCAGGTCATGATCCCGGAGTGAAGGATCGAGTCCCCCATCCAGCTCCCTGCTCAACAGGAAGTTTGCTTCTCCCTCTGCCCCTCACTCCACTCTCATCCCCTCTCTCACTCTCTCTCTAGTTCTCAAATTAATAAATAAAATCTTTAAAAAAGAAAGAGAGAGCATAATGCAATCCAAGCCTCAGTGATACAATCCATGCATACAATTCAGTACCCCGCATGTATATTCATTGCAGCCTTCATCCCTGGCCTCACCCTTGCTTTCTTGGCTCTCCTCCCAATTGTGCGATTTTATGATCTGATTCCTCGCATGGCCTGCGTGAGTGGAGTACACATACTCCCCGCATTGTCTTTTGCCTCTATTCCTAGATAAGGGTTGGAAAGTGGGATGGAGGGAAAAAAGCAAAGGGAAAGGGGAGCCTTTCTCATGCTCATGTTCCATTTTAAACTGCATCCCACCTACAGCCCGTTTTGTCATTTCTGAACCATCACTCATACCTGATTCATTTTTGCATGTTTTGTCATTCCCAATTTTGCATTTTCAAGACACTACAAAGAAATGTGCCAGGCAATAAAGAAGATTCTCAGAAGGAGAAAACTGATGCTGTCTTCCCCCAACCAGACACATTATAAGGACGGAATGAAATTTCCAACGATCCTCCTGGAGGCAAACAATGTTTCACAAAAAGACACCCTCATAGGACTCCCCTTCACCCCGTGAACCAGGCTGACTTAACAGATGTCTCACATTCGTCCTGGGAGCCTGGGGCTCTTCCCTAGAGCAGCGTGTGGCCAAACAGGCATCACCACTAAGAAAGAGAGTGACCATGATGATTGGTGCCACCTTCCCCTGGAAGTTTCTCTCTTTCTAGCTGGGTTCCAGCCTGGTAGCTGCCGTGGCTGGAGTTCTCATTCCTGCCTCTCCAGAACACTGAACTCTCCTATACGGAATATCCTATATCTTTGATGCAGGGAATTTTTTGGATGATCACCTTTTCACAAAACCTGAACAGAAAGTTGCATGACTGCATCAGCACAACCAGGGACTGCCGAAGAACCCTTGCACACCAGTGCCTTCAAATCTGCTATTCAATTACCCGAGGAACACCTGCTGAGGGAGTGCAGCTGAACATTGAATGCGCGCTATTTGCCAAGTGCTTTATATGCCTTACGTTTTACTCAATTCTCATAACATCCCCATAAAATATGTACTTTTATTCCCATTCTATTGATAAGGATTAAGGGCCAAAGAGATTCAGTGACCTTATTTAAGGTTATACAGTTGATAAAAGGTGAAACTACTCGTGGGAAAAACAGGATATCTCACCAATTTCGCAGAGCTGTTGTAAAGAGAAGATGCATTTTTTAATATGACATCTCATGGTACTTAGGTGTGCGAGAAAGGCTCATGTCCTCCCTATCCCCCAAAGCCCATTCAACATATAGGACTCTACTCATTCACCCATTCACTCATTCTTTCAACAGATTCATACAAGTATCTTCTCTGTTGGAGACCGTGACAAGTACCAGGATGTCCAGCCCTCAAAGATGGATACAGAGATTAAAAAAAAGAAGAAGAAAAGAAAAGAGAAAAGGGTTTATTCTCAGATTACACTCAATATGCTCAGTGTACTTTGCAGGAAGCCTTTTGATTCATGGTAGCTTCACTCTTGTTAAAGTAACCAGATTAAGCCCAAGATGGAGTCACTCATGCTAAGTTCCACATCCACAAACCAAACTTCACAAATTTCTAGGCTCTGATCTCCCAGAGAAGGAGCCAATAGGCACTTCGTCCAATAGGCACTTGTCAGCTGGCACAAGTTACCTCACCCGGCTGCGAGATTTCCCTTCGTTCCGTGTAAAGAAAGCAATTCTGCTTTAACCAATCAGCAAATGCACAGTCTAACTTCCTTGTCCTTGCGCTCTCTGGTCTATAACCTTGTTTAGCCCTTCAGAGCTCCTTTCTTACCTGCTAGGTTGGATGCTGCCCGACTCATGAATCACTGAAGAAAAGCCTAGTAGATCAGTAAATTGCCTGTGGAGGACTTTCCTTTAGTTCTCTGAACATGGCAGCAGCATCTGCCAGACCATTCTGCCACCCAGGATTCCTGATCACCCCCAACGTAGGGGCCAAGCCCTGCTTTGTTTCCTTAGACCTCCAGAAGCTCTGTTTTCTCCTGGGGAGAAGGTTACTGTGTGTTTGGAGGAGGGATAGATGGGCTCCAATCAAATCTCCAAGTCATCCGTTCTTTATGTCATATTGACTTGGAAACTTTCATTTAAATTCACCTCTTATCTACAATAATGATGACGGGATGCAATCAAGCCAGATATTACCTCAAGTCAGGGGCTTGTTAACTTCCTAATTAGCTCATTGTGGCCGCTGTGTATATAAAAGGCAGACCCTGACAACCATTTAAACTTCACTTTGTCTTACTCATTCCTGAGTATTTGGGTCCTTCTGTTTTCACCTCCATAGAAAATCCTGCTGAAGCCTAGCATGGGCTCTCAACCAGAGGCTGATTTCAGCTACTCAGTTTCCACTGTCCACATCCAGCCTGGGGCTGCAACCATGCTCTTCTCTCTCTCAAAGCTCTGAGAGGCAGCTTCTGCCCCAGTGGCACTCTGCCATGACCTCAGGCCCTTGGCCACCTCTCATTCGTCAGTGCGTCTATTTCGTGTCCGCTCTGCGCTAGACTGTGCGTAGGAAGACTGCACCCCTGCCCTCAGGGAACAGGCAATATCACTAGGGAGGCAGAGGTCACCAGGCACTTGCCATTCAATGTGACAGGAGCCACGGTAGGGAAAATAAGGTGCTGTAAGGACCTGCAGGAGGGGGACCTAACCCAGGGCAGGGAGAGCAGAGTAGGCTTTCTTGAGGAAGTGACATTCTACTCCTGAAGGAATTTTGGATTAAGCAGACAAAAGGAGTGTGGGGGGGGGGGGAGGGACCTAAGTGAAAATGGAGAATGGGGAGAATATTTTGGGCGAAGGAAGATGTGTATGCAAAATCTTCAAAGGTGAAAAAGAGAATGGTCCTTTGTAGAATGTTTTTAAAAAACTTCAATATTTTTTAACAGAAGTTCTGTCATGGGGGGAGAGTGGACACGATAACTTTAGAAGGTAAGGAGACTTACTCAGATCTCCTTGCTCCGTGTGAAAGAATATGGACATAATTATGAGCCGGGATCCCCTCATAGAGCATGCTAGAATAACAATGATTATCTATTACCCTCTGGTAATATCATAACTGTTATCCCTGCCTTCACCCCCTCTATGTTCTATTCCAGTGACGCCTCCACCCTCAAAGAGCTACCCAGTCTAGCGGGTGGGGTAGATTAGATGCATGTTCTGTGTAACCCTTATGAGCCCAGATACTTATGTGGTCTGGTCTTAGGGTAATGCCATGATTAAAGAAACAGAGTGAAGCAATTAAAATAAATTTCATCCAAAGTGCTTCTTGACATAAATGTTACAATTAAAATTTCTTAAATACTGAAAACAGGATCCAAAGACAAAGTATATGAAAAAAGTATTAAAACCCTCCCTTTCTTGACCGTCGACTTGATCTCATGCGCCATAGCTGATTCTCTCTTTAAACACCAGCCTCCTGTTCCCCTTCTACCCATAGTTCGTAGTTTTCTTCTCTTCTCCAAGAAAAATACTTCTTCCAGATCTAGCCCACCTGTCTCTTGTCCTCTGTAACCTTCCCTCTTCTTCTCTCTCCCTGTTTTAGCTCTGTATCTGTTTAGATGCTTTGGGCTGTGAGTAACAGAAAACCCAACTGAAAGTGGTTTAAACAATGGGATACTTATTATCCATAACAGAGACGAGTAGGTTTTAGACTATGGAGACTACATCTCCAGCCTCCCTGCAATGAGATGGGGCTGTCTGTCCATTTTTAAGTTCTCTCCAATGGAATAGGAGTGGTAGTGAGAGGTCACTTTCTGGCATGGCTCATAAAACCCCCTTCATGTACATTTTCCCATGTTCTTTCTCTTTCCAGCGGCTCAATACAAAGGAGAAGGCAGAGCAACAAGATGGAAGAAGCTTGGGTCCCTGAAGACTATAAGGAAAATAATTATCCCCACTGGCTTGAATATCATTATATGAGCAAGAAATGAATTGCCTTAAGCTGTTGAATTTAGGGAGTTTGATTTTTTTTATAGAAACTTAGAGTACCCTAATATTTTACTATGTGAAAGAGAAGGAAAGAGATAGAAGGAAAACAAATAGATTTGAGTTGGAATCTCAATGATAGCATCAAGGACTCGGGCTCTTCCTACGTTCTCTGTTCTCTGCTCTCCCCAGTGTGTTGGCCAAATCTCCCAGCACAGCTATAAGATGTCCACTGCCACAAGCAACACACTCCAAATGGCCCAGAAGGAAAACAAACAAACAAACAAACAAAAACACGAAAGGATTTCTCATATACATCTCTTTTATCAGAAAGTAAAACTTCCTCTAGAACCCCTCAGCAAACTTCCCCTTATTTCTCACTGACCAAAACCGGGTCACACCCCTCAGTCATTAGCGAAGGAGTTGAGAACACCATGACTCGATAAAGCTAATTCTGATTCATCCCCTAAGACAGGAAAGGGGCCCCTCCCCTCTTAACTAACTGTTTGTCTACCTGTCTGATACCTGACCGAAACTGGGCTCTGTTAGCAAAGAACAACGAACTAGTGTTGTATAGGAAACCAACAAGGCGGCCCCTCATCCCTCCCAAGCCTCTAAATTCTACATTACATGTCCATCAATGACAGAATCCTATCAGGAATTGGGAAATGTAGACAGGCAAAGTCAAAGTCTCTTTAGCAGAATGGGACAGGGGGTTGGGAGCTTTTAAGAGTTTATATTGTCTATTGATAAGCAGGGCAGCCAGTGCTGAGAGGTGCGCAAGAAACATGAATGGAGAACTACAGGAAATTGGAAGCAGAAGAGAGAAACTACAATTGAAACAACCGAATGGGTCATTTGGTTAACTTCAGAGTTAATGATACCAGAGGAAAATATGGGGATTAAATTAAAATGAGAGGAAAAACATAACCAAGGGCACAGAGGAGAAAATTCTGAGACGACAGGAGAGTGAGCACAGAGATAGCCCCAAGGGGGAGGTTTCTGCTCTGCAGCGTATACTCAAAACTCCTCAGCCAGAGTATTATGAATCTCTGCCACCTGACTTTGCCCAAATTCTGTCATTGACCTCAACTCTTGAGACTTCACTAGAAGGATGTTCCCTGACAACACCAAACAAACGCACGTTCCAACACTCTCTCAGACCTAAAGAAGGTTTGCTTCCCCCTCCCTTCCCACCTGGTATCTGCTATGATTTCTCTGTCAGGAAGGTCTCCTGACCCCTCACTTTGATTCTCTAATAAGAATGACGTGCGATGTTTATAGAACAACTTTGCATTGAACCCCAACGCTATGTAGTATTGTGCCATGGTCTCCAGCTACCTTGTTTCATTTTCTCTCATCCCGATCCTAGGAGAGAGATACTAGTATCTCCATTTTATAGATAAGGAAATTTAGACTCCAAAAAGTTAAATAATTGGCCCATAATCACAGAGTTAGTATGTGGTAGAGCCAGGACTCCAAGCCAGATGTGTCTCACTCCAACGTTAATGATCATTCCAGAACCCCACACTGCTTTGTTGAGACAATGACCATGCGACATTTTGTCAAAGAGATTTTCTTTTTCTCTAACTTTATTCTAAGTCTCCATGAACATCCTACAAACGTCAGGGGTCCCAGCAGGCAGCAAGTCATAAGAGCCTTTTAAAGCTGAGAAGAAACAAGAAAGAAAAAAAGGAGTTTGACAGTGTCTTAGGGAGGAGTTGTAAAGATACCAGGAACAGAAACCCATTTAAAGAAATTCATGAAAATGGAATTTCTATAAGGCTCCATAAAAATCTCATGGAATCCAATTGCAAAAAAATGCTGCTGGGCTCTTGGAAACTGGACTGTCCTCAGGTCGTTAGTCTCTCCTTATCACTTTTCTTGCACCCTATCTTTAGCTCCAGGCTCACATTGCCTCTATGCTTCATTCTTCTCTTCTCTCTTGCAGAAAAACATCTGTGCTCACTCAAGAACATCCCAAGATGACAGTCTCAGTCTTTGTATCAGCCTGACATTCAAAATCAACTCCTTAGAAATAACTGCCTTTATTCATCCCTTTTCCAGAGTCTCCATAACGAAAATATTCGTGGCCCATCTTGGTTACATATCCTCCCCTTAGTCTGTTCACTGTGGCCTCATGAGTTGTAGAGCTGCCCTTCTGGGAGTTCAGGCAGCATAGATTCTCTATGAGGCAGGTATGGAGGTGGGAGTGTTGGCGCCATAGGGACAAGTCATAGAGTGGGGAAAATTATTTTGATGCCTTAGACTCTCCAGAAGGCTGTCACGACCAGAGCAAAGACAAAGGGCTCAGAAATCAACATGAAAAAGAAGCAAACTACTTCAAGTCATAACTAAAATAGGGTTAGCCATTATTTTTAAGTGAAAGAATACATTTTATCATTTATGAAATATGTTTAAAACGTGTTTTAAAGGATTGGGTAATATATAGGGTGCCTGGGTGGCTCAGTTGGTTAAGCGTCTGACTCTTGGTTTCAGTTCAAGTCATGATCTCAGGGTCGTGAGATTGAACCTGACTGCAGAGTCTGCTTGAGATTTTCTCTCTCTCCCTCTCCTTTTGCCCCTCCCCCCCACATGTGCATGCACTCTCTCTCTCTCTCTCTCTCTCTCAAATAAATAAATCTTTAGAAAGGACTGGGTAATAGGGAGCAGGGATCAGATAACTAAGGCCCATGACAGTCACCTGTTTTCGTAAACAAGGTTTTATTAGAACACAACCGTGTCCACTTTTTAAGCACGGTCTGTGGCTGCTTTCCTGCTACAACAGCAGAACTGAGTAGTTGTCAAAGAGACCCTATGGCCCACAAAGCCTGAAACATTTACTATCTGACCCTTTATAGAAAGTGTGCCAACACCGGATATAATCGTGCCGCTCCGTGCAGGATCACTACTTTCAGTCGGTCATTTACAAAGCCATTTTTAACTTTTGGAAGGACCACATAAAAAAGACTTGCATTCTGGAACAACAATATGAATCTGTTAGGCCTTTTATAGAAAATGACCTTATCAGGGTTAGTGTTGGGGACCTAAGTTAGGTCTGGTCTCGGGAAAGATAGAATTCACTAACACATGCCAGCACCTCTTCTGTTTTTCACAATACCTAAGGAGACATTTTGTGGGTTGGAGACAGATGATAAAAGCCTTCAACTGAAAAACAATCTATTCCCCACTGTGTGTGTGTGATTATTACATCCATAGAAGGTGTCACTTAACAAATTATAATTTTAATTCTTGAGGTATCCATAAATACCTATATCCTGGGCTTGAAACCACAGTATTAGAGCCCTGGCTTATTCTCTTACAATTCTAAAGCATGTCAGAATTCCCCGTCTGCAAATTGAAACACCTTTATTGGCATTAAGTGTGATAAAAAATGTGAAAGGGTTTCTTGTTAAGCAGCTAAGTGTGATATAAAAGAAGGTATTCTTAGGGCTATCTATAACATCCCAGCCAATTGTTAATAGAGCCCTGGACAGTGACAAAACCCATTCTTACCACACCATGAAGGGGGAGCGCAAATGCGTTGGGGAGCCCCTCCATGCTGTTTCTTTCAACACACTACCCCATTAAATCCTCCTAACCACCTAATGAGCAATCCACCCTGTGAAGGAAGTACCACTATTTCCATTTTACAGATGAAGAGACAAAAGTGAAATATGTTTCTCAGGGTCAACGAGGGTGACCAGCTTGTCCTGGTTTGAGATTTCCTGGTCTTAGCGCTGAAAGTCCCACATCATGACAAACCTCTCAGTCCTGGAAAAGCCACAACACTGGGTCACCATAAGCACGAATAGAAACCCCAGGCTTAAAACTCAGTTGCTAAGGGTTGATACTTAATGATCTTAATAGCTCACCTTATCTACACACTCACTCGTCCTCAGTGAGTTCATCTCACCGTAATATCTATATGGGAGGTCTGCAGGCAGTAACCAAGAACGTGTTCACCCACATGATGGATTTCTCACCACTTCATTAAAAAGGTCCTTTGTTCACAAATGCGAAACCGCAACAGAGGAGGGGCCCACCCAGAGCAATCCCCCTTGTGTGTTTGCAATCCATTATCACTGGTTCAAGTGGCAATAGGATTAGCCCTCCTACCACTTCTGTTATCCCTCAGCAAAGGCCTAAAGTGATCAGAAGGCAGCCAGAACACTGACCGGAAGTGGCTAGAAGACAGAAGGCTGGACAGCAGTGAGCTTGAAATAAGTCTGGTTTTCCTCTGGCCGTTCACTGCTCAGATGCATTCGCTTCCCTTCTTCCCAGCTAATGAGTAACATCATGCTTTTCTCTTTGCCCTCATGGAAACATGCCCTTAAATAAGAAGCTAAAAGCAATCACTCTGAGGTAGAAAGAGATACGGAAGTCCTAAATATTACCTCTAGAAGGAGTCCTAGCTGCTACATTCCAGCACAAACCGATCGTATGAAAAATGAGAACACTAAGGACTACAGAGAACAATAGATTTTGCACTACATTCATCTCTCACATTTACATCTTCAGGCCAAATCTTTCCCCTGAAATCCAGACTCATAAATCCAACTATGTAGCAGACATCCCTATTTGTATCTACAGTAAGTATCTCAACGCTTCATACGTCCCAAACCAAATTCTCAGTTGTCCCTTGTGTACTGTGTGATACGGGTCCCCAAGGCCACCCTCGAGCTTAAGGATTCACTAGAAGGATTCACCGGAGTTGGAAGAGCTATTATACTCACAGCTAGAGTTTATCACGATGAAAGGATACAGATTAAAATCAGCAAATGGAGAAAGGTACATGGATGAAGTTCAGAAGAAACCATATCCAAGCTTTCAGGAATCCCACCCAGGGGAGTCATATGGGGGCACACTTAGTTCACCCAGGATGGGGGAATTGATATATGACAACACATACACAGTACCGCCAACCAAGGAAGCTCACCCAAGTTCTGGTATTCAAGGATTTTATGGGGTGGAGTGTGTAGGGGGGTGTTAATCGTGTAAACATTCAGTGACCACATGACAGACCTCAGTTACTCAGCCTCCAGCCCCGGAGAGTAAACAGTCATTCACTGCAATAATAGTATTAGGATAATCTTATCTCTATTTTTGGTCTATTTGGGTCACATTGGTACAGCGTGGTCCAACCAAACCCTCAGACATACAAAAGGGCTTTTATCAGGCAGTCTATCCCAGGGGCTCAGAGGTTATCTCGCTGGAAGACTACCTTCTCTGCAGGTTTGAGCAACTCAGAAAGGTTAACCACCCTTTCCTGAACACCTCACTTCTCCCGGTCTTCTCTGTCTGCGCCAACAGAACCTCATTTTTCCAGATATCCAAGCTGAACCTGGAACAATTCTTTCCTCCTCTTTTTCTCCTTATTCCACATCAAACCCCTTGGTAAATCTCATTAGCTCTACTTACATAAGTTATTCAGAATTTCAACCACTCTTCCCAACCTTGGTCCAAGCTACCATTATGGATCACCCAGGTTATTGCAATACCCTTTGGCCTAATCTCTATGCCTCCATCCTCACTGGACTGCAATCGATCCTCAGCACAGCAGCCAGAGAAGACCTTTTATGATGGAAGTCAGGTCAGATTTCTCCTCTGATCAGACTCTCCACTGGCTTCCCATTGTAATGTCCTAGAGACCTCACCCCTCCCATTCTCTTCTATGATTACTCTTCATCAAGCCATAGTGGTCACTCCACTGTTTTTTAAACATATATACTGCACTCCTGCCTCAGGACCTTTTGGACTTGCTGTTTTGCTTATCTAACGTACTGTCCCCAGATATCGACAAAGATGAGCCATTCTTTCAGGTTGGTGCTCAAATGTCAGTATATTGGTAAGTTCTTCCTTGACCATTGTATGTAGAATGATAGTCGCACCATAACTTCATCACAGCAGCCCTTATCCTATTTTAATTTTTTAATGTTACTTATAGGGCCAAGGGTGATGTCCTTCAAAATGTGCCACTTTGGCAGATTGGTTATTTTATATAAAAGTTGCTTAAGAAACCACCAATGCAAAAAGAACACTCTGACCACCCCACCACCTTTGTCTCTAGAAAGCAAGAAATAAAACTGTTCATGTGAAAGGCACTCTTCCAGCAGGCAAAGAGATCCTCATGACCAGAGATAGGAAATTGAGAGCTGAGAAAGCTGTATAAACAATCCTTGTAACTTTTTACTGCTTTACTGCTGCAACCCAAGTTCTGCTTAGATTTCTTACTAACTGAAACTCCCAAAGTTAAGTTTTCTTTGTCCTGCCAATTCCTCACAGATATATTGTCTCTTTGTCTAAAAAAAAGTATAAAAACCGCCTGCCTTGGTCATTTCTTTAGGTCTCAATTATTGGGCCTTCATGAGTACGTAATAAAACTTTGGGTTTTTCTGCTGGAAAAACCTTAGAACAGAGGAAGAAACTTAGACACAGGGAACTTTCTTCCTCCCCCACACACTTATCATGTTACATATTTATGTTACTATATATTTACTTGTTTATTTGTTTATTGCCTTCTCTTACAGCTAGATACAAACCTTCTGTGAACAAAAATTTTGTTTTGCTCACTACTATGACCCATGTCTAAATAAATGCTCAATACATGACTTAATAAAAATCCACAAAATAAATGAATGTGATCCCCAGACCAGCAGCAGCAGCAGCAGCACTAGGGAACTAATAAGAAATGCAAATTATCAAACTCCACCCCAGACCTACTAAATCAAACTCTGAGGGTGAAGGCTAGCCATCTATATTCCACCAGTCTTCCAGGTGATTCTAATGCAAATAGTTTGAAAACCATGGTTCTCATTAATACCTTACACCCGTTACATACAGATAATGAAGTCTGGAAAGACAAAATTACTCCCTGGGGTGACACCCCTGGATTTTAACTACGAGTGCGTCCGATTCCTGAGGCTGCCCACTTAATCACAATACTGTGATGGTTGCCTATGAGATGACTTTCCTCCCAGAGCGTTTTTTAATGTCCCTCATTGGAGAGAGGTTACCTGCACTTTTTCCTGCTCTGAAGGCAGAGGATGCTCTTCCAACTAGTCGCCAGAATGAGGCAAAGACTAAGACCATGTCAGAGGCTACCTCCCTGCAGGCACAATTATTTCTTTTTTTTTTTTTTTATAATTAATTTTATTTTATTATATTATGTTAATCACCATACAGTACATCCCCTGATTCTGATGTAAAGTTTGATGCTTCATTAGTTGCGTATAACACCCAGTGCACCATGCAATACGTGCCCTCCTTACTACCCATCACCAGTCTATCCCATTCCCCCACCCCCTCCCCTCTGAAGTCTTCAGTTTGTTTCTCATAGTCCATAGTCTCTCATGTTTCATTCCCCCTTCTGATTACCCCCCTTTTCTTTATCCCTTTCTTCCCCTACCGATCATCCTAGTTCTTATGTTCCATAGATGAGAGAAATCATATGATAATTGTCTTTCTCTGCTTGACTTATTTCACTTAGCATTATCTCCTCCAGTGCCGTCCATGTTGCAGCAAATGTTGAGAATTCGTTCTTTCTGATAGCTGAGTAATATTCCATTGTATATATGGACCACAGCTTCTTAATCCAGTCATCTGTTGAAGGGCATCTCGGCTCCTTCCATGATTTGGCTATTGTGGACAATGCAGCTATGAACATTGGGGTGCATATGGCCCTTCTCTTTACTACGTCTGTATCTTTGGGGTAAACACCCAGTAGTGCAATGGCTGGGTCATAGGGTAGTTCAATTTTTAACTTTTTAAGGGACCTCCACACTGTTTTCCAGAGTGGCTGTACCAACTTGCATTCCCACCAACAATGTAGGAGGGATCCCCTTTCTCCACATCCTCTCCAACAATTGTTGTTTCTTGCCTTGTCTATCTTTGCCATTCTAACTGGCGTAAGGTGGTATCTCAGTGTGGTTTTGATTTGAATTTCCCTGATGGCTAATGATTTTGAACATTTTTTCATGTGTCTGTTAGCCATTTGTATGTCTTCATTGGAAAAGTGTCTGTTCATATCTTCTGCCCATTTTATGATTTGTTTATTTGTTTCTCGTGTATTGAGTTTGAGAAGTTCTTTGTAGATCTTGGATACCAGTCCTTTATCTGTGGTGTCCTTTGCAAATATATTCTCCCATTCCGTGGGCTGTCTCTTAGTTTTTTTGACTGTTTCCTTGGCTGTGCAGAAGCTCTTTATCCTGATAAAGTCCCATAAGTTCATTTTATCTTTTATTTCTCTTGCCTTTGGAGATGTGTCGTGAAAAAGGTTGCTCTGGCCGATGTCATAGAAGTTGTTGCCTATGTTCTCCTCTAGAATTTTGATGGATTCCTGTCTCACATTGAGGTCTTTCATCCATTTGGAGTTTATTTTTGTGTATGGTGTGAGAGAGTGGTCAAGTTTCATTCTTTTGCATGTAGCTGTCCAATTTTCCCAGCACCATTTATTGAAGAGACTGTCTTTTTTCCACCGGATGTTTTTTCCTGCTTTATCAAAGATTAGTTGCCCAAAGAGCCGAGGGTCCATTTCTGGGTTCTCTATTCTGTTCCATTGGTCGATGTGTCTGTTTTTGTGCCAGTACCATGCTGTCTTTGTGATCACAGCTTTGTAGTACAGCTCGAAATCCGGCATTGTGATGCCCCCAGCTTTGTTTTTCCTTTTCAACAGTTCCTTGGAGATTCGGGGCCTTTTCTGGTTCCATACAAATTTAAGGACTATTTGTTCCAGTTCTTTGAAAAATGTCCTCGGTATTTTGATCGGGATAGCATTGAAAGTGTAGATTGCTCTGGGTAGTATGGACATTTTAACTATGTTAATTCTTCCAATCCATGAGCATGGAATATTTTTCCATCTTTTTATGTCTTCCTCAATATCTTTCAAAAGTGATCTATAGTTTCTAGCATATAGGTCCTTTACGTCTCTGGTTAAGTTAATTCCAAGGTAACGCATGGTTTTTGGTGTTATTGTAAATGGGATGGATTCCCTAATTTCTCTTTCTTCAGTCTCGTTATTCGTGTATAGAAATGCAACTGATTTCTGGGCATTGATTTTGTATCCTGCCACCTTACTGAATTGTTCTATAACTTCTAATAGTTTGGGAGTGGATTCCTTTGGGTTTTCCATATAGAGTATCATGTCATCTGCAAAGAGAGACAGTTTGACTTCTTCTTTGCCGATTTGGATACCTTTGATCCCTTTTTGTCTTCTGATTGCTGTTGCAAGGACTTCTAGTACTATGTTGAATAATAGTGGCGAGAGTGGGCATCCTTGTCGTGTTCCTGATCTTAAGGGAAAGGCTTCCAGCTTTTCCCCATTGAGAATAATGCTTGCAGTAGGCTTTTCATAGATGGCTTTTATGAGATTGAGAAATGTACCCTCTATTCCTACACTCTGAAGGGTTTTAATCAGGAAAGGATGCTGTATTTTGTCAAATGCTTTTTCTGCATCAATTGAGAGGATCATATGGTTCTTGAGTCTTTTCTTGTTGATATGATGTATCACATTGATTGATTTGCGAGTGTTGAACCATGCTTGCATCCCAGGTATGAATCCCACTTGGTCATGATGGATAATCCTTTTAATGTACTGTTGGATTCTATTAGCAAGGATCTTGTTGAGGATTTTGGCATCCATATTCATTAGAGAAATCGGTCTGTAATTCTCCTTTTTGAGGGGGTCTTTGCCTGGTTTGGGGATCAAGGTAATATTAGCCTCATAGAATGAGTTTGGTAGCTTTCCTTCTGTTTCTATTTTTTGAAATAGCTTTAGGAGAATAGGTATTATTTCTTCTTTGAATGTTTGGTAGAATTCCCCAGGAAAACCGTCTGGGCCTGGAGTTTTATTATTTGGAAGGTTGTTTATCACTGACTCAATTTCTTCATAGTTAATTGGCCTATTTAAGAAATCTATTTCTTCCTGTTTCAGTCTTGGTAGTTTATAGGTTTCCAGGAAGGCCTCCATCTCTTCCAGATTGTTTAGTTTTTTGGCATATAGCTGTTGATAAAAGTTTCTAATAATCCTTGCAATTTCAATGGTGCTGGTCGTGACCTCTCCCTTTTCAGTCATAATTTTAATAATCTCAGTCCTTTCTCTTTGTTTTTGGACAAGTTTTGCCAGTGGTCTATCAATTTTATGGATTCTCTCAAAGAACCAGCTTCTAGTCCTGTTGATCTGCTCTACTGTGGTTCTGGTCTCTAATTCATTGATTTCTGCTCTAATCTTGGTCAACTCCTTCCTTGTCAGTGGGTTAGGCCTGTCCCTCTGTTGCTGTTCCAGTTTCTTGAGGTGAGAATATAGAAACTGCATTTTAGATTTTTCTATTCTTTTGAGTGAGGCTTGGATGGCTATGTATTTCCCCCTTAGGACTGCCTTTGCAGTATCCCATAGGTTTTGGACCGTTGTGTATTCATTCTCGTTGGTCTCCATAAATTGTTTAATTTGTTTTTTGATTTCCTGGTTTATCGAGTCATTCTTGAGCAGGATGGTTCTTAGCCTCCAAGTGTTTGAGTTTCTTCCAGGTTTTTCCTTGTGGTTGAGTTCCAATTTCAGAGCGTTGTGGTCTGAGAATATGCAGGGGATAATTTCAATCTTTTGGTATTGGCTGAGACCTGTTTTGTGTCCCAGAGCATGATCTATTCTTGAGAATGTTCCATGGGCATTTGAATAGAATGAGTATTCTTTGGTTCTGGGGTGTAGTGTTCTATATATATCTATGAGGTCCAACTCGTCGAGTATGGCATTCAAAGCCTTTGATTCTTTGCTTAGTTTTTGCCAGGGTGTTCTGTCTATTTCTGATAGTGGGGTGTTGAGGTCCCCTACTATTACTGTGTTCTTATCTATATGTCTCTTTATTTTGGTTAAGAGTTGGCTTGTGTATCTTGCTGCTCCCCTGTTGGGGGCATATATATTAATAATTGTCATATCCACTTGTTGAATACTTCCTTTAAGAATAATATAGTGCCCTTCTGTATCTCTCTCTATGGCCTCTAGTTTAAAATCCAGTCTATCTGATATGAGAATTGCTACTCCAGCTTTCTTTTGAGGTCCATTTGCGTGGAAGATGGTACTCCATCCCCTTACTCTAAGTCTGAATGCATCTTTGGGTTCAAAATGAGTCTCTTGTAGACAGCAAATGGATGGGTCATGTCTTTTTATCCAATCTGCAACCCTGTGGCGTTTTATGGGAGAGTTTAAGCCATTTAGATTGATAGAGATTATTGACAGATATGATTTTAATGATGCCATTTCTCTTTAAAGTCTTTGTATCGGTTGTGACTTGCTGCTCTGTATCACTCTTGGGGCCTTTTTACCTTTATAGAGCCCCCCTTAATATCTCCTGTAGGGCTGGTTTCGTGGTTACGAAATTGGTTAATGATTGGCGATTTTGGAACGTCTTTATTTCTCCATCAATTCTGAATGACAGCTTTGCTGGATAAAGGATCCTTGGCTGCATGTTTTTCTCTGAAAGAGCTTTAAAAATGCCCCCCCAAGCCTTTCTCTCATTCCAGGTCTCTGTAGACAGGTCTGACGTAATCCTGATACCTTTGCCTTGGTACGTGAGAAATTTCTTTGCCCTGGCCGCTTTCAATACTGTATCCTTGGATCTAATATTTGCGAATTGCACTATGACATGCCGTGGCGTAGGTTTGTCCTGGTTGAGCTTGGATGGGGTCCTCTCTGCCTCTTGGACACGAATGCTTGTTTCCCTTGCTAGATTAGGGAAGTTTTCAGCTACAATTTGTTCAAATATCTCTTCTAGACCTCTGTTTTTCTCCACCCCTTCAGGGATGCCGATGATTCTGACATTGGATCGTTTCATAGAGTCAGTAATCTCCCGTAATCTACATTCGTGGGCGTGGATTTTTTTAAGACCAGCTTCTATTTTCGTTTTTTCTTCTACTAACCCATCCTCCAATTCGCTAACGCGTTCCTCTGCCTCGGTGACCCTGGCCGTCAGAGCCTCTAGTTTTGACTGTATTTGGCCCACTGAGTTTTTAATTTCTGTCAGATTCGCTCTCATTTCTGCCCTTAGGGATTCTATATTCTCAGCAACGCTTTCTCTGATGCTTTTTTCAAGTTTACTCATCATCTTGACCATTGTTGCTCTGAATTCCATTTCTGATAATTGGGATACATCCATATGTATTAATTCTGTGGCCGAGGCCA
>NC_048223.1:28084348-28192789 GCF_002007445.2 Ailuropoda melanoleuca
CTCCCCCTTGCAGGTGGCTACCGCTTCCCGGCGCCCTGACACGGCGGCTCCCTCCCCCTTCTGTTTAGCTTCCGATATCTGTGCGCGGTTTCACGGCTCCCCGCTTCGTACCTCGATACTCAGCGCTGGAGATGTTCATTTGTAGAGATCCAGATGTATCTTCCTGCGTCTCAGGCTGATTCCGTGGATATTCCTGCTGGTCTGGTACCTATCCAGCTCAACTCAGGGGACCGGCTGAAAAAGGGGTCCCCTACTCCTCCGCCATCTTAACCTCTAGGCACAATTATTTCTTGGAACTCCTGTCTGGCCCCAAGACGTGCTTTGCATTTTCAAACAGCCAGCAGAAAGTCCCCACCTGCCAGCTCCGCCAGGACGCCTATCTGGGCTGCTCTCATCACCAACCAAGCGCAGCCACCACTGCCTCCTGGAAATTGGTTGGTAAGAGAAACGAATAAAAGGAACTCTGTGAACTTGAAAGGCTTTGGTGATAAAGCAGACCCACGGCTTCAATAATCTCCTGTCGCAGCTGTCAGGCAGAAATGCTAAGTGCTGGTCCAGGGAGAAGTGGCTGCTGAGATTACCTGCAGAAGTGCTCTAGGAAAGCAAGAAGCCCCTCCTGCAGTCTGTGGCATCCCAGCTGCCAGTGGTCAGCCTGGCTAGTCCCAGGCAGGTGCTTTCTGACAGCTTAGTCCCCCTTGGCTCCCCACTGTCCTCCCTCTGTCTGCCACCCTTCCACCTTCGTCTCCAGCCATAGGCTCTATTCCTGGTGAATTTCAGTAAGAAGAGGCAGCCTAATGGGCACAGCCTCTCCGTGGTGATTTAAGAACAAGAAGGACAAATACAGTTCACGTTCCACCCTATTGCTCTCACCCAAGCCACTTTGCCTCATTTCCACCTTAAAATTCAGTCTCACTTGGAATGTTTTCTGTCACATCAGGCAATCTTCGAAGGTTTCAAAATGCCAAGAGGAAATTGGCTGCACAGACCCAGGAACCTAATTCCTTTTCTTTGTCTAAACGCTAAGGATCACAGCTCAGCAGATCAGGAGAGGAGAAGGCAGGTGGGGAGTTGCCGCTCGTCTCCACTATCGTCAGGCCCCAGCTAGAAGTGGCAAAGGGGCCTGCTCTTCAGCCCTGAGCATCACGGCTGTCAACTCAGCATCTGTTTCTGAGAGTGTAGCCACCAGGAAAAACTGTGACAAGGGCCAGGGAAGCGTCCACACCGCTAAATGTGCCATTTGGGATCCTGAGGGCCATGTAGGAAATATCCATTGACCCAGGAACATGCATCCTACAGCCACTGGGTCTCAACCAAAGCAGTACCATGACTGTCTTTTGCCATGGATCATTTCTAGAAAATCGGCCACATAAGAAGTGGAATGAAACTAAATGAAATAAAGTAAAATTAGTTAACATGAATAGCATGCCAAGCACTTTAAATATATTAGCTCTTATGCCATGCTCTTCGATTTCCTGAGAGGAGGAAACCTGGAAGCAAATGAGCGTTACCTTGGACACAAACAGATTTGCTTTCCAATGTTAGCTCCAAAACTTACTCTTGAGTAAGTCAGTGACACTTCCTGGACCGCCCCTTGCACGTGGCCAAACGGGCCTCTGTGAGCACGGGTCGTCATCCTGCCACAAAGTGGAACCCACTGGGGAGCTCAGAAGATACCAAAGTCTTGCTCTGGGATGTAGCCTGGTCCCTGGGACTCGTTGCCATCTTTCCCAGGGGATTCTCACACACTAGAGTTGACTTACTGCTGACGATAAGACGTCAATGAGATTATGGACGTCAGACCCTGCCACCTGCTTACTTAATGCCTCCACGACCATCTTCACGGCTTGTCATCCCTTGCAGCAGAGAAAGAGCCCAGAAAGAAAGGAGAAACACTAATTGACCATCTGACGTGCGGCTTATTCACATCCAGGCAGAAACATTGACGTGAAAACTTCGGGCTGAGTGGGCTCAGAGGATTCTCTGTAGATCTACATTTTTTCTAGGTCATCCGCCATATCCTGTGACAGGCCACTGGCAGTAACTATCTTTAGCAGGAGAGTATGTTATTGGACTTCAAGGTGATGTCAGTGAGATAACCATAAAGGATGATACCCATGTAAGGAATTATGACTAGACCCAGTAAGGAATTGGGGAGGTGGATTCCCCCCTTGTGGGAACGCTGCACATTCACGCCTCTAAAATTAGACATTGAATTAGCTGAAAAAATAAGAAGTTTAAATCCAGCCATGATAACTCCTTACTTATCTCCCAGCTGATATCATCCAATTATAATATTCTTCAGGTTGGAATAACTGCTCCCTAATTATAGAATCCTAACAGGGCTTGAAATATTACCCCTGCTCTGACAACTGACACCTGAAATTCTCCATGTGCTGTTCCAACCTACACCAATTCTCGATTCCAGGCTTCTCAGGTCTCCGTCAAATTTCATATTCATTTTGAAAAATGAAAAAAGGTAACCTGAACATCACAGCATTGTGGTCACCTGAAGTCTTCCTAACTTCATGGCTTTCAAACAGAGGGACAAATAAATTGGTAATGATGACCAGGAATAAGAAATAAACTTAGTTTTCAAAACCCAGCTGTGAATAGGCTAAGCATAAGAAAGCATTAGTCATACGTTAATTTGAAAATGCATCATTTACACTGCACTCTGGTAATGTTCAATGTGTTTGTGATTTTTGATCAGATGAGCTAATTTATGTTTGGTAATTGTAAGGAGATATGTATTTTAGTTCTCTATGACAACCTATCTGTGTGGACGATGCCCCCAGCTTGGTTCACTTCACAGATCATCCCCCAGGGCTCTGCGTGTCTATGTGATAATAGGCAGGGGAGGGAAGACACAAGGCAAATAGAGATAAAAGACAATCCTGCAGATGGGTGGGTAAAAAGTTAAGGGCCCTTACATTAGCTCCGTGAACCAGAATATATGAAACATGTCCATCTGAGAGCAGACCAGGAGAGAAAGCCTGGGAGGAACTAGATGGTAAATGAGAATTCAGCCAGGTCCATGGAGGCATAAATGAGTTGAAATAGACAATCATGTAGAGAAATCCTAAAGGGATACTAGCCGTAAGGACACACACACACACACACACACACAAGAGCCCAGAATGAATTCTACCCAGTGCCTGCAGAATTAAGGAATGAATTACGTCTTTCCAGTGGACACATACTGCTCTTCTTCCCTCCTCTGCTAATCATAGCTCCGGAAGGATCGAGAATGGAACACCCTGGGATTTCACCAACAAGGGATTTATGAACACACATGCCAGGACTAAAAGAGAAAGGTCGGAGCAGGTAGGCCCAGCCTCCAAAGGCAGGCCCATGAGAGTCAGTTGAGTTATAATAAAAATAATATTCACAATAATAGGTAATGTGCATCAACTATGTGCTTTGTACTTTAAATGCTTTATTCTCATTTAATACTGCCAATAACACTACTTATAAGTTAAGATTCTTTTGGCCAAGGGCACCTGTGTGGCTCAGTTGGGTAAGCACCCAACCCTTGATTTCAGCTCAGGTCAGAGTTCAGGGTTGTGAGGTCGAACCCAGTGTGGAACCTGCTTAAGATTCTCTCTCTCCCTCTGCCCCACCTCCCACTCTCAATAAATAAATAAATAAATCATGTTCCTTTCAGCCAAAAGAAATAAACCCTCTTACTCGAACTGACTTAACTAGGAAGTAAACCTATTCTCTAAGAGGATATCCAGTGGAAGATCAGACTTCAGGACTAGGTTGATCCAGCTTTTTAACCGTGTCATGCAAGTACTAGGTGTCTACCTATGTCCATGCTCTTCCATCCTCAGTGTTGGTTCCATCCTCAGAGTGTAGCAAGATGGCTACAGCAGCTCTGGGTTGTCATATCCACCATCTAGCTGGAAAAGTAACTCTCCTCGTGGCTCTCTCTTAAGAGTCAGGGAACTGGCCACCAGGAGATTTCCCCTCAATTCTCTGTGAACGTTACTAGGATATGTGCCCATTTGTGATGCAAGTGGTGCAAAGCTCACTCTCCCTGAGATTCTATGGAGGAAGGATGAGACCCAGATGAAGCTGGAGTTCAGTTAGAAAGAAGCAACAAAACTGTGTCTACCCCACAGAAACTGTGTTATCCTCTGAACGAGAAAATGAAGCCCAAGGAAAGCTAAATAACTTTCCCAAGGTCACAAAGCTATCAAGAGGAAGAACCAGGAAATATTCCACAGTAGTCTGACTTCAAAGCCCGCACTTAAGACTTTAGCCACACTGCTGTGCGGATGAGACAGAAGAGGAAAGTTGAAACCAAAAGAAACTACCCACAGATACCTAGCAGTAATGCAGGAAAGCCAACACTTAATGCCACAGAGTTTCTCAGCATTTGGTCTCCTGTCATCCAGGATTCAAGCCAGCAGCTGGGTCAAAGGGAGCAAATCCATCCTCCTCAAAGAACTGTGCAAAAAGTGAGGCAGAGTATGAGGATTCTAAACATACGCACAGGCTGAGACCCTGCAGGGGGGCGGGGTGAGCGCCCAGGGAGAGAACCCAACACCGAAAGCCCTGTGACTGACTCTAGGCCCTACCGAAGGAAGCCCGAGGGGAGGTAAGACCTGGCCCAAGAAACTGGGGAACCAGAAGCTAGCTAGGGAAGGCAGGGACTGATTCGAGGTTCTCAGCCTTAGCTCGTGTTAACACTAGCCACGGGGGGGAATCCACAGTCCCAAATGGACCTTGCACTCCCTTAACACTTGCTTAGTCCACAGCAAGCAACAGTCACCACCTCTCCCCAGTGCCAACCTGTAATCAGAGACAACCTATTAAGCAGGTAAAACATCCATAGTTAGAATAATGGAAACAGAAGTTAAGAAATAATAATAATGGGGGCGCCTGGGTGGCGCAGTCGTTAAGCGTCTGCCTTCGGCTCAGGGCGTGATCCCGGCGTTCTGGGATCGAGCCCCACATCGGGCTTCTCTGCTGGGAGCCTGCTTCTTCCTCTCCCACTCCCCCTACTTGTGTTCCCTCTCTTGCTGGCTGTCTCTGTCACATAAATAAAATAAAATCTTTAAAAAAAAAAAAAAAAGAAATAATAATAATGAATTCAACACAGGATTTTCTTTTCCTAGTAGAAAGGCTGAGAATTGCTCAAACTCTGTTCCATATGTCAATTAAAGATGCAAAGGTTTCCTTCAAGAATATACTGGAGACTAACAAGCATTGTCTTTGAAAACCACAGACAATATATTTATTCTATCTCAGGCCCCTGTTGGCTTCTGAATGTGCTCTTTTTCTCACTCTTCTCTTAGCCGTGAGGGCCCTCTTCAAATTCTCTCTGTTCCCGGGTAGGAGATGCCTCAGTGACCCACCTTAAAACAACTTCTAAAGAGACAAAGGCAAAGACCCAGGGCTGCTTTCCAAGAATACTATTCCTATAGGAAAGGTCTACACATTGCTCTTCTTGGGCAAAACCATTCATGTTCAAATCACAACAAAGCAACACATGAAATGGGAAACTAAGCAAGAATCTGGCTAATTTAAGGTAACGAGGCCCCAGTTTCTCTTTAATTATGTGGACCGTTGGCAAACTTCAGGGGTGGGTGGGAGGTGATCAGAATTCTCTACATAGCCAGGTAAAAAGTTTTCAATTAACCAACGCATGCATGATTCTCCTGCGTTTCCGTTCACTGTTGTCCTGTCCCCAGCGCGCACACAGCAACAAGGGACTTCCTGTTCTATATGCTGCCCTCAAGGTAGGGTTGCCACAGAAAAAATGCAGAGAAAAAGACAGGGTGGCTGCATAGGCTTGAATTTCAAAATGCACTACTGAGGTCCTTGGCGAAGACAGCTGCTTTTAAAAGGAAAGGCTTTCTTTGCGAGAACCTGGCTATTTTGAGTAGCAAAAGAAAAAACACTTTATGATCAATAATAGATTTCAGGATGAAAAGCCGGCTACCCTCAATCCATTTTAGAGCATCAGGAGGCGAGGGTGGGGGGAGAAGACTAGACCAGAAAGTGATTGGGGGGTGGGGCAGAGGGCACATGGAGGGTTGTGCAGAGAGGCTGGAAGGGACCATGTAACCAGTCACAGAGTTAATGTCACATGGTTCCTCAGAATCTGCCTGCACGAGGAGGTCAGGCGGCAGCACCAGGGAGCTCTCAGGAGTTGAGGCAGTGTTTGGAGACCCTCTGGTTGCCAGCGGAGAAGGCGCCATGCTATTGCCTCTAGCATGTCCCAACTGTCCTTCTCAGGTCATCAATAAACAACTGTCACACACAGCAGCCAGTCATGAGCCTGGGGGTCCTCCAGCAACAGTGGTACCATTGGAGCCCTCCCCCAATATGCTCAGTCTACAGGAATGACTACATGAGTCAACTGATCCTTGTCAATGATCTAGGGCAATCAGGAGGCCCATGAGTCTGAAGATAGGGACTGGGTGCCTGGAAAGCTGCTGACGGTGAAGATGGAAAAGGCCATCCTAGAGTGAAGATCAGACTTGTCTGAGATGTCCTTTCAAGCCCCTCCGATGGACCAAGTCTCTGTCTTCCCTCTCCAGCACGGTTGGCTTATAGCATTGGCCTATCTAGGTCAAGTTCACAATAGCAGTTGTAAACCCAAAATGTATTAACAATCCCTCAATAATGTCATAGTAACTGCTTCAGCTCACACAGGTGCTCACGGGATTTGACCCGAAAGACTGAGAGTCCTTCTGTTCCAGCACAAGGAGCAAGATGGAGACCACACTTTCCAGCTAAAGTCTTGCTGCAGCTCGGCACGCCACAGCCTGGGAAACTCCCTGTGGGCTCTTGAGGCCTCGACTGCCAGTGAGACAGGAACGTCACCCCACAGCCTCAGTTTCCCCTCTGTAAAACGAAAGGGATGGGCCAGATGAACTCTACAGTCACAGATTCTGTGATTTCCAGAGTCTTGGCCAGACTCCAGCAGAAATCTTTCATTTTTATGTATTCCTGTCTCCAAGACTAAAAGCTGTAAAGCTAACGGGCAATCAACAACAACAACAAAAACTGAGAAATGCGGAGGAAAAGAAAACCACATCCATTCAAATGGCCTGATTCCTCATCTGTCACTGTTAAAGATGTCGCCAACAGCTGGAGTTCCTCTGACGTCGGGTTTCCCCAGCCTTGGAGACCCTGCCATCCTCTACCTAACGGATGGGCCCGACAAGAAACAGAGAAAACAGGAATATAAACTAGAGACGAACATCCTTTGCCAAGTTGTCACTGTAGGGTTGACAGATGAGTTTGCTTCTTAAATGTAGGCTATGCCTCAACTGTGAGATGAGCTCTTCCTTCTGACTCTCCTCGGTTTGGGGCTCATCTGTGATTCCTCAGTGACTCTGGCAAACGATGTGACATCCCTAGGGTTTCTAAAACCAGACGTCACAAACAGACTACCTATGGACATGCTTTACATGCTCAATGGCCCACCTGGAGCCTTAATTGCCAAAGTTGCAGACGAGGGTAGGACCTGGCAAGTTCACTGGAGCCCAGCAGCAGCTGCCCCCTTTTGGGCCATGTGTGCGTTCTGCTCAGTCCCGCCCTGCTCAACTGCTGCCTGCACCTGTAGGCATTTGAGTTTGTACGCCCTGGCGTGAAATCACCGCTATAGACTAAAACCCACCTCCACCTGAGTCCTAGAGGATTCTAGACACTCGCAAAATATGGTTAATCCAATTCCTGGAAAGTTTGGCAGCTTCTCCATGACCAAGATAAAATTCCATTTAAGCCAGACTTGAAGCTCTTTGCACAAGAACAGTTGCCAACTTGTGCTTAGATTCCTCAGAATATTTGGTAAAAAACAAAAACAAAAACAAAACAAAACAAAACAAACTCAGTGGAGAGGGAAGCAAAGCTTCCAAAGTGAGACATCCCTGCGAAGACTTTACAGTGTCTCCGACCTCCTGTGACCTCTCACCCTACTTTCTCCACAACCCCTCCCTCCAACATGCTTTATACATCCACAGATTGTAGGTCTGATTACATTGTATTTTAATGATTTGATTAAAAATTAATCAACTTTGGGGACACCTGGGTGACTCATTTGGTTAAGTGTCTGCCTGCAGCTGAGGTCATGATCTCGGGGTCCTAGGATCGAGACCCCCAGTGGGATCTCTGGTCTGTGGGGAGCTGCTTCTCCCTCCCCACTCCTGACTTCTCTCTCAAATAAAAAAATAAACAAAATCTTAAAAAAAAAAAAAATCAATCAACTATGCTAACCCGGGGACTTCAAAAGAAGAAAACACTGCATCCTAAATACTTAGCCTCATGCTTGGCGCATAATAAGTGTTCAGGAACTGGGTCCTCAAACCATCTAGGAGCTGTTTGGGCAGCTGCCATACTCAGTGCCAAACCCTGAGACATGTCCAAGGACAGAGCCCTGATCCACACTGTGGCTCGTACGCGCGTGTGCACATGCCTGTGTGCGTGGTCACAGCTGGCCGTGTTCCTTGCCTCTGAGGTGGTAAATAAGTACAGTCAGATTAGATGCTGGTGCCTCCCGAGAAGCTCCCCTTCCAGTTGGCACCTTCCAAAGTTAGAATGTCAATGGCAGCCCTAACTCAACATCCTAGTTCCCAAGCACCGCTCAGTCCTGTCGCTCTCAAACTTAACAGCCTCTGGGGTCAACGCATCACCTATGAGATAGAGTTCAAATTGCCTGGCAGACATCCAAGAACCCTTCCGATCTCGCTCCAGCTGTCTAAACTCCTGCCACCGGTCCAACTCATCTCTTCTCTATTCTCTGCTCTTCGGAATCCTCGACACTCCAGCACCCCCGAGGGCCGTGGCCCATTGCCCAGAAGGGCCATGTTTCCACACTACCAAGCCTCTGGTCCTGCTGTCTCCTCCGCCAGGAAGGCGCTCTCCCTGCTTCACCACCTGGCTCCTGCAGTATGCCGACTTCAGGCCAGGCCCTGCAGCATGGCGGCTGGGCCATGGGAGCAAAACTTGAACAGGTGGGCTTGTGAGTGCAGAGAACTGCAGGAAATGAAGGAATAATCCAGACTATTATGATAGCGGTGAACAGGGATGGCTCCAAGGGGCAGGATCGTATGGTACCAACAGGACCAATGACAGCCAAGTGATAGGCCTACTCGTTCCTGACCAGACTCTCCAATTTCCTCTGCCTGGTGTTTGAAATCAATAGTGCCCCCATTGGACACGAATAAGCCCCAAAGCTCTAGGAAAATCTACAAGTGGAGTGGGAAGAGCTTACGTAAGGATATACTCTTTCTCGCTCCAATAGGTCAGGAAGAGCTCGAGTGAGCCGCGTGTGAAATGAGCTATATGCAGCTAGCTTGTAGCCCACCAGGCGAAACAGGTGAGCCCCTCACGTGAACGTTCTCTCAGCATGAAACATACCTGCTCCTTGCCTCTTCCTGGGAAAAATGTCATGGGACTCAGCAAGTACTCGAGCCAGAGCAGAGATGCCCTATGTGGTGCGGATGGGGAAATTCCATGAAATAATGAAGTTTGCATTTTAGAGCATTTGCTACGCGCTTGGCAGTTTGCTAAGAACATCATGGCCATGATCCCAGGTAAAACTCACAACATGGTGTAAAGCACGCCCATTCTTAAAGAGGTTGGAGAGACACTTGTGTCTCTGTGGCCTACAGAACCTTGTTTGGGTCGGGCAAAGCCATAGCCAGTGCTAAGTCCCCTAGATACAGCTTCATGAAAATGACTGTTTTCTCTTTTTTGGGCAGTCCAAGCCTCTCCCAGAGGGAGACAGAGGAGAAGGTCTTGATAGTGCAGTCATCTTGCTGCTTCCCATTGGAAATCTGAAACTGAAGCCTCCAGGTGGGCATTGTGCCCGGGCTTGGGACTGTACTTTTGTTGAGGGGAAGTGTCAGGAGGAGAACATGGAGTCATAAGGCCTTCCTAAAAGGAATCGGGGCCCATTCAGGACATCCCACTGTGATGTGGGCCTGGTCTACCCTGAAACATACAGCCTTGGGTCTCTGTGTCTGTTCAGGTTAGCCCAACAGCTTTGCACTCTCTAAAATGGAGGACGGGCAGCAGGAAGGAAGAAAATCCACGTCTATGGCACGTACCATGTGCCAGGCACACTAGGAGGCATTGCCATCTGGGTTGTTTTGTCTGATGTCACAACTCCGTTAGGAGTTCATTGGACACTCAGGTAGTCAGGGCCAGGGTTCCCAACAAGAAAGCAAAACAGCCAGGCCAGCTAAATCAAAACCACACTGGCCTTGTGTTTGACAGCTTATATGACCGTAATAGCATAGTTTGACCATAATAGCAACCTGTCTAGCAGCCTCTACAGGAGTGACTTTTGCAAAATAGCCTAAAACAGAACAATTAACCATAAAACATCAGTCACTATCACTAGTTGAAGCAATTCGTCTCCAGATGTCAGCCCAAAAGACATCAGCACATGGACAATAACCCGATGGGCAGACAGGTGCCTGATCAAAGCCCTGATTGGCACACCTTCACAGCCAATCCGCAGGAGGCCCACATCCAGGACGCACGAGATAGTTCTGCAAAAGAGCTTATAAAAAACCCTAGATATGAACACCAAAATGGCAACCGTCTCCGGTCCCCTCCATCTCCGGGAGCTTTATACTATCGCTCAATAAAATTTGCTTCGCTGCGCACCACTCCTTGTCTGGTCTACCTCTTCATTCTTTGAAGCGGCGTGATCAAGAACCGTGGACATTCAGGGAACACAAGTCCTGTAACAAGCCCACCAGGGACAGAGCGTTGTGCCCATTTTCCGGACGAGCAGTAATTCAAAGAGAGCTTCTGCCCTTCCCCCGCTTTAGGACTTTCAGAAGCTTGGTTCAGGGGGTGGGGTACCTCCATCTCTTTCTCACTCTGCTCCCAAAACTAGTCGACCAAGGAGAGGGAGTTAGGAAAAGGGCAGCCGTGTGTGGTCCTTTTGTGACCTGGCTTCAGGACCAGGTGTTTCCTTCTCATATGAATCATCATGAACGATGACTACAAAAGGACAGAAATTATTGCACATTATTTTAGGCTCTTGAAGGCATCAGTGAACAAAACAGACATAAGTCCCTGCCCCGGTCGAGCTTGTACTCTAGCCGGCTATGCGTCTTGGGACGTGGCTATGGGTTCTCAGAGGCTCTTGCTTCCGAGGCCATCACTGCAGGTGGGCAGGTCGTCGCCCCCAGCAACCTGCTTCCACCGCACATCAGGGTCTGAAGGCATCTCTCCAGTATGTTGGAGAAGGAGCTTGGGCAGCGCTCTCTCGAAAATGAGCTCCGCCCAGCTCCCTCCAGTGGGCCTCCTTGCCCCCGGTGTGCGCAGCCTTCCTCTTCTTGTGCTTTGTGCTTCCTCCTGGAAAAGTGTTCCAGCCATTTCTCTTCACTTCAGGTCCTTCCCGGGAGGATTTTACATCCTGGGCCTTATGTCGTACAAATTCCAAGGGGTATGCACCAAGCTCTTGGAGAATGTTCCATGAAGTTCTTTCACTCCGCTTGAGGTGAAAGGAAGCACCCTCCTCCTAACTCTTGAGGGAGTGGAGAGAAAACAAAACCACAGCACTCCACTTTCTTCAAGAAATGTTCCTCTCTTGACCTTTTCAAACTTCACCTTTCACAGACTAGGTATCTGTGCTGACTGATACTAAGCACCTGTGGCTTACTGAGCCCTGGGAATGTGACTCCTTCAAAGTGAGATGTGCTATAAATGTCACATTCACACCAGATGTACAAGGCTTCGTTTTCTCAATGACAAACAAAACAAGCAAACAAACAAAAAAATAAATAAAAAAGCTTCTTAATAATTTTTATATTGAAGGCATGTTGAAATGCTCATATTTGGGGAACATATTGGATCCCATAAAAGATATTGTTAAAATTAGTTTTTTTAACTTTTTCATAGGACTACTAGAAAACTTGAAATGACATCTGTCGCTCACATGCTATTTCTATTGGGTAGCACTGCTTTGGATGAATGATCTGGATACCCTGGAGGACTGGTTTCATAGTCTCTCAGCCTGTCCTGCACAGACAGTCTTGCAACTCAGCTGAGAGGCTGCAGGACATGACGTCTCTTGTATTGTTCTAGGCCTTTGGAGGCCTAGACATGCATTTTATGTACGAATTTCTCTAGAGAGCACTGCTGCAGCTTTCACCAGATTCTTTAGGGGTCTGTCATGCTGTCTCTCAAAAAAAAAAAAGGCTAAAAATTCTTATTTAGTATATTCCTAATGTATTCCAGGGACTGATGCATCATTGAGTGTTGAAAGCAGGCAATAAGGGTAACATGGCGGGGCCTGGTCTGCAAGGCCAGTGTAGTTCCCAAGAGCTTTAAGAAATGCAGCTAAATGCTTGCGTTGCCTGACGTCCATATATGGTGCTCCAGGACTGAAACACTATTTTTTCTTAAAGATTTTATTTATTTATTCAACAGAGATAGAGACAGCCAGCGAGAGAGGGAACACAAGCAGGGGGAGTGGGAGAGGAAGAAGCAGGCTCATAGCAGAGGAGCCTGATGTGGGGCTCGATCCCATAACGCCGGGATCGCGCCCTGAGCCGAAGGCAGACGCTTAACCACTGTGCCACCGAGGTGCCCCATGGAATGCTATTTTTTCCTCTCATTTGGTGTATTTCAGAATCTACTATCTTCAGATACTAGGTTTCATTTCTTTTTTTTAAATATACTTTGTTGTATTTCTCCACCCCCCGCACTAAAATGGTAACAGAGCTACAAAACCAAAAGAGAGATAAACAGAGAAGAAGGGGGGGGGGGGGGGGAATAGCATTATCCATGGCCCTTGGAGTTAAAAAATCTGGGTTCCTTTTGGGGATTTTCCTCTTGGTTTCTATGCAAACTTGAGTAGAAACTTTGATCTCTCTGAGCCCTTTTCTCCCATCTCTGAAATGTAGAAAACCATGCTACATCAGAGAATGTTTTTGAAAATTAAAAGAAATAATTAATTGGAAAAACTACCAAGATGTTATTTTCCTCATTTTGATCTCATCAACCAAACACACACACTGGTGATATTTTTGTGTATTTCCTTCCAAATAATTTTCCAATAAGCAAAAATTCAGTGGTAATGAACAGAATACAGATATGACTTTTTGGCATGCTTTCTAAATTTCTAATGTGAAATAATTTTAGACCTGCAAGAAATTGCAAAAATCGTAGTGTTCCTGTATACCATGCAACTAGCTTTCCCTACTGTCAACATCTTACATAACCATAGCACAATTATAAAAAATAATAAATGAACATTTGGGCAAGACTTTGAGGGAAACTATGGATTTTATTTGGATTTCCCTAGGCTTTTAACGAATGTCCTTTTTGCTTGTTTATTTCAGGTCAGAATCCCACGCTGCAATTTGTTATCATGTTTCCTTATTCTCCTTCAAATTGGTAGCAGTTTCCAGTCCTTCCTTAATATGTCGTGAATTTGACGCTTTTGAAGAACACGGAAATATCCTGCAACTTGGGTTTGCCCGATGACCATGCCGTTCTCACTGCATCAGTATATCTCCTTACTGATCAAGTTTCTACTGTTTACTTCACAACTGATACAGGTCTCTGGGCAGATACTTTGAGACTATGCAAATATTCCATCTCTCCTCAATCTTCTTTTATTCGTTTTAACAACCATCAGTGGAGCTTTTCTTGCCTGCAGCAATCATTACTAAGATGTTCTAATATTGATTATCTATTATCTTCATTATTTCTACATTTCTTTACTGGAATTATTCTGGAAAGGGGAGAGCTGCCTTCCCCTCCCATATTTATTTATTCAATATTATTTTTTCACTATGGATTCAATGGATCTTCAGTTAATTATCTACCCTTGTTAATTATTTTATTGTTCAAATTGTTTCAGCTTTGGATATTGGGCGTTCAGTTTGACTCGTGACCTTTTAACATATCCTTATCCTTTTTTAAACATTTTCTTACTCCTGGGCATTACAACAGGCTCCCTGCTGATGTTGTAGCCCTTCCCCTCCCCCTCCCGCTCCCCCAGGACTTAAGGTATTTTATTTTGGTTTGTTTTCTGTTCGCTTGCAGGCAGCTACAAGGGCTTTTGCCAGTGCCCCAGGGCAATGATTTCTGTTCCTCTCCTTCCAGACTAAGGATTTTATTCCGTAGGAGAAATAGGAAGAGAGCAGGGTCTTATAGGAAGGAGTCTTCTGTCTCAGGTAGGACCTTGTAAGATTGTAAAGATTTCGGCCTTAACTCTGAAAGAGATGGAAACCTTTGGGGAAGTTTGAGCAGACAAGTGACATGATCCAATTGATGTTTTATAAAGATCACTCTGACCGCCTTGTGGACACTCTGGTGGACGATAGTAGTGGGAGGTGAAAGCAGATGACCAGTGGAAGCTGTTGCAATAATTCAGGTGAGAGACGGCAACAGCTTGAGCTGGGACAGTTGAGGTGGACGTGATGCTATGGGGCATCAGATTCTGGATATATTTTGAATGTGCAGCCAGCAGGATTTAGTAAAGGGGGTCAGATGTGGGATGTAAGAGAAAGAAGAGAGTACAAGATTACTAAGAAGGTTTTAGTTTGGGAAATTGAAAGAATGGAGGTGACTTTGAGAGGAGGAAGTGTGAGAGGCAGAAAAGCAAGATAACATTATGGGACATGGAATATTCGAGATACAGAGTAAATATTGGCATGGAGCTTATCAGTTGCATACATGAGCTTCAAGCTCAGAGGAAAGGCTGAGGCTGGATGCAAATTCGGGAGTCAACAATATCCAGGCTTATGGGTGGTATTTAAAGCAGGATGTGAGTGTAAACATACAAGAGAAGTTCTTGGAGTCCCATGCACTCCAACATTCCGAGATCAGGGGAGAAAGGAAGAAACAGATAATGCGATGGAGAAAGAGTGAACAAAGCAGCTAGAAAGAAAATCAGAAAACCATGAAACTCCAGAATCCAAGTGAAGAGAATATTTAGAGCATGAGAGAGAGTGACCCACATGGAAGAGTCATTGGATTTAGCAGATGGAGGTCACTGGTGACCTTGACAAGAACAACTTTGTTCCTGTGATAGAGATGAGAGCCTGAGGGGAATGGGTTTACAAAGGAATGGGAGGAGAGGAAGTAGAGACAGTGACTATGGACAACTTTCTCAAGAAGTTTTGCCTCAAGAGGAACACAAATGATTTGGTAGCTGGAGGATAAGTACAAGTAAAGGACATTTTCTAGTATTTTTTTTGAAATGGAAGAAATCATAGCATGTTTATATGCATGGAATGATCCAGAAGAAAAGAGAAGCAAATGATAGAGAAGAGAGAGAAGACAGTTTCCTGGAACAGTGTGTTTGAACACATGCAAGGAGATGGATGTAGTGGGTAAGGAAGAGGTTGGCTTTGAGAACAAGGGTAGTTTAGCCCTGGGAGGAGGAAGGAAGGTGGAGTGAGAGGCATGGAGGCTAGAGTTGGGGTAGATAACAGTGTGAGCGAGTGAGAGAGCTTCTAGCTACCTAGTGGGAGACTCAGCAAGGTCGTCAGTCAGAGCAAAGATGGCGGAGGAGGTGTGGAAAGTTTGAAAGAGTGAAAACAAATGATAATAAGAGTGAACTAAGTAAAAGTAACAACAGGAGTTTGTGAGAGCAGAGGTCCTAGAACAATATGGCGGTACTGCTGAGTGGCACCAAGGGCCCAGCCAGGAGGACTGCATGCTCTTTTCTGACCAGCTTCAGCGTCATCTGTGGAAATGTGTTGGGGGTGACAGTTTGATGTAATCAGGGAAGGAATTTGCCAGGTAGTACAGTTGATCATGAGTACCAGGAAGCAATTATAATGATGAACCACAGAATCAATACTGGATAGGGACGTAAATAAGGCTATGAGGAATATAAAGGATGGTAAAAATGTGGCAGGAGCAATTGATTGTAGGATCAGTGAGATCAAAGAACTGTTGAAAATGGGAAGAGTTTCCGAGCACCCCAATATTCAGTGGCTTCGAACAACAGTAATTATTCTCACCCATTTGGCTGAGGTTGGCAGGGCCTGCCTCCAAGTGACAGACTGAGCCAGATTTGCTTCCTATGTTGCTCATTCTCCTTAGAGCAGGAGGCTGGGCAGGGCATGTTTTTCTCACAACAATGGCAAAAGCACAAGAGCTGGGTCCCACCACACAAGTACTCCTGCTGCCACAAGTATGCTCAGTATCCACAGAGCAAGGTGAGTCACGTGATGGGGCCAATAGCAATGAGGCGAGGGAACCACAAGAGATTGACCCGACATTCTCTCACATCCGACAAACCAGGAGGCTTAGGAAGTTGCACGTGGTATTTGCACAGGCTCGACTTGTCCTTAGGATGTTTTTAGAAAAGAAGACATTCCCGTTGAAACTGGACTGAGCTTGAGAATGCCCAGATATTTTTCACGTCTCTGCTCTGTACGTCACGTAGTTAACTCCTCTGCCTAGTAAGAAATTAGACTGACAGCTGTGCCTTCTCTAAGAATAAGATTTGTGAAGAGAGGGAAGAAAACGCAATAGGGCCCTGGAAACCCAAATCCGGAATATGGCCTCACAGTCCGAAGGAGGTGTGAGCAAAGCAGCAGCGTACAGTTACACAGGTTACGCACTGCACACGCACATGCGTTGCCACTCCCAGGGATGACTATGTGAGCGGAGCCTCTGACAATGAGGATGCATTCACAGTGGCCCTGAACAGGAGTGGGTTATAAGACGGGAGGTGTGCAGGATCCTGCCATATGTTCCCCATCCCTATGGTAGATCCATTGTAGTCTTTACATAAAACTTTTCAGTCCCTTACTGCATTTGCTCCTTGAGACAATCCATTTTAGTGATGACAAAGACAGACTTTGGGGTAGGGAGGCAGAGAAACAAAGCACGTAAGTGGCAGCGTTGGGATATAACCCAGGTCTGTCTGTTTCTAAGGCCCGGACACTTATCAATATGCCATAGTTTGTTCGACAACCTCTCCACATTTCAGTGGGAAGTCACCAACAAACAATAACAGCTCAACGAGCAAGCAAACAGACCAATGTCCTGGACAAGCTCCAGTCTCAGGAGCCCCCAGCAGTGAGCCTCAGACACGGAGTGGCCGGGACAACTGTCCTATCTGCCGCTCACCAACCATCTCTTCTGGGAAGTGGACTCGGACAAGCATCTCTATTTGTGGAAGCAACTGTAGTGTCAACATGGGGACAGCTGCTGTACGGCACCCCAAATTCCCCATAGCTCAACATTCCTAACGGACAGTCTGTCTGTAAGAATTCAAGGAGAAGCATCTATGTCCCTTGGGCAAGCAAAGCCCTTTTTTATTAAAAAAAAAAAAAAATTCTCAAGCAGTTCCTAATGAAATAGGACTTGTCTCTGTATTTGGGTTTAAAAAAAAAAAAAGAAAAAGAAAAAAGAAAAAAGGTTCTCTCCAGTCTAAATAAACTTGACAGCTTCCCAGAAGTAACCTCAGCCTGTTGAATAAACAGAGAACGTTTGAATTAACATTTCTTAGCTCCCTTAGCAGACAATAGCTGTTTTTTTTAAAAAACTAGGAATGAAAAACAATTTTAATTTGATGATGTAATCCTTGGCTTCAGCAGCCTATGTTTCTTTATTCTCTCAACTGGGTTGTGGAAGGATATTCAAGGAAGCAAGGAACAGGGGTGAGGTTGATCTTCAACTGCGCTTTTCAAACTTTAATGTGAGTAAGAATTACCTGGAGATCTTATTAGAATGCAGATTACGATTTCATAGGTCTGGATTATGGCATGAAACTCTGCATTTCTAACAAGCGCCGATGACGCAGTGGCTGCTGGTCCACGGACCACAGTTTGAGTAACAATGGGCTAACATTTAGATTCTCAAGGGTTCCGCATGGCTTCAGGATCAGCCCTGGGTCTTTCCTTTTTTCCCTCACTTCCCTGTCGTTGAATAAGTTCATGCATACGCAGTGTCTTCCCCCATCAATGCACTGATAATTCCAAAGTCTCAGTGTCCAGTCCAAAACTTGGACTCCCTCCATGGATGTCTCCCAGGTGGACATGCTCACTCTGCCTACCACTCCTATGTCTGTTCCTCTCCCTCACTATCTCCTCATGGTCAATGGCACCACCCCCCAACTATCCAAGCCAGACACTCAGAAATCCGGATTCTTTTCTTCCCACTTCTTTTTTTTTTTATCACTTATGTATTGGGGTTATTTTTTTTTAATTAATCAACTTTACTAAGGTGTAACTTACATGTAATAAAATGTACCTACTTAAAGAACACAGTCCAATAAGTTTTGACAAATTATACAATTATGTTACCACCATCACAATCAAAACATAGATGTTCATCACTTCAGAGAGTTATCCCGTGTCTCTTTGCAGTTAATGGAACTCCACCCCCAAACCCCTGGTAACCATTGATATATTTTCTATCACTATAGTATTGCCTTTTCAAGAATTTCTTATAAATGGAATCATTATAGTATGTCCTCTTCTCTGTCTGGCTTCTTTCACTTAGCACAATGCTTTTGAGATCCATCCATTTTGTGTGTATCAATCGTCTGGTCATTACCATAGCTATACACAATTTCATTGTATGACTCTGTACTGGTAGCCACTGAACTCCTGAGAGTTAGCTGTTTATTTCTGTTGGCTCAGAAAAGAAAAAAGCAATGGAGCTGCTTGCCCCAGGAATAACTGCAGTGCAAGGTCGTCCCACACATGCAAAAAATCACATACAAAATCACACAGAGCACATACAAAATCAAATCAATTTTTTTGAGTGGGATCTTCCACATTAATATCAGACGTGTGTGTGTGTAAGTGTATGTGAACACACATGCTTTTAGAGCCATAGAACGAGACGACAAATGAAGAGACAGGGGAAATGCCCCCCATCATTTTCTGCTCTCTACCTTAGCCTCCTCCCTGCATCTTAGGGAAAGATGGCGGACACTATCCATGAGACGCCCAGCATACATCAAGTTACAAGTGGGGTTCTGAGGAACTCAGGGCTTAAACCCAATTCTAGGCAGTAGCATAGACACCACTTCAGGCCCTGGTTAAAGTGGACCTAAAACAGAGATAACCTGATGGGCCAGACTCACCATGACGCCCCCATCACCCCAGGAGAGGCCTCTCTAGATGTTCACCCTTCGAGACATGACACAAACCGCCTAAGCAAACTGCAGCGTTATCTCTGAGCTGCCTCCACAAGCCGGCTACTTACATGATGACTGCAGTCTCAGACAAGTGGGAGGACAAAACCACAGGCACGGAAAAGGGAAGGCTCATCCCTCAGTCCCTGTGTCCAGCAATTCTGAGGGCTGCGAATTTAGAGCTCAGTAATGGAGTGTGTCCCACTACCGAGCCCCACGAGGTGGTCTCTGTGGTTTTTTAATTCTCTTGCTTTCTGAGTATAGCTTTGTAGATAATAAGCAAGAGAAACTGCGGAAAGAGCAACATCTCCATTTCAGCTGTTGCCACACTAAGAAAAACTCCTCTCCCTAGAAATGGAGAAAATAGGACAATGGTTACCAAAATCCCTTAAAAGGGAAAGATTACAAAATCCTTTAACTTAGTAAATTTCAGTCCTCAGCAAGTTTCCTAACGGAGTGCAAAAAAAAAAAAAAAAAAGAAAAAAGGCAAATATGAGCATATTCAGACCAGTGCTGAGCGTAACGGGAAACAATCCAAATGTTGTCTAAAATAGGAAACAATTTCCATGTGCCTTGACAGAAACTGGTTAAATAAATAATGATATGATGATGCGATGAAATGTTGCTCAAATATTAAAAAGTGATGGTGCAGATCAGGAGTCAAGCAAGTCTTTCTGTAAAGGGCCAATAGTAAATATTTGAGGCTTCGTGGGCCAGCTAGTTCTTGTTGCAAATACTCAACGCTGTCACTGGAACTCACAAGCACCCGGAGACAATGCATAAATGAATGAGCGTGGCTGTGTTCCCATTAAATTTTACTTACAAACTCAGGCAGTGGGCAGGATCTGGCTGTCAGGCGACAGCCTGCTGAAACCCAGTGTCGATGAGGATTTTTTCAACGTGTAAATGTGCCCACTTATATTGATAAGTGAAATAACTCTCTGGTTAGAAAATGTACAGTATCTTCAAAGAACAATAACAACAATATATAAGCCTTTAAAAAAAAAAAAGCCCGGGGTGGCAGGATTATAAGTGTTTTACTTTTTTCTTTCTTTGTGCATACTTTCTGTATTCCTTTTTTTTCTGGGGGAAGGGAGATGTGACTCAGAAGAAGGTGTTCTAACCTAAAAAAAAACCACATAAAATCTTAGAGAGACGCTGCCCTAATATATAGATAACAGTGGTACTCTTAAAATCCTCCCGTTTTGGGTCACTGCCATCCAAATCAGAAGCTGAAATGTCACACTGTCACCAGGCACATCACCAAGCTAGCGTGCATTAATGGAATTAACTCAACCCAAGCCATTTGTATTCAAGTATGGCTTTTTCAATACATGCTTCCAAATTCAGCCTGAGGGCTCTCCCCAGACTGTCTTCTTCTATGAGTCTGAAGTGATGTGACATTAAACAAGTTTTATAACCTGCGGAGCGGAGCCCTTGGACGCTTCTCTCCAGGCTCTTCCTGTAATAAAAGTCCACCATTCAGTGACCACATTGAGGGACCGTTAGTTGTTCAAAGGGTATAGTTCCAAGTCCTGGGATGCTGGTTCAGTCTGCAATGGTTACAACAGCTAAGACGTTGAAACTTTGAGGTCAGACGTTGCCTCCTCAAAAAGTTGATGAATGTCTGTGATTGCCTCCTAGAGCCTGCTGAATGGTGGTCATGGGATGTGGACATTTTCCATTCATGACCTCAGGTGAAGTCAAGTTCATGGCAGTCTAACTGAAATGGTACACCGGCTGAACAGGAACTCAAATTTAATCCACTTGTCATTAAAGTTGGAAAGAGAATCCATTCTAGAGAGAAGAGATGAAATTTAATTTGTTGTGGGTTCAGGGTTAGGAGGATAGGCAAAGTTGTCAAAGATGATGCTTATAGGAAACTGGCCATTACATTTTACTTTAAAAAATATGTCCCCAGCTCAACATATCTGAAGAACCAGAGCTCTGTGTAATTCCTGGCCGAGGCTATAATGTCTGTGGTCTACAGGAATACAGCAAAGGGAGGCATTTGTCTGGCAGGCAGGGAGGTAACTAATATGTGAGCATTCCTCATTTCCAGCAAGTTTCAGTTAAGGGCAAAGGGTTCATTATGCGGAGAGCCAGAGCTCAGAGGTAGGAATGACAACCCTAACATTTCCACCAGCCACCATTATCCCCTCTCCAACACCAGCCTCCTCTGTGGGCCTCTGGGGGACCTCTAATGAGCTCTTCACAAGGCAAGATTACTATGATCCCCAGAGAATGGGCTCCCAACTGACCTCTGTGAAATGGCTTACCTTTTACCTGCTGTGTTCGTCCTTCACAGAGCAAACCTCTCCACAAACTATGCCGTGAGCAGGAAAATGAACTCTCTGAGGGTACAAAAGAATGTTTGCTTTGTCCAGCTAATCTGCACTGGCAAAGAAATCAAGCCAAAAATCAGTTAAAGAGGAAGGAACTAATAGGGATGAAAGGGGGTAAGAAAGCCTTGTTTCTTGTACGATCATCTTGGGCACTTTCCATTTTCTACCTGGCTTGAACATTTGTAAGGTTGTTGGTAATCTAGACATGCCATGGATAGTCTTGGTGTCCAGTACAGTTGGGGGATGTAGGGGTTACCGGTTACAAATAAATCACCAATAATTAGGCATCGTGCATGTGTGTGTGAGTGCATGTGTGTGTGTGTGTAAATATAAAACCATGCTTATACAGAGTATATTTTAAACTGTGAGTATCATTCAAAAAGAACAGGCAACAGGCTTTAAAAGTAAAATAACTGCTAATAATAATGCTAATCTGAAGTTGGCTCTGCCTCCCTTAGCAAGAAACAGGGGACAGGCACCAAAGGCCATAAGGAGAGATAAAGGACGAACACAGCAGGAAAGCCTCAGTTAGCAAAGGCTTTAGCCTTTGACCCAATAACTGTCACTTACAAATAACTTGCCAACATTATGCCTCTCTTTTCTATCCAAACTAAAGCTTTCATTCAAAACTTTGCTTCAGGTTTTCATTCATTTAACATTCAACAAACATTTACTGAGTTTCTGTATTCCTTATTTCTGAAACTGCCATTCATGAAATGTCAGCAGGCATATCATCTAGAAGCTTCTTAAAAATACAGAAGCCCAGCCCCCACCGCAGGCCTACTGAATCAAACCCACATTTTCATAAGTTCCACGGGTAATTAGTATGCATGTTAAAGGCGTAGAAGCACTGGATTATGTGGTGAACATTTGTTGCATGAATAAATAAAGGGGTGAATGAGCGCTCGGCTCAGGAGATGTTCTCAGTCAGGACGACCCAGCTTTGCCGTGTTTGCACGGGGAGAAGTCCCCCAGCGCCGTAAGTCCCATAAGCAGGCTTGGCACCAAAGCACATTGGAAACTTTGGTTGCCGGTACGGAATTGGAAGGGGTAAACAGGATAAGTTGGCCCTCTGTAAGCTGAGGGGGTAAATGATGCTACCTAAATATCGTTATCCAGGGGTCATCGATGACTTGGGCTTGATGGGAATGTGATTATCCAAGGGGTCACTCTGGTATTTGGTAAGCAGCAGGCTGTTTTGGGTTTCAGGTGCTAAGCTTGTTTGGGATTCAGCCAAATGGGTTGGGGTGGAAGGCCAGGCCAGGGCCTGGGGTATAGTCGGGCAGTTAACTCCTAAAAGAGGGTCTGATGACAAGGCTAACCGGGGGTGTGAAGGTTGCTGGCTGACCCAACTGGCAGGCCAGCAAGAACAATGCAAGTTCCCAGCAGTTGTGGGTGGGGGAAGAGGCTTTGTGTGACTCTGAGCTTGCTATCACATGCTGGCTGCGCAAGGCTTGGAAGGCCTGACCCTACAGGTTAACCATCAGTGGGGCAGGCTGAGGAGTCGAGTTTGGGGAAAGGCTGAGGCATCCTCCCGCCCAAAAGAGGAGAGTGGTGGAGAGCAACAAAGGCAGATCACAGCACAGAATTCAACACACTCGCTTGGAGAGCGAAAGAGCTGGCTATTGTAGAGGGGAAATCACAGGTATTACAATAACAGAGCCGGGAACTGACTGCAGGGAAGGCTGCATCTATTCCTCCAGCTTGCTCGCCCTTACTACTTCGTCTACCATTACCCAGTGGGCTTTCTCACAAGTGAAACACAAGAGCTACGCAGACAGCTGTTCCCCAGGCTTCCTGATTCACTTTGCTTACACTTCTTCCCTGCTAAAATCTTTTACTTAAGAGAGGGTTTATCTAAGTTCCCATAAGCAAACTGAGATGCCTGAGGAGCGAGGCAGGAAAAGTGTGGCCAGAAATCTCTGTCAATGGTCAGACGCAAACGCTTCCTGGCAAGACAAAGTCAAGCGCACAAGCATCTACTTTCCGTCTGCCAAAAACCCAGCTCCCCTTTCTCCTTAGAGTCCTCGTTCCCACCCTTGAATCGTGGTGTTCCCTGGGCTCCTCTCCCTGGGTGTCCAGGGATAGGCATCTCATTTCCCTGGACACAGTGATTGGCTCAAGGGCAGGCACGTGACCCAGGCCAAAGCCAATCAGCATATCCCGTTATCCTCTCCTCTCTCGGCTTAAGTGGAGAAGCTGTGGCCCAGCTTGGTCTACGAAGTTACTTCTGCAATTTCTGTCAAAGTGGGAAGGGAATCTTTCCGATGGACTAGGAACTGCAAAGTGGTAATTCTCGTGTTCCTGGGAACCACTGTGGGAAGAGGACCTGCGTGGAAGTAAATCCATGACGGAGGAGAGCAAAATTCAGAAATGAGTGTCTGAGAAAGACAAAGGGTCTTGCTGGTACCTTCTGAGCCCTTGAATTTAGCAATGCCTCATACTTCCCCATCCTGAAGATTTCAATGAAATGAGACAATAAACTCCCTTTTACTCTTTGAACCAGCTGGTATTTGATCTTTTGTGCTCCAGAGTTGAACAGGACTCTGAAGGATGAGCGCACCCCTTCTGGAACTGTCCCGCTGGAACCGGCGTCTTCGGGGTTGGACACCCTCAAGGAGGCCGTGCTGGCGGGGCATTTTAAAAATTAGAACACTTTTAAATGAGTTGGCAGGGCTGTCCTTTAACCTCCGGGAAACCGCAACTTCATAAAAGTAGTATTTATTTAGTGTTTCCTTGATCCACACATTGAACCGTTTCTCGCATGTTCGCACCTTTAATCCTGACGGTAGTACAGAAAGAAAAGCACTGTTATTTCTGAAAACTGAGGTTAGCAGCGGGTAAGTCATTCACCTTGGGTCACACAGCCAAAATATCTCACTTTGTCTTTGAAAGAAAAAGCTCCAGTCTGCTGTCCTTTTTTTTCCCCCATTGACTTTTATAGACTAAATGCTGGACTGATTTTTGAGCCGTTTAATTAGCAAGTATTACTTGCAAACTTAGAACATGTTGAGAGGTTACATGAGCAGGGTCATCAAAGCGCTTTATAGAAAGTTGGGTCCTACTGAACACATGAAAATGTGGTTTGGATTGTGAGTATTCTGGCGTGGCTCACGCTCCAGCTGTAAGCTATTACTGAAATGCTAGTGTGGTCTGCATTTGTGCTTCGGAAACAATGAATCGAGCACCGTTGTCCTGTAACTATTTTTTAAGGCATTTCTCAGTGATATACACAAAGCAGAAGCTAGGACCTAGAGGCAAAATGATACCATTAAATAAGGCATAAAGAGAATTTTTTAAGTCCCATAAATTGAGTAATCTTATCTTGATGATATAAACTAATGGTTTTACTTGGTGAGACTGAAAACAGCATAGGTATTAAAGCCGTGCAGAATCTTGGTTTCCTTACGGGGTTCTGGGTTTTCTTGCTTCCTTTTGTTTTTTTACCATTAGCTATTGGCTTCTTAACTTCCTTTTTTTTTTTTTTTTAAGATTTTATTTATTTGTCAGAGAGAGAGAGCACAGCGGGGGATGGCAGGCAGAGGGAGAAGCAGTCTCTCCGCTGAGCAAGGAGCCTGATGTGAGACTCGATCCCAGGCCCCTGGGATCATGACCTGAACCAAAGGCAGAGAAGACAGAATCTTTTTTTTTTTTTTTTTAATTTATTTATTTGACACAGAGAGACAGCCAGCGAGAGAAGGAACACAAGCAGGGGGAGTGGGAGAGGAAGAAGCAGGCTCCCAGCGGAGGAGCCTGATGCAGGGCTCGATCCCAGAACGCCAGGATCACGCCCTGAGCCGAAGGCAGACGCTCAACGACTGTGCCACCCAGGTACCCCAGAGAAGACAGACTCTTAACTGACTGAGCCACCCAGGGGTCCCGGCTTCTTAACTTCCTGAACCTTGTTTTGTTTTGTTTGTTTCATTTCTACAATACTATTAGTTATGACCTCTTGCACAGTGGCTGTTAGGATGACTAGACATCTGGAAAGTGCTTTGCACGGTACCTGCCACGGAGTAACCACACAACACACCTCTCCCTCCACAGGACAAAGTAGAGACAGTGAATTTTGAGGTGAGAATTTTAGAAATTAGTCTCATAAACTCACCGCTTTAGGTAAATCTAGCACCTCTTTAAATTGATCTGATTACTGTGAGGTGGACGAAGACTTTCTGATTCAAATATTATTGGTCAACTTATTTGTTTGGGTGTTCGGTTTTTTAATCCATATAACTCAGTAAAACTTTTAAAAATAGAAATGCTAGCTAAAGATGAGGTCAGAATTTCGTTTCAAAGTTAGCAATTCCCCTCTATTGTTTCTGAGGGAAAAACAAAAACAAAAATCTATGGTGCTATAAATGTTCCTGAGGCTGTTATGGCGTCTACAGGATAAAGTAGGAAAACGATGTTTCCATGATATTTCATATCCCTTAAAGTATAAAATGCACATTAAAACTATTTCAAAATTTAGGAGAAAGTGAAAAAGAAGACAAGCTTTAAGATTAAATAATATGAATAATATTGCCTCTTGAGGTCATGGTGTTACAAAGACTGAGATATTTTCCTATTAGACACAGAGTTAAACAGGGTTAGCCTATAGACCAACACATTGCAAATCTACAATAAGAAAAGAGGGAAAACTAATGAAAGAGTGGAGGGGATGACTGGAACTGTGGCCAACATAAAGTTTCATGCCATCTCACCTGACCAAGGAAAATGCTAACCAATAGGAAAAAGATTGGAAGATTCTATCCACCTTCTTCCTTCTTAAAAGAGTGTGGGGGGGGGCGGGTGCACACGCCTGTGTGCACGCGTGCACGCATGCGCACAGGCAGGAGGGGGAAGGACTGGTGTAGGGAGTAGAAGGGGCCAGGAAAGTGTTTCTAGTGGCAGTTCTCCTACTGAATCCTTCAGGAGCAAAGACTATGGCCAGAAGTGAGTGCTTTTCCTCCTCGTATCTGGCACTCTCTAGGCAAGCGGACTGTGAAGGACCAAGTACTTCAGTACTACCTCCTGCCTTTCTGCACCACTGACTTTGGAATATACTTTCCAAACTGGAGCACCTGTTACCAAAATGCTAAGGACACTGCTGGTAAGGCCTGACCAGGCGAGCGACGAGAGGAGCAAAACAAAATCCTATTGGTTAGCATTTTCCTTGGTCAGGTGAGAGGGCAACCTTTGGAGATTGTCATAACAATTTTTTTCCAATGAAAATAGTGTAACTGAGCAGAGGTGCTGATAAGCATTTCAATAGAGTAGTCACTTGTTATGTAATTCATGCTGAAAGGTACATGTCTGTCATAAGAATGCATTTTTTGGAAAGGCAGAAGATATGATCATCTAAAAGGTTCACAGTGGGGATTAATAAGCAGAACTCAAAAGCATTTTAAAAGTAAATTAGCAGACACCAAGATGCTCTTACTTTGGTTGAGATTATTTGAAAAAAAAAAAAAAAAAGCAAATATTCTCAGAGGAAAACTGGTGAAGGACAAATGAAAAAAACCATTCCAGCTCTCTTAGAGACCAAATGAAAGCCAGCTAGCCTTTCCTTCTAGACAGCAGGGAATTTTCCCTCTAGCTGAGTTAACTTTGTGTGTGGTGAATGGAGGTGCAGGAAGACCACTTCCTCCCTGTCTAACGGTTCTCTCTACTTCCCGGGACTTCTTTTCTTGAGATTCTGGGATTTGACCTAAAGTATAACAATAGGATAGCAGGGGCAAGGGTGGAGGGTGCAGCTGACTCCCTAGGGATGGGAAGGAATGCCTCCAAACCATTTTAGGAGGCAAGGTTGGTGCCACAGCACTGTTCATCTATCCTTTATGCTGCTAATAATCTCTGCTGTCTCCCTGGCAGCTGGCGTACCCAATGAGCCCGGGTAGGGAGAGGAGGCCCGGGGAGTGCTGTCACTGTGCCTCGCTTCATTCTTGCTTTGTGGGGACTCTATACCAGGACACACCACGGTGACACCAATCATATCCTTGACACATGTAGCATTAAGAGATTGTCAATCCACACTCCTCATCACAAAAATTTTAAGTGAATTTTAATTTGGCCATTTATAGTTTGCTAGTGCCTTGCATGGTCTTCCCTAGAAGCATATCCTGAGGTACGGGATGGATTCATCGGGAAGTGCTGCCATGAAAACTGAGAAGTGGGGAAGTAAGGCAGGCACCGGAAGGAAGCCGGGCTAGGACGCATTACCAGACACAGTTCCATGGAGGGTGACTGCTCAGTTCTTCAAGGGAACTGTGAAACAGTGACAGGCATACCTCAGAGCTGTCCCAGTCGGGGGTGAGGGTGCTGGAGGATTCGTTCCCCTGAACGTCTCTGTGAGTGGCTAAGGGCTGCCTCTGGAGAGTGAGGTTTCCAGGTGTCACCAGTGCCAGCAGCGAAAACCAGTTCCTGCAACCAGTCTCTCACCAAAGAGACACAGGTGCAGTCTGTCGGGAGAGGAAGTGCGCAGGAGGCCACAGGCACAGAACTAGTCCGGGGTCTGGGGACCTGGGTGGATACAGGCTGATACTGCCCTGGGTGCCTTACCTCTACCGTGATATTTAATTCCTACATCAAGCCTAGGTTCAAGAAGCTTCGAAAGTGGAATCCACTAGAGTCTACCTTCTACAGATGAGGACGCTAAGCCCTAGAGAGGTCAGGTCCTTGCTCTGAAGTCGTCCAAACAGAAAATCCTGGAGCTGGCATTCAGACCCAAGTCTGCTTGAGCCTGAGGCCCAAATCCTTAATCGTGTTTAACTCTTGCTTCGTGTGCAAATAAATGTAGAGAATTTTAGACGTTAAGTGATTTGTTTCTTGATCCTTGAACAATTCACAGTATGTGTACCTATATCCTCATTATGAAAATTACAGCTGCTTCCCTGGGTCATATAAACACTCTTTTTTGCACGTACCAATGGTTAAAACATCTGTGGCAATACAGGAAGATGGCGGAGGAGTAGGGGACCCCTTTTTCAGCCGGTCCCCTGAGTTGAGCTGGATAGGTACCAGACCAGCAGGAATATCCACGGAATCAGCCTGAGACGCAGGAAGATACATCTGGATCTCTACAAATGAACATCTCCAGCGCTGAGTATCGAGGTACGAAGCGGGGAGCCGTGAAACCGCGCACAGATATCGGAAGCTAAACAGAAGGGGGAGGGAGCCGCCGTGTCAGGGCGCCGGGAAGCGGTAGCCACCTGCAAGGGGGAGCGGACAGACCGCGGACCCGCACGCTTGAGACAGCAGGCTGAGAAGGGAGCTCCGGGAGCGCACGCGGGACGGCTGGCGGTTGGCGGGCCACCTGCACGGGGGAGCAGGCGGACTCGCGGACGGCACCCGCGAGACAACAGACTTAGAACGCGAGCTCCAGGAGCGCGCGCGCAGGGCGGCTGGCGGGCCACCTGCACCGGGGAGCGGGCGGACCGCGGACCCGCACTCTGGAAACGGCAGACTGAGTCCGTGAGCCGGGAGCGTGCACCACCAAGCATCTCACGGAGCTCCGGAGCTCCGGTGTGCTCACTGGATCGAGGCTGAGACCGGGAGCTCCGGGAGCGTCCGCGGGGCGGCTGGCGGCTGGAGGGCCACCTGCACGGGGGAGCAGGCGGACTCGCGGTCAGCACCCGTGAGACACCAGACTGAGACGGGGAGCTCCGGGAGCCCGCGCGGGGCGGCTGGCGGCTGGCGGGGTTGGAAACACAAAGGACAGAGACGTGCCGGCCCTGGAAGTGAGGGCTGGGACGCCGGGTGTGGGGCGCACAGCCCGGGATGCTGCAGGGTTGAGCAGCACCAACAGAAACAGAGTTAAAGTGGCCAGAACATCAGTGGAGAACGATCCGCGATCCCTCTGTTCTGAGACAGAGGCTGAATTTCAGCCGCTGCTGCTCTCTCAGAAGAGGCATAGCAAACCGCCAGGGAAAGCCGCCAGAGAACAAAAGCCCGGAAATACCGGCTCACAGGGTGCCCATCCCCATCCCCCCTCGCAAGGGACACAGAGACTCTACCCAAACAGGGTTTTCTGAGTACCGGCAGGCAGGCCCCTCCCCCAGAAGGCAGGCTGAAAAATCAAGAAGCCCACAACCCGGAGCGCCTGAGTGGCGCAGTCACCAAGCACCTGTCTTCGGATTAGGGTGTGATCACAACGCTCCGTAAGGAGTCCTTCATCGGGCTTCTCCACCGGGAACCTGCTTCTTCCTCTCCCACTCCTCTGCTTGGGTTCCCTTTCTTGCTGACTGTCTCTCTCTCTCTCAAATAAATAAATAAACTCTTTAAGGAAGAAGCCCACATCCCTAAGATCTCTATAAAACAAGGGCGCACGGCCTGGGTCCCAGTCAACACTTGGGCTCTGGACAACCCTGCAATCTCTCTTCATCAGAATGACGAGAAGGAGAAGTCCCCCCCAGCAAAGAAAAGATAATGAGTCTGTGGCCTCTGCCACAGAATTGGCCTCGGCCACAGAATTAATACATATGGATGTATCCCAATTATCAGAAATGGAATTCAGAGCAACAATGGTCAAGATGATGAGTAAACTTGAAAAAAGCATCAGAGAAAGCGTTGCTGAGAATATAGAATCCCTAAGGGCAGAAATGAGAGCGAATCTGACAGAAATTAAAAACTCAGTGGGCCAAATACAGTCAAAACTAGAGGCTCTGACGGCCAGGGTCACCGAGGCAGAGGAACGCGTTAGCGAATTGGAGGATGGGTTAGTAGAAGAAAAAACGAAAATAGAAGCTGGTCTTAAAAAAATCCACGCCCACGAATGTAGATTACGGGAGATTACTGACTCTATGAAACGATCCAATGTCAGAATCATCGGCATCCCTGAAGGGGTGGAGAAAAACAGAGGTCTAGAAGAGATATTTGAACAAATTGTAGCTGAAAACTTCCCTAATCTAGCAAGGGAAACAAGCATTCGTGTCCAAGAGGCAGAGAGGACCCCATCCAAGCTCAACCAGGACAAACCTACGCCACGGCATGTCATAGTGCAATTCGCAAATATTAGATCCAAGGATACAGTATTGAAAGCGGCCAGGGCAAAGAAATTTCTCACGTACCAAGGCAAAGGTATCAGGATTACGTCAGACCTGTCTACAGAGACCTGGAATGAGAGAAAGGCTTGGGGGGGCATTTTTAAAGCTCTTTCAGAGAAAAACATGCAGCCAAGGATCCTTTATCCAGCAAAGCTGTCATTCAGAATTGATGGAGAAATAAAGACGTTCCAAAATCGCCAATCATTAACCAATTTCGTAACCACGAAACCAGCCCTACAGGAGATATTAAGGGGGGCTCTATAAAGGTAAAAAGGCCCCAAGAGTGATACAGAGCAGCAAGTCACAACCGATACAAAGACTTTAAAGAGAAATGGCATCATTAAAATCATATCTGTCAATAATCTCTATCAATCTAAATGGCTTAAACTCTCCCATAAAACGCCACAGGGTTGCAGATTGGATAAAAAGACATGACCCATCCATTTGCTGTCTACAAGAGACTCATTTTGAACCCAAAGATGCATTCAGACTTAGAGTAAGGGGATGGAGTACCATCTTCCACGCAAATGGACCTCAAAAGAAAGCTGGAGTAGCAATTCTCATATCAGATAGACTGGATTTTAAACTAGAGGCCATAGAGAGAGATACAGAAGGGCACTATATTATTCTTAAAGGAAGTATTCAACAAGTGGATATGACAATTATTAATATATATGCCCCCAACAGGGGAGCAGCAAGATACACAAGCCAACTCTTAACCAAAATAAAGAGACATATAGATAAGAACACAGTAATAGTAGGGGACCTCAACACCCCACTATCAGAAATAGACAGAACACCCTGGCAAAAACTAAGCAAAGAATCAAAGGCTTTGAATGCCATACTCGACGAGTTGGACCTCATAGATATATATAGAACACTACACCCCAGAACCAAAGAATACTCATTCTATTCAAATGCCCATGGAACATTCTCAAGAATAGATCATGCTCTGGGACACAAAACAGGTCTCAGCCAATACCAAAAGATTGAAATTATCCCCTGCATATTCTCAGACCACAACGCTCTGAAATTGGAACTCAACCACAAGGAAAAACCTGGAAGAAACTCAAACACTTGGAGGCTAAGAACCATCCTGCTCAAGAATGACTCGATAAACCAGGAAATCAAAAAACAAATTAAACAATTTATGGAGACCAACGAGAATGAATACACAACGGTCCAAAACCTATGGGATACTGCAAAGGCAGTCCTAAGGGGGAAATACATAGCCATCCAAGCCTCACTCAAAAGAATAGAAAAATCTAAAATGCAGTTTCTATATTCTCACCTCAAGAAACTGGAACAGCAACAGAGGGACAGGCCTAACCCACTGACAAGGAAGGAGTTGACCAAGATTAGAGCAGAAATCAATGAATTAGAGACCAGAACCACAGTAGAGCAGATCAACAGGACTAGAAGCTGGTTCTTTGAGAGAATCCATAAAATTGATAGACCACTGGCAAAACTTGTCCAAAAACAAAGAGAAAGGACTGAGATTATTAAAATTATGACTGAAAAGGGAGAGGTCACGACCAGCACCATTGAAATTGCAAGGATTATTAGAAACTTTTATCAACAGCTATATGCCAAAAAACTAAACAATCTGGAAGAGATGGAGGCCTTCCTGGAAACCTATAAACTACCAAGACTGAAACAGGAAGAAATAGATTTCTTAAATAGGCCAATTAACTATGAAGAAATTGAGTCAGTGATAAACAACCTTCCAAATAATAAAACTCCAGGCCCAGACGGTTTTCCTGGGGAATTCTACCAAACATTCAAAGAAGAAATAATACCTATTCTCCTAAAGCTATTTCAAAAAATAGAAACAGAAGGAAAGCTACCAAACTCATTCTATGAGGCTAATATTACCTTGATCCCCAAACCAGGCAAAGACCCCCTCAAAAAGGAGAATTACAGACCGATTTCTCTAATGAATATGGATGCCAAAATCCTCAACAAGATCCTTGCTAATAGAATCCAACAGTACATTAAAAGGATTATCCATCATGACCAAGTGGGATTCATACCTGGGATGCAAGCATGGTTCAACACTCGCAAATCAATCAATGTGATACATCATATCAACAAGAAAAGACTCAAGAACCATATGATCCTCTCAATTGATGCAGAAAAAGCATTTGACAAAATACAGCATCCTTTCCTGATTAAAACCCTTCAGAGTGTAGGAATAGAGGGTACATTTCTCAATCTCATAAAAGCCATCTATGAAAAGCCTACTGCAAGCATTATTCTCAATGGGGAAAAGCTGGAAGCCTTTCCCTTAAGATCAGGAACACGACAAGGATGCCCACTCTCGCCACTATTATTCAACATAGTACTAGAAGTCCTTGCAACAGCAATCAGAAGACAAAAAGGGATCAAAGGTATCCAAATCGGCAAAGAAGAAGTCAAACTGTCTCTCTTTGCAGATGACATGATACTCTATATGGAAAACCCAAAGGAATCCACTCCCAAACTATTAGAAGTTATAGAACAATTCAGTAAGGTGGCAGGATACAAAATCAATGCCCAGAAATCAGTTGCATTTCTATACACGAATAACGAGACTGAAGAAAGAGAAATTAGGGAATCCATCCCATTTACAATAACACCAAAAACCATGCGTTACCTTGGAATTAACTTAACCAGAGACGTAAAGGACCTATATGCTAGAAACTATAGATCACTTTTGAAAGATATTGAGGAAGACATAAAAAGATGGAAAAATATTCCATGCTCATGGATTGGAAGAATTAACATAGTTAAAATGTCCATACTACCCAGAGCAATCTACACTTTCAATGCTATCCCGATCAAAATACCGAGGACATTTTTCAAAGAACTGGAACAAATAGTCCTTAAATTTGTATGGAACCAGAAAAGGCCCCGAATCTCCAAGGAACTGTTGAAAAGGAAAAACAAAGCTGGGGGCATCACAATGCCGGATTTCGAGCTGTACTACAAAGCTGTGATCACAAAGACAGCATGGTACTGGCACAAAAACAGACACATCGACCAATGGAACAGAATAGAGAACCCAGAAATGGACCCTCGGCTCTTTGGGCAACTAATCTTTGATAAAGCAGGAAAAAACATCCGGTGGAAAAAAGACAGTCTCTTCAATAAATGGTGCTGGGAAAATTGGACAGCTACATGCAAAAGAATGAAACTTGACCACTCTCTCACACCATACACAAAAATAAACTCCAAATGGATGAAAGACCTCAATGTGAGACAGGAATCCATCAAAATTCTAGAGGAGAACATAGGCAACAACTTCTATGACATCGGCCAGAGCAACCTTTTTCACGACACATCTCCAAAGGCAAGAGAAATAAAAGATAAAATGAACTTATGGGACTTTATCAGGATAAAGAGCTTCTGCACAGCCAAGGAAACAGTCAAAAAAACTAAGAGACAGCCCACGGAATGGGAGAATATATTTGCAAAGGACACCACAGATAAAGGACTGGTATCCAAGATCTACAAAGAACTTCTCAAACTCAATACACGAGAAACAAATAAACAAATCATAAAATGGGCAGAAGATATGAACAGACACTTTTCCAATGAAGACATACAAATGGCTAACAGACACATGAAAAAATGTTCAAAATCATTAGCCATCAGGGAAATTCAAATCAAAACCACACTGAGATACCACCTTACGCCAGTTAGAATGGCAAAGATAGACAAGGCAAGAAACAACAATTGTTGGAGAGGATGTGGAGAAAGGGGATCCCTCCTACATTGTTGGTGGGAATGCAAGTTGGTACAGCCACTCTGGAAAACAGTGTGGAGGTCCCTTAAAAAGTTAAAAATTGAACTACCCTATGACCCAGCCATTGCACTACTGGGTGTTTACCCCAAAGATACAGACGTAGTAAAGAGAAGGGCCATATGCACCCCAATGTTCATAGCTGCATTGTCCACAATAGCCAAATCATGGAAGGAGCCGAGATGCCCTTCAACAGATGACTGGATTAAGAAGCTGTGGTCCATATATACAATGGAATATTACTCAGCTATCAGAAAGAACGAATTCTCAACATTTGCTGCAACATGGACGGCACTGGAGGAGATAATGCTAAGTGAAATAAGTCAAGCAGAGAAAGACAATTATCATATGATTTCTCTCATCTATGGAACATAAGAACTAGGATGATCGGTAGGGGAAGAAAGGGATAAAGAAAAGGGGGGTAATCAGAAGGGGGAATGAAACATGAGAGACTATGGACTATGAGAAACAAACTGAAGACTTCAGAGGGGAGGGGGTGGGGGAATGGGATAGACTGGTGATGGGTAGTAAGGAGGGCACGTATTGCATGGTGCACTGGGTGTTATACGCAACTAATGAAGCATCAAACTTTACATCGGAATCTGGGGATGTACTGTATGGTGATTAACATAATATAATAAAATTAAATTAAAAAAAAACATCTGTGGCAACACTGCATGGCTCAAGAGGTAAAACAGTACACGAGCAAAATTAATTCACGCCGTTTTAGTCTTCATATAGAGCGCCAGCAAATTAAGTCTGCTTGATAGGGACAGCTTCATATAAAGCTCGTATAAGAGCAAAATGAAGATGAAATTATGTGCTCAATCTTGAGAAGAGGGGCAGAATCTTTATATTTGGGTGCTGTTTTCCTTTACTCACTGCTTATGATGTATTTTTTTCTTTTGACGTATTTTTTTAAGTTTGTAGTTGGTAACTATATCAAGTTATACTCTATAATTCCCTTACTTAATTCCTGTTCTCTGCCATACAAACATAATCACTGAGGATAATCAATTTGTTTCCATTTGATAAAGAACTAAAATAAAAAAAAGCAGATTACCCCGCACGGAGTTTGAAGGATGTGGTTCTCCTGAAAGCTTCCCTGGCTTCTGGAAGATGAACTTCCATTCCTGCTTCTCATGCCAGTGACTGTAGGTCTGTTGACTGGGTTAGATTTGCTTTTCAAACAGCCTGCTGGAGCCATCTGAGTCCTAGGATGGAGACTGGAAATGTTCTGGGATTCAGGTCCTGTAGTCTGAGGTCATTTTCGTAAGACTACTTCACACAATTCTTCCTTCTCCGGGTGTGTTGATACTGTGATATTTTATACGTCGTGGCCCCAGTTTCTCCGATCTCCCAATGCTTGTGCCCTTCAGTATCACACTCTGCGGCGGACATACCCTAAGGTGACCTCAGTGAGCCATTTCCTTGTATAATCCCCTCCCTTTGAGTATGGGCTGCACCTTACTGACTTGTTTATAACAACCAGAACGTGATGAAGGTGACAGGATGTCACTCCCCTGAGTTGGTTGTGTTATAATACTCTCTTCCTCAACCATGAAGAGGGCGAGAGATCGGCTCTCCTGCTGGTCTTGAAGAAGCAAGCTGCCTCGATGTGAACTGTCTGCGGGCAGGGCCATGCGGCAAGGGGATTATAGGTGGCATCTAGTTGCTGAGGACTGCAGTCCTACAAACAAGGAACTCAACTCTGCCGATAATCACATGATCTTGGAAGAGGCTTCCAAGGCTCGGATGAGACTCCCTCCTCCCATACTTTGATTCCAGCCTATGAGAGGATCCTGTTAAAACATGCTCAAACTTCTGACCTACAGAAATTTCTAGATAAAGAACTTGTGTCGTTTCTAACTGCTAGGTTTATAGCGATTTGTTACAGGGCGATAAAAACCTGATCTACCTTCCCGCCTTCACGCAAGATTTAACCACGGGGTCTGCTTTGGCCAATGGGAATTGGGAACACCTGATGCAAGTAGAAGCTTGACAAGGGAGTCATGGGTTTCTGTATTGACTCTTGCTGCCGCCACAAAACATATCCGGGCTCGGTTGTCTGAAAGATGTAAGAGGCACGTGGGGGAGAGCTGACCTGTCCCATCTGGGTCCATCTAGACCACCCAGAACCAGGCAGCCAGCCAGCTGACCAGAGGCACAGGAGGGAGCCCGGCTCAGATCCCCAGAACACCCAGCTGACCTACAGATTCATGAGAAATAATAAACGCTTGTCATTTTAAGTTACCAAGTTTTGAAGTGCTCGTTATATAACATTGGTGGCAATAGACAGTTGCTACCAGGTAAAGCTGTGGGGCATATTTGAGCATAATCATATATATGATAACCTTTTTGGAGCTTTTTTTTAAAATCAAAAGGCTCATAAGCATAAAGGAGGGATTGAGAGAGCTGGTCAGAGAAAAGCGACGACCATTTGCTATAAACTTGACAAAAGAGAGATTCTCTTGCAGCAAGATTGAAAATACATTTTTAATTTTCTTTAGCATTTTACAGAGCAAAGTTAAGCAATAGCAAAAATAAAGGCCACTTGCATCTTTTATATAAATCTTTCATAGAGGCATTGCCTTCTCTTCTTTTCCAGGGCCTCAGACTTCATCACTTGGGACTCTCAACGTGCTCACAGCAGCAGTGTTTTGGAGGTTTGGGGAGGCCAGAGCCACGTGCAGAGGAAGGAGGCCATCATCCGTCTGCCTGCCATACCGCGCACCGTCGCAGAGCTCCACGCATTCCCTCTAACAACGCGGGGCTCCCTACAGGAGGTCTTGTAGCCGTGCGCTCCTCCGGCAGGAACAGGCAGCTGGGGGGTGTGCCAGACAGAAGAGAAGCCTGCAGATGGGACTGAACAGAAGAGGGTATGCTTCTGGAAGCTAAGGGAGAAAAAGCAAATCGAAGGTATTTTCCATTCTGTGGGTGCAGTGGGCCTGTGGCTGTCTAGAAAGTGGAAGTTCCACTCCACATGAGGTGGGGGGAGGGGGAGCTGTACCTTTTTTTTTTTCCTCCAGAGGACAGCTCTGTTCTTTTTGATCTTCCCAAACTCACCCCTGGGAACAACAGAATACAGGAAGCATCCTAATTCAGTTTTGATCCACTAAATGTCAGTACACAAAATGCGCTCAAAAGATTTTCCTTTGAAGTGATTGTTGTTTGCCATTTTGGAAGAGCAAACTGATGGCATCTTTCTGTAGCCTGATTATCAACTGGTTTACCCACAAACAACTGAAACACATGGAAGTGCTTCTTTTCTGATCTGGCCAAGTGTACGTGTACTCAGATCTGCCCACGTTTACCTATTTAACGTCCACATATATTTCCTGCAAAATTTGTTTTGTCAGACGAAACAGGCCCGAGGCCATGGATAAAAGATGGGGAAGCAAACATGGTGCCGGTGGCAGAAACACATTCACTGAATGGCAGACAGACACAACCGTGTCCTTGAGAGAAGTCTAATGTCTTTGGAATGCTTCCCAGGAACTCTGTCCTAAGGACTGGACCAACACGTTACTAGGGCCTTAGGGGCCCATCTGCTACATTTGTGGGTGTTCAACTCACCAGTGACAGTGCCGAGAGACCAGTCCACCAGTAACTGCACGTGGCGGAGAGACCCGACCCGCTGCTTCCAGAAGACCCAGCAGCAGGAGTCATTCAAGCATCAGGAACCTCCTGGTCCCTTGCCAACCACCTGCCACCCTGGGACAGGCCTGCTGGGAGATGCCAGGTTCCGGGACACTGCTTGCCTTCTGCTTGCCCTGTAACTTCTCAGTTTTTGTTTGCAGACTGTCCTACCTCCTTGAAAGAGTCATCCTTTATCTCTAACAAGTTGGGGTTTCACTTCTGAGTCCTTATATTTATTCGCCTCCCTCAGTGTCATGCGGAGTTCATACAAGTACGTCATGCATTCCTTCTTGATACAAGGTATCCCTAACCCAGCTCCATTTCCTCCCAAACTCACTGAAGTATGAGGCAAACATATTTGTATGAAGGGCAAGGCAAGCTAAAATTCAATAACCATTCATAAGCATTATATTCCTTTCCAGAATTCTGACTCAAATGGTGCTTGAAATGTAGAACTAAATCATGGATTAAGGATATTATTTTGTAAGTGGCCTTTGCAGTCTGACTTATGGGTGCTAAGGCCTTAAGCTGTTGTTCCTCTGGGTTTGTTATTCTAGTTCAAACTCTCTCTGCTCGTTTTATGGGAACAGTTCATCACATGTTTGCAAAACCTTCAGCTAATTTTTCACTTGTGAGCTCAGCACATCAATTCCAGGCATCTACCCACACTTGCTGATTACCTGTCAAAGTGACACTGGTTTTCTATAAACAATAAAACTTCTATCTTTGTTCAGAGGAAACAAAGGTAAGTTACTTCCAAATGAGAGCCTTTGAACAGTCCCGTATTTGCTACGGCGAATGCACTTCTCTTACCTCCAAATACAGTTCCTGGGTACGGTGCAAAGCTTCCTGTACAAAATGGAAAAAAAGGCAGCTTGCTACAGCTTGAGGAATAATATTCAGTCTTCGATTGAGAATTGAGTTCACTTTTATGATAAAATCAATAAACTTTTAAAGATGTTAAAAACTGGTGCATTACTGCATGTATGTAGTAAAAAAAAAAATCCAAAACAAAAAACTACCATAGCTCACAGACCAAGAATGCTGCTACGCTTCCAGCGTGTGCGATACTCATTTTTAAAATAACTCTTGTTCATGGACCCAGAAGACATGTAAATTTGCAATATCCATCAGTCATTCCGTCAAAATCACAAAATCCTTCCTTGTCCCTCTTGCAAATCTCAGAGCAACATCACAGCAGGAATGCAATCAGCCATAACAGTTATATTTACAATATGCAATTTAACCGCAATGACACACAAAAGAATTTCTTTATCACAAAGTTGTTTCCCTGAGACTTTTGTGTCTTCCTATCAACATGAAAAATGGCATCCAAGGGTAAGCACAGTTAGCAGCACATTTCAATGGAAAAGATCATCTATCTAAAATTCTATTTCCATCAAAGGACACAATCTGGAAGATCTAAAGGTACATAAAATATACTTCTTATCTCATTTGGTTGTTGAACATGAAGAATTTCATGTTTAGATGGAATTTCACGCCAAGAGTCAAGGTCGACCTAGGAAAGCTTTGAGCTTCCCTTGCTCGCAAGCCCTTCATAGCTGCTTCCCCGGGTTACCGAGGAGCGGGTTCGGCCTGTTTGCTTTGCATTGCCTCGCCAGCTGATTTTGGTGTTCATAAATACGCATCAGAGGAAAAGCAAAAGGCAAGTGATAAAAGTACCTTACTAAGAAGTTTTTCCTGCCTTCAAATAGAAGCTGAAGCCATTTCTACAGGAATCCAGCATATTTGCTGTACGTGGTTCCTTGCGACTCCAAAAAGAGAGAGAAATAGCGATAAAAATAGTTTTGCAATTCAACAAATCAAATAGAGGGATGTGGAGACCATGCATATTAATACTGATACAACTGACGAAACAGTAATCTTGCCTTCCCACATCTTAAATATGAGTGGTGATTAACTGAGGATATTGCTGGAATTGCAGGTAATCATCCGGTCCTGTATTCGTTGCTCAGCAAAATTCGCAATATTTACTAAGATGGTACCTCTAAGAAGACCTTACTGCCTGATCACTTCCATCATCTGGGTAGACTGCGTGACAGTGTTGCTTAATTAGTTTCTGCTTCAGGACTCCCAGAGCGTGCACACCGCCCAGGGCCATACAAGTGTCCACATTAAACTCAAGCAGCGTTTCTCCAGCAAGGTCCTGAAATTCACCCGTGAGCACTGGGTCTAGTGTCCACGTTCCTATTCCCTGGAGACCTCCAATTAAATATCAAACATCTGGAAGAATACAAGGTTAACAACCAGCAAGCACACAGGCTTGCTGCAGTCACTTCCTTGCAAATGGGACGTTTTGCTTTTAAAAAGCAAATGAAGGTTTCAAGTTCACATATTCAGACAGAGTTGGTAGATCAAAACACAATTAACTGAAGCATTTGTGTATCCAAAGTGATCTGAAAAGACTGATTCATATTCTGTCCATACAAATATTCAGTGGCTGAGAAGGAGATGAATTCACAGGGATTTCATTGCACAACAAATAATTAACGATAATACAAGAGAAAGATAAAAAAAATTTAAAGGCAATCAAGCAAAGATTATGAGGCCTATTACACTCAAGTAAAGACTTCTTTGCACTAGAGAGCAGTTTGGAGAGTGAAAACAAAATGATCATTCTTGTTGTCTTGTGAGAGCAGGGGACTTCTTGGTGGAAAGTCAGAAAGTGAGGGCTTTTGAAAAGGCAACATCGCTGTTGGCATGAGACTCCATGCACAAGAGACATCCCTTCCCAGTGCCTAACCTTCTCTTACAGGCCTGCTCTTGCGCTGGGAGAATGTGGATCCAGGGACTGGTAGTCTATGAAGGGAATCAAATAGAACAAACACATTCACGACTTCTCGGCAAAAAATGCATCTGTCAGCATGGAGTTGACAGGCCTAACGCTGTTGACATCCATTTGTTTACCTTTGTTAATTCGTACTGGCTTCTAGCATAATAAATGCCATGTCTATGGTCTTAGAGAAATAGCTTGATGGAAAAATTTTGTTCCATTTCTGGTCAATAAGGTCAACTGTATGTATTTGAAAACACCTTCAAAGAAATCATTTCTCTCTCTCTCTCTTTTTTTTTTTAATCAAGGTGTAACCTCTGAATACTATTCTATTCTAAACTTTGTTGAAAATATATTACCATTTGAGAAAGAACTTTATTGTTCAAACTTTCACCCCAACAGCTTGGTTTATTTCTAGGTATTGGCTTCTGTCACAATTAAAATTTATGCCTTTGTAGTCCTCTGCCTCTTACACAATGAGGAAATGTGCCCATTCCATGCACAAAAAGATATAAAAAATAATAGTGCAAGTTCAAATTCAGTTGGGCTAGGAATAAAATTTTACCTGGGTAAATCAACAAAATCATAGCATTTTGATTTTACATGTAAATTTCACATATGAATGGAATTGGTTTGAAAGCTGAAACTGACATTTTTCATTACTGTAATTGTATGTTATTTTAAATTACAGTGTATTTCTAATCATTAATTTGGCTTAAAGACAAAGATTCATTGGCAATTTTCAAAGGCATTAGTTGAAGGAAATTTGGATATCCTGTAAGTACTGAACATACAAATTATAAAAGTAGTGGGGGTTCACATTAAGAGATTTTCTATACTATACAAAAGGTTATTATGTTTCAGCCACTGTAAATATATTGAACTAAATCCTGTCCGATCACATTAAGAGATTTTCTATACTATACAAAAGGTTATTATGTTTCAGCCACTGTAAATATATAGAACTAAATCCTGTCCGATCATACTAAAAATATATCAATGTAAATAAAGATACCAGAACTCAGAGAGAAGTAAATAAAAAGCATAATTTCAGCTTTCAGATTACTAATTATATAGAACTAAAATGTTCTTTAAGCAGTTAGAAGTGCAGTCTGACTTGGCAATAAGGGCATTTCTGGATTTTACACCAGTCATAAGCCAGTGGAAGAGATGTTAGCCCAATAAGAATCTAGAAAATTTCATTCCTCTCCCTACCTAGGAATGGAACACTATTTGGCATTCTGATTTCTTGTTTTTTTAGGGATGTCTCAATGAATAAAGAAGTGACTTATATTTTATTATATAACTTGTTTTCATTTTAAATCCCCAAACAATAAAAATTTTAAAACAATGTAGGTGATTTTAGTGAGAAGGGACTTAGAATAAGGAATATTGCATCTCTTTCATAGATTCTATGAACTCTTCAAAGTGCTCTAAAAACACTATAAGTTTGATTAGCAGCAAAGCATTAGCCTAATCAAAACCTCTCCTCCCTCCCCCCATATATATGTCTATATACACACACTGTACAGCAATATATTCTGTTAGTCTAGCTTACATCCGACAATTTGACAGTTATACCCAGAGGCTGTGCAAAGGTTACAAATACTGTCTACTGTCTTCAGACCACTAGCACCCACTGGTTAAGAGAGAACCAATCCTTTCCTTAAAACAACAACAACAACAACAACAACAAAATTCAATCACCTATTTTGAATTTCTTTTAAAATTAAAAAAAAAAAAGGAAGAATACAGTGAATTGCCCAATATATTATTACTCTGGGGCCTGTAATTTTCTCTCTCTAAAACTATTTTTATACACAGAAGGCTAGATGCCTTTAAACATAGTTTCTGCAATCCTAAATATAAAACATTCTGTTGAAAAATATGACTTTTTTTGTTTGTTTTTTTGTTGTTTCTTTTTTAAACTTGGAGGAAAGTTCTGTGAGGTGCAAGTTTTCTCCCCACAGAAGAATTTTGCAGCATTTTCTCCCAGGAGCATACTGACAGCCCTGTCATCCTGTGTCTACCACATCTGGGGAGCAGAGCCTTCCCACGCTGCCGTGGCCACAGAACCTAGCACAGGGCCTCCAGACAGAGGCCCTGGAGGGGCCAGGGCATCTTGGTCTTTTCTTTTCCACACCCTTCCAGCAGCTCCCAATCCTTGGGCATCTGGTAGAGCTGAAGTCCCGAACTTGAACTTCACTAGGAAAACGAAGTCTGTTCAAAATGCAGGGTTTTCATCTTTTGGTTGGGTGATTCTTGGTCCCCCACGGATAGGAGTGATATCTAGAAGATTCAGAAGTGGAAAGAGTTCTCTATAGTCGCATATATTTGACTTCACACATTCAACTTCAAAAGCAATAGCTCAGGGATATATGGAAATAAATCCCAGTGAAGAAAAGATGATTCTAAATGTAATAGGATGGGACATTTTTAGAAAACCACATTTGGCTGAAGTTTGGTGCTAACAGGGTCTTTCTCAAATTATAAACTCCACTGGAAATGATAACACTTTATAGGAGAAAAATAAACACCCATTCAAAGTAGCTTGAAGTTTTCAACATCTAATGTACATGTTATCAGTTAATTGGGGGGAAAAGCAATGCAAACTGTACATTTCTTTTTCTCTTGCAAATTTTACTTCTCAATGCAGATTTCATTGCTAAAAATGTTAATGTGTACCCCTAAATATATAAGGAGGATATGCCTAACGTCTATTCACCCACAAGATTCAAACAGTTTTACTCTCACAAACAACAATGATAAAATTAAGGCATGCTAGGCTGTCTCCTCTGATAAGGAAGCTAAAGGTTCATGAATGTAAAATATAAATTAATCATACATCTCTGCAAATGATCAAGAACAGAGCGTGCTTTGGGCTGGCCAGGTTTGTTTTGAACTTGTTTCATTGTCTTTACACTACTTTCTTCCTCTCAACTCATTCTATCTCCCCTTCCCGGAAGCCCAGAAATGAGGATTTCCCCATTTTGCTTAGGGTTCCTTGCTGCTATTTCTGTTTCTGTTACTATTTCCTTTTCCTAATGCAGCATTTTGTGCCCAAGACAATCTCCCTAGCCAACAGTCCAAGCAGTGTCCCCATTATTTAAACAGTTGCAGGAACAAATGGATAATGGCTTTATCCTGAGGCTTTCGGTTTGATGATGGTGTCTCTCTATCCCTAACTAAATACTCACCCTGGGACCTACGCTAAAAACGTGCCGTGTCCTGGCTTCATGCTTTAGCTGCTGTCTGGGTGTTCGGTAGATGAGCGTTAAGTTTGAACTGACTGTCCAAGTGGTAAACTTCAGTAATACGGAAATTATGTATGCAATTCTCTGTGTGACCAAGATCACTGATAACATTTTGTGATGACGATGACAATGACAATCAGGATGATGACAAAGACAATGAGAACAGCAGATCTGGGTGGATGCTGGTGACTGGTGGGGGAGTTGAAACAATGCGTCCCGTTTCTAACTGCAGCGCGAGGGCGGCTTTCTGAACTCGTGTTGCATGTGAAAGATTGAAGAAATACTGGGGGAAACAAGGTTGACAGATTTCTTACAGCACATCTCAGACTATGTAATATGGTAACGTGTGTAAACATCCTCTAAAAATGGAAAACTGTATTTTCAGAGTTTCCCAAATATATTTGATCACAAAATTTTATTTTTCAGGGAACATCTGTTAGCATCTTTGGTAATATTGGCTATTCTATGGAATCTATTAGGGAAAATACATTCTACCGATTCTAAATCCTTGTTCATGTCCAGTGATATTTAGCACCTTTATCTTTTGACTATGGAAAAATCATCACTGACTAGCTGATTTGATTCATATTTGGAATTATGTGTATTTCCAGCTTGTGAACTCTTAGGTGCTTCTAAGTGGAGGCCGACTTATTTCTTGGTAATTAATTTGGAACACCAGTAAACAAGTACTTTAAGCACAACCAAGGGTTATTTTTACTAGTAAACTGTGAAGAGCCTTCTCTCAAGATATAGTCTATCACTGTTAAAAGAAGATGAAAAGAGAATATCATGGAATAAGAATTTTTTGTGAGTGATTCATTTTAATTTGGAGCATTTTAAGAAAATTTTATGTATGTCATATCCAACAGATTTTTCTTAAATTTGATCACTTAAACCATGTCTCCATATTCTATTCACAGTTCTGAATATAGCTGTAAATAACTTTTTTCTTCATTATTAGGCATCTTATTATTTATTCCTTAGAATAAGAAAATTTGCAATGTCTTTTAATATAAGAATACAGCTTTGGAAGTAGAAATAATGTTTGAATTTTTTAAAACTTAGGGATAGAACTGAAAAGGGATAAAAGTAAATTTAAAAATAAGGCTAAAATTACTTTTTAAGAAAAAATACGAGCTCTTGTAAGAGCTTCCCTAACTTCCTTACACACCTGGTTTTTCACTGATATTTAGTGTTGTTTCTACAAAAATATGAAGCCATTCATTCCTGAGTCTCTGAGACTATGCAGACAAATTAATGACAAAAGCGACCTTTGCCCCCACTCCAAGCCAAAGGCACTTAAAATAGTAAGGAGCTAAGAGTTGAGAACAAAGAAACTCATCTTATCCATGGAAAGCTGGATGTACTCTGTACTGGGCCCAAGAATAGACAATGAAAATTCAAAGGTGAGCAATTATAAAGACGGTGATTTCTATTAATAATATACCTTTGGAAAATGAGAATTATTCATCATTTCTCTGTAGTTCTAAATCACAACAGAACTAAATCTGTAAAGGTAGTATTTTGCAAATATATTATCAAGCCAAAAGAGCAAGCAGTTGAATAATCTTACGTGTGATTTGTATGAACAACTTGTGGAAATAAGAGAAGTAAAAAAAAAGTTGGAGACTGAACTAACCTCAAAAAAGAATCTAATTTCCATATAATAACCTAACAGAATGCTCTTGAGGCTTCTTTCTCTTACCATGGCTAATACCTTTGAAGACGACTTCTGGGATGATTTAAATAGTGGTCACAAGATACCTTCAGCAGCGGGAAAGGAAGGCAGTTCCTTCGGGCATTAAAGGCCACTTTAGAGAGAACAAACTAAAGCAACATGGAGCCACACAGAACGTGGACGTGGTTGCTTATGATCAATTCAACGATTCAGTTATGAGGGGCTCCTCAGAAAAGTCAAGAGACAACTTGTGTGTAGACACTGTCAGTGCCCACATCCCCCCTCATCCACACCCCTTCACAGCATGCTGGCCTGCTTTCCAGCTGCCAGACCCTGGATTTCACTTCCTGAGGATTTCTCTGGCCTCTGGAATCTGTTCTGTCCACTCTCACAGAAGGCCAGAAATGCCAGGGGACGAACATTCTCTGGGGAAAGGCCGCAAACAATGACCAATGGAAACAGGAGGACAAATACCCCAGCTCCCTCAGCCCTTGAGTGGGATAACTGAGGTACGTGTTCTATGCTGGCTCTCAGATTTCCCCAGTGGGATCTAGCCCCAGCCAGCCACAATGGTTACTTGCTTGAAAATGAAACCTTCATTGAATTATTTCTTCACTCCCCTACCAGTATTTCCCAGAATTGCCTTTCAAGTAAACTAACTGTACTCAAATCTGTGCGGCCAACACTGTGCCCAACAGTAAAATGGAGGAATCAGAACTGGACAGAAGTGATAAAACACTGTATTTTTAGAGCACAAATAGTTCTTATGTGAGAAGGTAATACAGAGCCCCAGTAAACTGAGGTTTCTTACTTAGGGTAAGCAAATGGCAATACATAACAACAAATCCCTTTCCACAAACATATCTTAAATTCACCAGAAGTGATTGTTTCGTTGCATTTCCCCCTGCGTTCTATACAAATAATGGGTAGATTTCAGTGATGGAAATCTGAGTTTACAGCTCTACTAGAATGGAACAAATGCTTAATTAAAAAAAAACCAAACAAATCCATTTCATTATGATTCTTATTTTTTCTGGGAGTAAATTACCGCTAAGTTATTGCCCTTTCTTTTTCAGCAGAGAGACAGCAGCTGCATCCATACAAAAGATGGGCAACATACATTCTACCCATGGTCATATCGAGTGTAAGCCAAGATATTTTACACAAGTATTTAAAATGAAAGTTGGAAAAAAAACCCTGGCGTCCAGGATAATCAGATCTAACATCCAATATCTCAATTGATCTTTCACATTTAAAAGAAAACTCTAGATCTCACCTGTTAGATGTAAAGTTGTAATAACCACTTTCCTCTAGGACTTCTTCAATCACAGTCTGAAGTTGAAAAAACAATTCGGGTTAATACTGAATTAAAAGCAACAAAAGAAAACTGTTCAAAGGCACTGCAAAAACCTCACCTGCATCTGTTCATATGTTATTCCCTCCTCCACATCAGAGCTGGTGCATAGACCTGAAACACATAGGTGATGGAAAGTCTGATCTTCGGTTCCCATTTTCTTAGTGGGACTTTGTTGACAATTACAACTCAACCGTAGTGAAAACTATTTAGTCATGAGGAAGAGGAGTACTTCTTAGAACATTCCAAATTATCTTGCTTTGAATATTCAAACTCTTTGTTTCTCTTCCTTTCATAACTGGCTGTTTTTGGGGTGGCCATCACAAAATAACACACAAAGATTTCGGGGCATTTCTCAGGGTATAAATTGGGCAATTAAGTTAGAGAGGCATTTGTGTGTGTGTGTGTGTGTGTGTGTCACACACACATGTGCGCCCATGCATGTGAACACTAAGGACAGGTCAGGAGTATTCCCAACACAAATGACCTGATGGGCAAGTTTTCTGATTAAAAAACTCTCCTTAAGCTACAAGCAAAACAAGTAAATATGCGCTAGAAAGAAAATGAATTCTTAGAGGGAGGCAGAAATAGGGAAAGACAACGAAGACCTGGCCCTTTCGGATGATTGCCTAGAGGGAAATAAAGTACACTTGGTGCCAGGAGGTAATGCTTTCTTCGATGTGTGTTCTAAGGGTGATATAATAGCCCTCCCCCAACTGAGTGCCACCCAAAGCAATGCTGGCCAGCTTCCACTGCAATCCATCAGCGCTGGTGTGTGCAGGGAGGCCCAGAAGCCCCCTCCACTCAGGCACAAGAGGGAATGGGTTGAAGTGGAGGGGAGGCATGAGGCTGAGGAATCCTGGCAGCTCCTCTTCAAAGCCCTGGGCCAAGGTGTTCCCCAAGTGCCTGCAGGCTCTACCATGTGAGCCTGTGGCCAGCCTGCTGTGATGGGACCTGCCTGCTCCAGCCCCGGGTGGACCCTCCAGCTGCCCTGGGCACCTGCCAGCTCCCCCACAGGCCGCTCTGAGAGTTCCACCGGAGCTCTTGGTTTCCTCAGAATCGCTGCTGGAAGAAGGTCAGCCGGCCTACAGACTCACCGCCCTGCCCTGGGGATGCCTTTCAAAGCAAAAGACTTTAGACGGCGGTTCATCTTGATCTTATGGGTTTCTTGGGGACTACTTGAAACATAATTCTGCCTGCAGGTTGGCTTTATCCCAGGAGGCCAAGATGCAGGGAAAGTTTGAGAATTAATACATGAAATGATTTGCCTAAACTGAGGAGTGGGGAGATGGCGAGTCTCCCTTTAACCGTCCTTTCTATCCATGCCTCTTTGTGACGTAACTATAGTTTATAGGGCTTTGAAAATTATTTAGGAACTCTGAAACCTCAGAGTAGCTTGAAAACCTCTTCTGAGAGTTCAGTTATCATGAGAAGAGTCACATGATGCTGAGCTCCTGCTAATGGTCAAGCACGTTTTGTATGTTTACGCTGACCCTCATTATAACCGTATAGTGTAAGTACCACGCCTACTCCCATTTTATAGGCAAGGAAACTGGGGTTCAAGAGGTCAAATGATTTGCCCAAGGTCAACTACTAAATGCGGGAGCTGAGATTCAAGTTTAGGCATCCAGGTTTTGAGAATCTGCTCCTTTAATCCCCATGCGACCTAGCCTCCCTAAGTGAGATTTATGCAAAACAAAGCAAAACAAATTAAATATGTCTGATGTGGATTCTTCAGGTAAGTTTCAAATGTTCTCCATTTTGAATATTCAAACTCTTCATTTCTGCTTTTTATCTTCCTGGGTGCTTTTGGGCATTTGATTTCCTATCATCAGATAAGAAGAAATAAAAGGAAATACAACTCACCCACACAGATTCTGCTGTTTGTTTGTGGCATTAATAAATGACCGAGGAAGCTGCCACAACAGGGTATGATAAATCTCGCAGGGAATTTCTATATTCGCACTGTATATCCCTTCCAACTACTGCCGTAGATAATCAAAATAAGCTCTATTTTTCTTTTAAATTGAGGATAATCTTTTAAGGATAGCTGTTGATCCGAACAATATCTTTCTTCAGAAAGCCAGATTTCCTGTGGAGAAGACCATTACCTGTCGGGTCATCTGGGGACAGGCTGCTTGCACATGATGAATGATGTAATAAATGGTAATCTGCTGTGAAAAAGTTGGGCTCAATGGGTTCTGGAGATCCCTGAGATAACTGGAACAGAAAAGGCAAAGCCACATGTTATTCTATAGTCAGAAGCAAATGACAAGAGACCTCTTTCCTTATGTCTCGACACAGAGAATTTAGTGCTTGTGGTTTTCAGTCTCTTGTAAATAGAGAAAGGCACATCTTCCTTTCAAAAGAACTTCTAAATCGGAGGCAGGCAAATTACAGTGAAAGTAAGGTAGACAATTCCCTGGTCACATGAAAAAATAAAAACAACTCTGCACTTGATGGCTTTATGAAAGCAAGATAAAAATGGATAGAAAAATAATGGCATAGGCTTGGGACTTCAAAACATTCTTTGCATCAGGCATATGAGGAATAAACTCAATTAATTATCCAGCAGATCGATATACTTAGTTCACATCGTCATTGTTTTTTGTGTATCTCCTTTAAACAATGCCTTCTTGTTTGACCAAGGCAAACAAGTTTCTTAATACATTTTCCTAAATTACTATTGCTTATTTTTAATCTCCAAACATTAATCCCCAACACTCTAAAGGAGAGAGTAATTCACTAAATGACAGACTTTATTAAGGTTCCAACTGTCTGATGCTCTCCCACAAAGCTGAATTTCTTAAGTGGAATTTTAGGCTATGAACATTCTCAACCTTCTTTTACCTTTAATTCCAACCAGCACTTGGGCTGGTCAAGTTTTCACGCCTATGTTAATATAACATAGTTTTAAAATGCCAATGATTATTAATAAAGCAGCCACAAATGGCACAATTTAGACTATGCAACAGCAGCTACCTTGGATTCACATACTCTGCTCATGAATTAAAACACACCATTGTTCAATCACTTGGGAAGGGTATTCATTAAGATTCAACAATATAGGTCTACTGTATGACCTTGTAATCTCACTCTTAGGTATACACACAAGAGAAACGAGGACTTCTGACCCAAAACTGGAGAAAACCCAAACGTCTACAGACAGAAGAATAGATAGATTGTGGTGTGCTTATCCAACGGGATTCTGCAAAGTACAAGAAACAGCAACATGAATGAATGTTGAGCAAAAGAAGCCGAAAACACCAAAGAAGACGTAATGTATAATTTCATGCATGGGCATTTTCACAAGCAGACAAAACTAACCAATGGCGATGAAGATTAAGATAATGATTATGTCATGGCAGAGGGTGGGATATGACTAGGAAAAGACAGGCAGGAGACTTCTTCAGTACTGGAAATGTTTTGCCTAGTGACGTGGGTGGTGGTCACCTGGGTGAATATGTATATAGACGTCCACGGGGGTGTACAGGTACCTCGCTGGATGCATTCTGCATTTTATACCTTAATAAGAACATTTTCTATGAGCAATTGATCATTATTCCATCTGTGTACTTTGGACACTACTAACACAAATTATTTCTGTGTTTTCCAGTCTCCATGTTGCCAATGAATACTACAGTCTAGAAAAAAACTATGGTTCTATCCTTTTTTATTCTTGAAAATTCATTTTCCTTACTTCAGTGACAACTGATAAAATTAATAACCCATCTGTAAAATGACAAGATCATAAGACTGCGACACATTGCAATGCAGGGGATCCGATAGTCACACACTTAACAACATCCTCATCAGTGCTATTAGGATGCCACAGAGGTAGGCCTAAGTACTCTGTATTTCTCACAGCCAAGCTAGTAGTTTGCTCCAACAAAGTTTCTTAATATGTCTCGTAATGCTGAAAATGATTTCCTGGTATTGACTTCAGATGGGGTTGTTTTTCATGTGCTTGGGCATAGGAGTAATTTGGCTGCCTGAAATGCTCATCCTAATTATAGAAAGCTTAGTTAAGTCAACTTAATTATTAAGGAAACACCTTGGAATCCTAACTTGTTCACAGACAGGAAGGTGTTTAAAGCTGCACAGGGAAGTGTGTGGATTGTGAGCTGGAGAGGTCAAGATAGCCATTTTACGAAGACAAGGACAGGTCTTCTTCATTGATTCAAAGCTTGAAGAGAGGAGTGTTTGAGGATGCCAGTGCCTCTTACATTAGCAGTCTCCTTCAGCTTAAGAACTGCAAATCCTCAGGGATGGGTGCATGGATGAAGGCAAGGACTAACATTCATTAGTCTAGTGTTTGAATCCAGATACATTTATTTTTATTCCAGAAACTTCCCAGAACTTCTTGCAGTTCAGTTTTTTGACATACATATTCTTTCAGCACATCTTTTTTGCCCCCTTGTGTCATGCTGTGAGCACGGTTTGCAAAACAGAGATGAAAACCATTGGATCACATATACCAACGATCTCTCCAGCTTATCAGCACCATGCTAGGCACCAGGGAGGACACAGCAATGACGTGGCTTGCCATTTGCCTGGAAAAATAGGCTAATGTACATGAACAAGAAGGAGAATAAACAATGAAGTAAAATGAGGTTGGGAGTTAAAGGAAGTATGCTTCATCAACACCAGTATGACTTCCAGAAGCTCTGTAGCAGAAACACTGGGACCCAGCCTTGAAGGCCGGATTTGGGTGGATGTAGGGAAGCAAAGCAGACATTCCAGGTGAGTGGAACCTGGGGACAAAGGCTGGACTCTGCCTACCAGTAGCAAGGTGATGAAAGGGATATGACATAAGCCCATGTTATAGAGGTGTGGGGCTCTATAGTGAAGTGAGGAACACAAATGCTGCTAATTCAGCTGGGATTTTTTTTTATCAACTCTTGTGTGTCACGCACACATCCAAACAATGAAAACAACCAACGGTGGCCAAAAACTGTACTCTCGGAGCTTACTGCCTAATTAGGGAGGAATATAGTCATGAAACATCCACCTGGATATATGTGGATTTGCAACTGTGCTGAATTCATTAAAGGACGGGCCTGGGGGCCTAGGAGGTAACGGGCAGGTTTAATTTAGGAACAGCTTTTCTGAAAAAATGACCCACTGAGAGCTGGAAGAAGGAGAAAGAATGAGTAAAGGATGGAGAGGGAAGATCTTGAAAGGCAGGAACACAAGCATTTGCAAAGACTCAGGAGGAGACTGCACGGCGGACAGACGGCACCTGTGGCTGGTGTGAGACCAGGAAAAACAAGACAGGTATGAGAGGACGACGGACAGGGGAGCAGGGCTTGGACCAAACGGGGCTGGGACTACTGCGGGGACAATTCGGCAGTTTATACTTAGAGCCCCTGAACAGCTTCTGTGTGTCTGTGAGGGTGCGTGTGTGACGCGGTCAGATTTCCATTTCGAAAGGATCACCCTGGAGGCAATGTGCACAACAGTCTTGCATGGGGCTGGAGGAGGCTCCAGCGAATAATGCGGGCCTAGAAAGCTCCATGCCAGGCTTTAGACGGTGAGGCAGGAAACTGGAGGCTTCTAAGGTTTTTCAGTATGCTTAAAAAAAAAAAAAAAAAAAGCCAGTGTTTAGAAACTCGGTCCGGCAAGATGGATTAGAGAACAGGGAAGTCGACAAAGAAGCTGTGACACCAACGCCAGAGAGAAGTGCTAAGACCTTGAACTAGGTGGTAGCCAAGAGGAACCTCAGTACCCTCCCTGATGACACCAGTAGCTCCTACAGCCACGTACTGCGCACTTAAACATTCTAGACACACGGGATGTCCTATCTGGTCTTACAACTACCTCTAAGGGAAGCATTATCTCGGGTTTACAGATGGGGACACTTACTGAAAGTAAGTGGCAGAGCCAGGGCTCTAACCCAGGGCTTTACCATCAAAAGGCAAGCAAAACCCCCTATGCGAAGAAGATAGGCAGGTGTTAATGACTTATGGGACAAAAGAAATGACATGGAGCGGCTGAACATGACTGCAAGGCTTAAAGACTAAGCAGAAGGAAAACATGCCTCCCATGATAGGGATGCTGATGTAGGAAGGAAGAAGGAGGTGGTGAGTCCAATTCTGGACACACCAGACAGGCAAGAAAACGCTCACCCCTCTGGGGGCATACGGACGCTACCACAGAACGGTTCCGAGCAGCAGGGCTGGCAGGGTCCTGGGCCAGTGCCGTGTGGGCCCTCTCTTGCCCCTCAAACATTCAGCTTAGGGGGGTACTCCCATCTGCGTCATCTATGTTCTGTGTGGCAGAATGCTTAACCGCTCCTTCCGAACTGACATGAAGGGCTCTCCCGGCCTGAATAAGTACCTAGGGTTCTAAAGAGCAAACGACCAAACACACTTTCAAACTAAAGCCAAGCAAGTATTAAAGAGAACAGACTGTATCACTGTTACTACTGACTTTGAGCAAGTACTGGGCCGTTTTAGCACTTCACTGTCCTATTGAGAATATAGTACTTTTTAGGCCAAACCTACGTGAGAAACAAAAACTGTAATCTTCATTAAATTCCCCGAACTGTATCTTCTCTCTTCCATATCATAAAATGAGGTTATCTTTGCTGGCTGCAGAACAACGACACCAATTATTTGGAATCTAATCAGCTGAGGTAGAAAAGAAATGAAACAGCGTAAATGAAATTAGGTGCCAGAAGTGAGAAAATTTTTAACATGCCACGTCACACGTCACTCACCAGTCCTCTGATCTGTTTTCCTTTAGATTTTCCTGTCCTCTTCGACTGAGTTATAACATGTTAAGACATAATATATTGTCTTATTTTTCATCTTTTCTAACCTATAGCTCCTATCTGTTCTTTTTTATTAGGTTTTTATAGGCCACTTTGTTAACAGACATGTCCAGTATTTATACTCACTTTTCTCTGATACTTAAGCACTCATGCACATACGCATGGGCACCTTCACGGGGATGGCCCATCATCCGAGTCCATGGGATGCACAGTGCATCCCCACCCTCACCCCTCCCTGCCCCGGAAGCAGCCTTGCTGTTTACATTTCCATCAAAGATCGTGTTTCTAACAAAGAATTCCAAAACTCAACAAAGGCTGGAAAACCACTGTGCTATGCTATTTACAACCACGAGCTCATCCTCCCAGGACCTCCACTCAGACACAGAAGGTGGTATCAAAGGAGAAGATGAATAGTGGCCTGACCCTGCTGGGCAGGAGAGCCCTGCTCTAGGAGCTTCTCCACTCGGTCCAAACAGGTTGGCGCTGGGCACTGCTGATTTATGATGCCTCCATGGGGCCCTGACCCGGGCTAGACAAATATAAGGCGTAATTATTACGTGCATCAAAAGACATTAATTGAAGCATGAGGAGAAGAGCAATCTGCTAACTGGAAAAGAGCCGGAAACCTGGAATTAGGAGTTAAAGAGACTGCCAGCTCCGAATAAGGTGAGCTTGACCTTGCTGATCTGAGTTGAAGTACAGATGAGGAACCAAAGAGAAGCGCTCGCCTTTCCTTGCACGTCCTTTATTTAAGAACAAATGTCATTTTTCCTGTAGAACTCCTCAGTCTGGATTTCTGGCTTATCCCCATGGTGTCATGTCACATGTGCTCTCGTCCCATGCATCTGCCACATGTGCCTAGATAGAGGCAGAGCAGGGGTTGGTAAACTTCCTCGGTAGAGGGTCAGATGGGAAATACTGACAGATTTACAGGCCGTGTAGTCTCCATCATGGCCATTCAACCGTGCCTATAAGGTGAATGCGACCATAGACAATACGTGAGTGAAGGCATGTGGTGCTATTCCAGTAACTTTATTTCCAAAAACCACAGTCTGGGGGCGCCTGGGTGGCACAGTCGTTAAGCGTCTGCCTTCGGCTCAGGACGTGATCCCAGAGTCCTGGGATCGAGCCCCACATCAGGCTCCTCTGCTATGAGCCTGCTTCTTCCTCTCCCACTCCCCCTGCTTGTGTTCCCTCTCTCGCTGGCTGTCACTATCTCTGTCAAATAAATAAATAAAATCTTTAAAAAAAAAAGTATGTATTTCTTAAAAAAAAAAAAAAACACAGTCTGCCCACTTCCAACAGAGGCTTCCTCTGAGGCAGATCCAAGTCTCTAGCAAATATACTTTGTACATGGTACCTCACAAACTTCAGGAGGCATGTAACGTCTGGCTGCCCCTCTTTTGGTGACATTAGCAAGCCACCGGTGATGATGTCTAGATCCGGTATTTTAGGAGAGGCCGCAGAGTGGCGACGTTTTTTATTCCTTTGGTTCTTATTCGCTGAAGGACTACTTTAATGAGAAACTTCCCCTCATCAATTTAGTTACCCTGGGGTAGAATTCATAAGGCAACGGCAGAATAAATGTTTGATTCTTTCCTTTTGTAGATAATTTTCAAAATAATGAGTTGGTTACTTGGCATCCTCCAAAGGGAACCAATGAGGGATTTTATTTTATTTTATTTTATTTTATTTTATTTTATTTTATTTACTGTCATGAACTCTTAGATATAAACTTTAGTGAATGCTTTCAATCCATTGCAGTAATTATTCTTACTGATGCTCTAATTATCCCACAGATAGCCAGTGGGAGCCTCTTTAAGTCGGCTCCTGAGTCTTTTTGACACCTCCTCAGGAATCCTTGATGGCATCCTCACTACACCACCTATTATGTCAAGACATTCCACCTAAGCTTTTCGTCCCCGCTCCACAGCTGCAGTCAGCTCTGTCTCCGAGGAGCCACGGGTGCTAAGGGAGCTCACTGCTGCTTGGTTAGTTTCTAGACAACTTAGTGAAAATATTAGGAAATACGTGTATTTTTTTAAAAGATTTATCATGAATTCATAGTCATTCATATTGGTATTTCCGATCCTAATTTGAATTAATAAATTCCATCTTGTTTCTCTTTCTCCTTTCTTCCATGCCGAAAATCCTAGTTTCCCAAGACACTATACGATTACTCACATGTTTTATTCCCCTTACAATTTTCAGCCAAGGTTGAGCAGATTGGACTGAAGAACAGCTTAGATAAGTCATAAATAAAGAGCTTAGTTTCTTAGGAAAGGGCTTTTCTACTTTTTCATTCTTCTATATATCCTGCTGGGTCTCAGGCCATTCATCAGAAGGCACAGTCATCCCATAATGATTCCTCAAACTGGAGACACGGAGTCCCCTGGATTTCAGGACAAGTTTCAGAGGGGAAGGTGGAAATCAAATGCATTTTCTGAACCAGCACTGCTTGCTTCTTCCACGGCCCTGGGGTGGGTGACTGTGTTAGTCAAAGGCCAACTGGCCACTCCACCAAGATTATACAGGGGATGAAAAAGCCATTTCCAAACAAAAATTGTCACAAACAAAAGATTAGACCAGAAAGGGAGAAAAACAGAGGCCACAGACTCTTCTCATTTGTGTTTAGATGAGGGCAGGAGGGCTTCTTTCTATATCCATATAAAAATATACAAATATGATATATGTCATATAATATGTTACATACATCAATAAGAATAGCACCAATATAGACTGTATTATACAGAATATATTTATCAATACAGAATATATTCTATATTCAACGATCATACATTGAGCTCTACCATGTGCCAGGCACTGTGCAAGACTGTAGGTAATCAAAGATGAATGCAACACACTCACTGCCTTTGGGGGAAACAGAAATGTAAGCTAGATAAAAAGCTATTTAGAACACAGCAATGTGAGTGAAAAAGGCCTGAAGCACAGAGAAAGGGTTAATTATGAACAGGGAAAATCAAGAGAGATTTTTAAGGAGGAGCTGGCCTCTAGGTTTAGTGGTGGAGAATAGGAAGCATGTTATATTCCAGGCAGAAGATCTGTTTCGTGCCCAGGAGAGGAAGCCTGCCTCCATGATCTGGAAGATAAACACCATGATGGTACGAACCACCACAACCTTGTAATTATCAGAGAAGGGGACCATAGCATTCCTCACAGGAGAATTTAATGTGCCTCTAAATAACGCTGAAAAGGAGGCTAAGTGTTTGCCCCCTTGAGTTCCCTCACCCAGGTCCCTGAACGCCCTCTACCACCCCATGAATCCCTTTTCACTCCCCAGACCAAGGACGGAAGGTAAGAGCTCCGAGAGGGGCCACCATGGTACAGGGGAAGGCCGACAAGGCAGGTGGAGCCATTTTAACAAAAGAGAATCTTTTTTTCTATCAGGAGAGATAAGAAACACAGTGAGGAAGGGATGCAAACCAATAAATGTCAGGAACAAAAGAGGACGGGATCTGCTTTAGGGACGTGGGGGGGGGGAAATCACAGCGTCAGGGGCCGAGAAGGAGGCACAGCTGCAGCAGGAAGCTTGCTGCATGTACTTCCATCTCTTAAAGCTGGGGTTTCTGTTAAAATAAATATGTGTCCAAACCGGGTTATTCTGCATATCATTTTAATAAGAGTATTAAAACCTAGCAACATGGAATATTTTCATGGGAGATTTGAGACTCTGTCTTCCTAAAATATATTTATTGGTATTCACGGTACAATATGTAAATATCATAAAGCAAATATCTGCAGTCTCACGCAGTTCTGTTTTGAGCTCCTCGAGCTTTGTCTCTTGGCCTGATTTGCCAACACAACCCATGAAAGAAACTGTGCTCTTTTATCTCTGATGAGGTGGGACTTCTGTTTTGTTCACCTGCCGCTGTATCTCTTTTCCCATCTCCTGGTTGTGTAGGTGCAGACACGGAGGCAAGGCAACAGAGCAAACACACTGTTTGCATTTCTTATCAAAGAGCCCATCATACTGCCCGAATAAGGAGCGCATTTATGCATAAGACTGGAACCATGAAAGGAGAAAGAAACTTCAAAGAAAAAGTTCATTGGCCACATGACTGTTTCAAAGTTTAAGTAGATGATAAAACAGATAGATAGATAGATAGATAGATAGATAGATAGATAGATGATAGATAGATAGGTAGATAAAAATTGGATAGATAGATAGGTAGATAAAAATTGGAGCAGGCCCAAAAACTGCTTGGGCCTCAGGTCTTTCCAGGACAGGAGAAGGGGACCTGTATAGAAATGGCTCTGGGCCAGGACACAGGGATTTCCTGTCATCAAGTTGTGCTAATTAGAGATAAACAGTTTTCCTTCTGTCTGGTTGATTTAACTTCTTTGTGATTTAGTTTGTGGGTATGTGAATAGAAATATTTACTAACAGCTGAGGTCTAGGAGATTATAGAATGTTGAAAATGGAAAGAAGCTTAGAAATGCAGTTGGCCCTTGAACAACACGGGTTTGAACAGCATGGGTCCACTTCTATGTGGATTTCTTACAGTACAGTACTGTAAATGTATTTTCTCCTCCTTATGAGTCTCTTCCTTAATATTTTCTTATTTCTAGCTCACTTTATTGTAAGAATACAGTATATAATATATAACATACAAAATGTGTGTCAATCACCTATTTATGCTATGCAAGCCTTCTGGTCAATAGTAAGCAGTTAGTAGTTAAGGTTTGGGGGAGTCAAAAGTTATACATGGTTTTTCAGGGCACCTGGCCAGTTCAGTTGGTTAAAAGTCTGACTCGCGGTTGTGGCTCAGCTCTTGATCTCATGGGTCGTGAGATCAAGCCCCACGGCTGGCTCCACACTCAGCAGGAGATCTGCTTGAGATTCCTTCTCCCCCTCTGCCCCTCCCTCAACTTGCATGTGCTAAGTGCTCTCTCTCTCTTTCTCTCTCTCTCTCTAAAATGAATAAATAAATCTTAAAAAAAAAAAAGATTTTCAACTGTGCAGGAGCAGGGGATCAGGGCACAATCCCCATGTTGTCCAACAGTCAACGGTGGTTCATTCCACCCTCATAGGTGATGAAAATCACAACTTCTGATGGTTAAACGACTTGTTCAGGGTGGCACAGCTCAATTTAGAGGCTTGTTGGAGAACATTCTAATAAAATACTGGAAGAGAATTCTCTTTAAAAAGCTAAAATATATTTTTTAATTAAAGATATTTAGTAACATTTATTCTTAGGAAAACATGCAATCATACCGAAAGAACTTTCTATTAATCTTCTGAGATGATGGCCACAGAAATAAAGGTGAGAAAATCAGAGGCAAAGACATCCTCAATTTCGTATCAAAAAGTGCCCTTGTGAAGAGGTCCCAGACGGTTTCCTTGCCTCCTCTGCCCCATGAGGACAAGAGAAGTCACAAGTCTGTAACCGGGAAGAGGGCTTGTGTCAAACCTGACCATCCTGACACCTTGATATTGGACTTCCAGCTTCCAGAACCATAAGCAGTCTCTGCTGTTTATCAACTCCCCAGTTTATGGTGTCTTTTTTATAGCAGCTTGAAAGGACTAAAACAAACAGTGATAACATTCTTTAATAGAGGATGGAGTATAAAGCATAAAGCAGAGAAGGTATAAAATGTAACTCCTTGGCTGTGTTTTTGCTAAGCCACAGAAGAATTGCCAGGTGTTGAATACTGTACCTTTTTAATTTCAGATTTCAGGTTGCAAGGGTTACTTTGCTGGCTGAAGAGGGATTTCTTGAATCTCTCTATAACCCTTCTTTTCAAATTGTGGTGCAGGGCTGGAGGAAGCTGCATAAAATGAGAAAACAATTATTATAAGCAAATTGTGAACACTGCACAGACGCTCCCAGGAAGCATTTACTGAAGGTCAGTGTAACAATATTAATTCAACGGGACGAACTAAGAATATAAATTTTACTTCAAATAGCATGACGAGGTGTGATAATTTTTCATTCCACAATCCAGAAGGAATATATTACTCTTCTCTCTCTCGAAAGGCTGCTTCCATTTTATCTTAGTCTTTCATTTTATTGGTATTATTTTTCATATAACAACTAAATTGCACGTATAAATTGAATTAGTAAAGAAGAGACCTCACAAGGAAAGATGCAAAAAATGTTTAGGTGCTTACATCATGCCCAGGACTTTGCTAAACACCCTAAGCAAGGCCCTTGTCCAGAAGGATCTGATGCTTTCAAACAGGAAGAATGTATCTGCATTACTACATAGTTAGATGTCTGTCTGAATGCTCCTGAATATCTGCATAGAGAGAGATCAGATTGTAGGGACCAACTTTGTCAAGAAGAAAAGAATGAATGAGTACACACTGGGGCTGGGCCAGGATGAGCTGGATTTAACAGCTTAGTAGGAAGTCACTTTAAAGTCTTAGAAAATATGGTGATTGGATGAAACCGGGGACTTAAAAAAATTGATTTTGTAGTGCTTTGCAGTTGAATTTATACAAAGAAACCAAAGATCCTGAAAGACACAGAGGGATGAAGTAAAGTTTGGGAGAAGGTTAAGAGAGCAAAGAATGATACATGGGGCTCAGTGCAAATAATGTCTGGTTTCTTTAAAATATGGAGAGGACCTGGAAGGAGATGAAAAAGAATCAGTAAGAACAAAGACGGCTAAGTGAGAAGGAAAACGTGGTAGTAGGGGCTCTCAAGATTAAAAACAAAATCAAACAAATCAAACAAATTAAAAAAACAAGAATATAATTCAAAGTTCACATCAAAAGAAAGAGCAAAGTGGTAGTGACAATTATTTACCCACCCCCACTCCATTTTTCTATACTCTTTTATAGTTTAGGTTTGGTGCCATCTGACTACTTTGGGCCCATGAAAATGGTATGTGTCACTCCAAGGATGAGGAAATGCAAAGCCAGCATGCTTCCTCCATCCCTGTCCCCCCTGGGCAAGGAGGTTGGATTCTACCCATTCCAGATGGCACAGCCACAAGATGTAGGAGGGCCAGCTGACCTGTCTAACTTTAGCTAAGTGAGACATAAACCTCTATCGTATCAAGCAAAGAGATTCCGGGGCATATCTGTTAGTATAATATAACTTACTATATCCCGGCTAATACAAGAAATGTCTATTCATTCAAGTTTCATGAAGCAGGGGAATGTATAAAAGGTAACAGAGAAAGAAAAACTCTTCATCAGTCTAAACACAATAGAATATGGGACCCATTAATAAGCACTGTAATGCTATAAACAGAAAAACAACATAATTGAAAAATGTTTTAACAATGCATCTATAATCCTCGTCAGTCCTTTGACTCTGTTTGAGTCAAAGCAGGTTTAATTACAGAGGAGCCAAGACTCTACTGGAGGGTCTGAAGCCCTTTAGTATACTCTGGAAGGTTCTGTAAGTTGACAGCACTGAATCTCTACTGAGCTCTTTTTATGTCAATACCATAGCATTCTTGTACCTTGCTCCAGATGTAATCACTTCCCTATTCCCAGCAAATAGTCATAATTATTGCTGTCCTTTTACATGGAATGAAAAGGGAAATAAAGAAATGTGGAGAGAGGGAGAGAAACAGAAAGAGACAGAGATTTGTTGGCATTAATGAGCAAATAGAAGATAGATGAGAAGGAAAATAAGTATACATGATGTGTGCATGAGAGATTAGCAAAAGCGGAATGAGCTTAACATAAGACGAGGACCAGACAATGAAGGGAAGGGTTATTTGCACACTTTCATAGCAAGGGAATTGTTTGGAGTGGAGAAGGGATGGGAGAAGTGCCTGGAGATACCTTCGGGGATTTGGTAAATTCCCTACTGTTCCGCACTGGAAGTTACCATTTCCCTAAATCAAACACCAGAGGGCAGTGTTGGCCCAGAACCGTCTAGTTGTTGCCTTGCATGATTCTAATTGCCAGAGAGAAAGGCAGAAGCAAGCCTTCTCTGATACATCTAATAGTGTACACAGCAAACTTTGAAAGCGTGAAGTCCCAGCGGGTCCTCCGGTTCCTTCAAAAGAGACTTACCCCAACACTGGCAGCTATCAGTATCAGAATACTAATTCAAATATTCTTATTCTTGCTATTCATTTAACTTGATAAGCCTCTCGTTAGCTTAGAATTGCTTTTAGTGCTCCTGATTGCTTGAATTAATTCTCATAAAGCCTTTCTTGAATAAGTTAACAGTCAACTTAAGATTCATATACACGGCAGTATTAGAAAGCTATTTTATCTTATTGAATAATTGTCACTATAGACAGCACCCATCTTTAAAATTTTGCTGGAAGAATTTTAAATTTTACACAGAATGATGACTCATGCAGAGTTCAATTGAAGAAGATGTAAGTATGTTACTATATTATATCCCAGGACTATAATACTAAGAATAGAATATTAATACCTGTGATTTGTATGTGCTAGTTACTAGGATTACTCCTTTATGTGTCTTATGTCACTTTTCTCCCCACAACAAACTTATAAAACAGGTCCTATTTTATAGGTAAGGAAATCAGAGTTTAAAGACATTATGTAACATGCAAAGATATTCTCTGAGGCAGTATGCCTTTTAACACAACCATTATCCCAGAGCAAACACACCACCACTAGCATTACTACAGTTTAACACTTTATAAACACTTCACATACTTTATTTCCTTTAGCACAATAGTCCCATAAGCTACCCTAATATTACCGATAAAGAAACTGATTCTAGAAAAGGTGAGTCTCCCAACACAACTCATCTAAGAGCTTATTTTTCGTTTGTTTTTACTATACCACACAAAGTCACAACAGAAAAAAATGAAATCTGATCTCTATGCTCTATACTAGAGTTTCTTGAACTTGCATTATATATGGATAACTTTCTAAAGACACACTCTCTAGTATCTCCAAGAATATGTCAGCAGACCATCAGTAGTTGAGAGGATGCCATTTGAAGTGACTTAAATAATATCTTACTATAAAAACAAATTATTTTGATATATTACTGCTTAAGATGAGATTTCTCTAAATGCTAAAAATATACTCAAAGATTATTTTCAAAATAAATACACAAAACATAAACTTTCTTTTAGAATTTGCAAACCCTGAACATATGAGTATACTTAGATACATGGCAATACCCTAAATTCTATTTGATCTGTCCCCCTTGCCATTAGGAGCCAGGAGACCCAGATAAGAGAAAGTAAGGATGGTTCTGATTTCATCTACCACTACTGCTGAAAAAACCAGTATGTTTCACGGATGACAGTGGGAAGTATAACTTCATCTGAGGGACAACACATTGCTGTCCCCAGCCACATTTTTTTTTTGTTTTGTTGGCAACAGTTGAGGTTGTGAAGATGGAAGTCCAAAGGAGATCCACATAAACTCCCTGTCTGCTCTCTAGAAGACAGATGTTTAGTTTTTGAAAGTTGCTATATGCTGATTGTCAAAGCATTTTTTTAACAAAGCCGTGAAATCCTAAGTACAGAATTAAATCCAGAGCTTGAGTTGGCTGTGTGGGTCTTACCTAAGCAATTGCACATGAAGACTCGTACTAAAAGGTAACATATGTACGTTGGTCACCCTTAGGTGCCCGAATATCGATTTTGGTTTCCAGCAATGGAAATGAAGCACTGATTTCATTCTCAGCTGGCTGTCTTAAGATTACTATCTCAGTGTTGATAAAAACAGATGTCAAATCAATGAAGACAGCGTAAGGATTTTTAATATCCTGCCTTTTGAAATAGTTGCTTTTAGATGATTTCCAAGATCTGTCTCCATGGAAACTGGATAGGAAAGGCCACCACCGGCCAAAAGTAAGCAGTTTCCCCTGTAAGGTTATGTGCGGTTGTTGGGAGGGATCTGGCCCTGCGATTCAGGGCACCTATCACAGTGTAAGTCTGCAAGGGAGTTTGACTTGGAAATAAACATGCAGACAAGAAGAATTGCTTGTTTGCGTGTGTGTTTGTTGGTTCAGGTGTACTTTCAGCAGTTTTCCTTTGTAATTAGCAGACGCAGAAAACTGATCTTGGCCTTTAACCTATAGCAAATAAGATAGCATAATGTTTAGACTTGTTTTTATCTACTTTATTTGAGAGGCATTGACTTGGGTTAGCATTGTGATTTAAAGTTCCCCAAAGGGGAAACATTCCTTACTATTTGCAATGTCATAAACTTTCAAGTATTCTGGAAATACATTTTAAAAACCACAATGGTTACGTCTGAGCTTGTAGCAGGGAATGCCATCTTGCCAAAAAATATGAAATCATTTGTTATGCTGGCAGTGTGAGAGCATAATAATAAGATATTTATAATCATTTCATTCTTGCTTTAACATACTTTGAAATCCAATAAAGAAACGGAATACATCCATTAAAAAGTTTTTTATTATATAAAAATTAGCAAGATAGGCATATGGAAACTATATTTAAACTTCAAAGTCTATTTTCTCTCAATTTAGTAGTTAAGCATTGAGGTAACCAATAAGTTATTTAAAGCTATTTCCATAACACTAAAGCTAAGAGTGCTTCCCCATATTTCTACATCAGCATTTAAATGGAAATGCATTTTTGAATATAATATCTTTACTCAATAGAGGTATAGCAGATTATGTTTTGATTTATTAACCAATTTTCCACATCCCCCTCATATTGCCGTGGACCCCTACACTCTCTTTCATTTAATCAGGTAGACAATTCTGTGGGATTGCCTAAGGGAAAGGCTGACAGCAGAAAATGGAGAAAAAAGTAATCAATTTCAGACTCTTGAGTCTCAAAAGGCTAGCCCTCAGGGTGATTGAGAAGAATGCCCGATTTGGGGGGAAATGTGATAGGTAAGAGCCAGGCTAGGGAGAAGTCAGAGGGAAAGCAGGGAGAACTCAGAGGTGGGTAGGTCCCAAAGAAGGGAGCCCCTCGCCTCGCCCCCCCAGGATAAGTGTGCCAGCTGCCCACGAGTTGCCTCTCGGCTCCAAATCCACCCCTCAGTGCCCTGCATGTGATACTGGAATTTCTCCCTCGCCAAGATGTTCAGCTCCATCAGTAGAGAGCACTGGAGGGAGGCTGGAGGAGGCTGGTGCTTGTTTTTCTAGTTCCAGTGATGCTCCTGCCTTGCCTCAGTCCTGCAGCACTGAGTGGTCAGCCACAACGGGGACCCCCAAGCGGGGCTCACCCCCAGGCAACTTCAGTTGTACCAATCTCGCAGGCAGCTTCCCAGAATGTTCCATGGAGCAGCACCTACCCGTGGGCAGCCTCCTCTGGTCCATCGAGGGCATTTCCCAGTCCAAGCCTCATGTGCTGATTTTTAGAAAGTTCCACAGCAAGACACCTCACCATGGATGACTTGCCCCAAGCCCCCAGAGGAAGACTTCCCTGCAAGTCTCTCTAGCACAGCATCTCAGTGGATTTCTCTGATCTTTCCAATGAGGTCTGGACCTCAGACCAGGATGGGGTTGTCCTCTTCTATTTTGTTCCTTTCTTGGGTACTCTGTGTCAGCCCTATAAATAGTGACTTCCTTATCTGCTTTTCCTATATTCCTTAGTTATTCTTTTCCCCCTCCTTTTTAAATAATACTGTTATTATTAATAATTTCAAACAATTCTTTATATTAAATCATCCCTGATGAGATTACTATGTGGTTTCCATCTCCTAACTGGGCCCTCGCTGACACGGAGTGGTTCCAGGAAGGTCCCAGGAGAAGGACCCATAGAGATGGGATTTGGGAATTGGTTTGATGGTGCCCTTGGAAGTGAGCCCAGAGTTGAGTTTTGCCATAGGACCTAGGATGTGGGTAACCCATGGCATGCAGTGGCATCACACCACAATTAATCAGGGTGTCGCCGTGATAAAGAGCCAAATGGAGCAAGTGCCCTGGAAGTTCATGTGGCTGCCGCACTTGGACGCTAGTCAGTAGGAAGACTACAAGGACTGAGTTAGGGGGTGCACTCTTCAAAGTGCATCCGAGCNATCAAAAAAAAAAAAAAAAAAAGACAAACTTGGGTCTTTTAACTCTCAGCTCAAATCATAGGGTAAGACCCAGAGAGATTCCATGATAGCCTTAAAAAAACCTGTTATTTCTTGCTACCACAGCACTGATACGGCTGATAATCAAACACAAATTTAATTGGGTGGGTTGCTAAATTACAATGTCAGTGAAATGCACACTGTGCCAAGTTTCTCATGTGAAAGTTAGGAAAAAGAATGGAATCTTAAAACTTGAAATAAGGGCATTTTGCTGGATCCAGATAAAACTGGCGATCTTGAAATTCAAGTCACTCGGAGCTACCATTGCCAGTAGAAGTAGCTTGTCTCTCTGTGTCTGAGACGCCAAGCCTTCTTTTGCTTGAAAACTCTACACTAACCTCATCTGGGACAGATGAGGAGTGATACCTTAAAAAGGAATATTTATTCCTCATAAGGCCTCCAACAATGAGGCTCAAGTCCATTAGTAGGGTCATAACTCAATATGATTCTGGGGAACTGGCGCACACTATGACCCAGGAGGAAACAGCTGACCCATCAAAAGAATGGCAAGACTTTGCTATTATATATCAGCAGCAACCCAGAGAACATGTCCAGTAGATGCTAAGGGTTTTAGGCCAAGGAGGGTGAAATATGGCACTAGATCAGGCTGAATTCATTCATATGGTGCTCTTACTAGAGTTCAGATTTCATGTATTAGTCGTGCAGCTGAAGGTAACTGCTTAATTGGTTGGTGTACTACAACTTGAACTCAATGGTGGCCTACGTTGAATGCGGATAAAATGCCAGAGCTTCCCTGGTATGTGAAGGGGGAATTCAAAGTCCTTGGGAGACAGGAATGCTGGGGTAGATTTACCATGTGTGACCTGCACACTCACTCCCCAGTTATGTTGAGGAAGAACACTCAGAAACTATTCCTGTCACTGAGGCATTGAGAAATACATTAGAGAGGGGAGCACCAGCATCCTTCAGAACTTCTGTGGCTGCTTTCCTTTGTAGGCCAGGTACAATCCTTAAAGTATATGATTCCAATGGGGATGATGTGATCCCAGAGGAGCAAAAGGCAAGTGACAGCACTTATCCGCCAGTGACAAATTGGGAGCATTTACCAGAAAGGGTGAGAGAGATGTACTGTTAATTAGAATGCCTTGGCCCACAGAGATCTTTGGTGGTGGTGAACCGACTAGGGTGTTCCTGGGAAGGAAACAGATGGTCAGCCTACTAGAGTATTCCTTAATCTAAATAACAGAAAAGAAACTCTAGGCCTGGTAGACAGAAAAAACAAAACAAAACAAAACAAAACAAAAAAAACAGAAAAAAAGAAAACAAAACAACTGACCTGAGTTGCTGTTGCCACAGTGGAGAGTAACAGCCTCTCATACAGTTTCTAGACTTCAGTCGATCCAAAAACCCAAAGCCCTTGATTAGTGGGAAAGCTGGGACCCCTTTAGGAAGGGCCCAGAAACACTGCTCTAAGTTTACACTATAAAACTTCTTCCAAGCCTTGCCCAAAGAGACCTGCAGCCATTTATTACAGTGACTGTTCACTGGGGAGAAAGAAATCCACAGGCTTCAGAGAAGACTGGACACTGGTTGTAAACTGGCCCCAACTGCTGGAGTCTTATAATGTCACTGTGGTACCCCAACTGGCGTGTATCTTTTTTTTTTGTTTGCTTGCTTTGAGGGGGAGGTTAAGTGTACTAGCCCAGTATGACTTATAGGGGGCCCAGTTGGTCCACTGACCTGGTGGTATTTCTCTCTAGTACTCGAATGTATAGTTGCCACAATTGGCAACTGGCAGAATCGTCAGCTTGGCTCTCTGAATCTTAGACTGAGGAAATGTTTACATGTTTTGCTCTTTGATATGTTCCAAGTTCATGGAACAGTAGCACCTAATTGTAGGTCCTTAATAATTATATGTCAAATGAATGAGTGCACTGCATAAGACAGTGCAGTACTAAGCTACAAAATACTCATCACTTTCTTGTCCAAATGCTTACACTTCATCTACAAAAATTCCTTTTCTTATTAACAGTAAGACTTTGGTCCACTTTGGTAAATGAACACTCAATTTGCTTATCATTAGACAGATTTCTGTATATAATTAATAGCCATTTTCTAACAGCGATTGCTTCCCCAGTGCCTAAGAGTCACTGAGATTTAGAAACAGGAAGTTTTAATAATCTCGGACCTTCTGTTTTCATTTCTCTGGGACGTTCTAGTTTTAACCCAGCATCCTCAAATTGGTGAGTGGGTACTACTTTTCTTTCTTCCCTACAGTGAAGCTGTTCAGAACCCAGCTCTGTCCCCACTTTCACCCCCACACTGAAGGGCCATTTGTGCTGAAATTTATTTTTGGTGGGACACTGACAATGAAAGAATAGGTTAGGATTCATAGGGGAAACCTGACATATATATATATTGTTTTAACCTAACAACCTTTCCAGTCCTGCTGCTAAGGCAAAATGTTCCCAAATGTATGGAGCTGGAGAGGATAAAAAGTAGCATTCATTCCAAATGAAAGTTCCACAAAGTAGTTTTTTTAACAATATTAGGATCAAACTTGTACTTAAGATGAAAAAGAAATAAAAAGCTACCATACTGACCTGCGTGATATAGATGATTTTGTGCAGCTGAATTAAGATCTGCTGAATAGGATCACTGATCTGTCGTACTTTCCTCTGGGACACAGCAATCCCTGCAGATGCTGCAGATGATAAATTCTGCAGTTAGTCGAGATCCTGGTTTTCCCTTTCAAAAGTTATATTACTAAAAAACGGGGTAAAATTCCAGAAAAAAAAAAGCTAAGATCCTTATCCTACCAATGAGATAATATGCAGAGACCCTGTAACACTTCAATATTTTACAGTACAGGATGCAAAATTTCTTCCCTTTACTTGTAACACTTCTAAGTAAAATAACAATGTTACCTTTTATAACATCTAAAAGGCTCTTGGAAATTTTGTCTGCAATTACATCAAGCTGCCACCAGGAGTCAGTGATGCTTCGGATACTGGGGCCTTCGAAAAGCTAAACTTCAGATATGTGCAGTTAACCGACTATCAGGCTTTTAAATTTTAAAGTCATTATGCTCTTAATACCGTATCTTAAAACTAATGTTATTAAAACTACTAATGCAAATGCTGAATAGGCAATCTTACAGAGAAAAACAAAAAACAAAAACAAAAACAAAAACAAACCAGGAACGAACAAAAACCAAAAATCAAAAAAAGTATAATTAGTAATAATCAAGGGTCTGAAAGTTACTAAACTTTGATTATTACACATTTTCACCTGGATTTTTCTCCAGGTTTAATAAGACACATAACTCATAACTTATCCTGAGTTCTTATCATACAGCCACACCACTTTTCACAGTTTGAGGCTAGCTTGATATCAAATTGCATATGAGCTGCTTTCCCAGCTTCACATGTCACAGTCACAAGTCGTCCATTCTTAAATTTGAGGAATATAAAGCTCTTTATAAAGAAGTGGCCTAAACCTCTAGATTAGCCGCAAGGCCACCTCTGACTCCTCTCCCCCTCGGATCCACACTGGAGAAAACAGAAGAGAGACTTCAGATATGTGGTTCTATAGAATCCTGCCCACCGTCCCCAGTTTCTCTTGCCCTTGCCTTTCCTCCCATGACCTAGAGCATGCTTTCTGCAAAAAGAAAAGCTCCAAAGTCCCTCTCTTCTTCCCTCCATACCAACTTGAGCTTATACGAAGTTAAATGTGAATATAACTATTGCTTAGCAACAGCTAAAATTTTGAAAAATGATTCTTATATAAATGCTTTCTGAGAAAGCTTGCATATTTTACCATAAAAATTGTTTTCAAAACATTTAAAGAGAAAATTTAATGTGGTCATTAAAAGATTCAACCTGTTTTATTAGAAGCATGTGAAAATTTATATTTAGGACACAAACTTAAAAGAGAAAACAAATATAATGTTTAAAGAAATATTATTTTCTTTATAGGCATCTTGACTGAGTTGAGAAATTCATATAAAAAATTATCCAGTTCCAGTTTATCTGCATTTAATACGCTGTTTAAATATTTGAAATGTAAAGGCTCTACCTCCCCTAGGCACTGTGTCTGACTCCTTTTAAGCATCGATTACTTGACCATTAAGATGATGTTTAATAAATTACCCTTAAGGTAAAAATGTGAAGGTAAGTCAGAAAGAATTAAAGTAGCTCTAAAATAGAAAACAGAATGCTGCTCCAGCCTGCAGAGATGGCCAAGGATAATATGTGGAATTTTCTACAGTGGTGTTTCCTGTAGAAATGATTTTTAAAACATAAGTATTTGTTTTTCTAGATCCATACTGAAAACTACAGACTGTGTAATGTGGCCAGGATGATGTTGCTACAGGAACATTAACTTCACATTTTCTGAAGCTGGAAGGTTTGATTTTTTGGATCACCTTTATGTTGACTACTTTATGTTTTTAATATGTGGACTTAACATTCATAGGTAACGAGTTAAAATCTCACAGGTGGCAGAGAGTTCTTAGATTGTGATGACGTTTTCAGTGGGATATCCCACGGGTTTGACTCTACCTTGCCACAAGAATGTGCTCATCTGTGGCCCTAAACACAAAAACAGAGAGTTAGCTAGAATGCCTGTCTTCTGAACTACTCAATTATGCAGAGCAACTTAAAATTTTCTTAAGACCTTTGGACCACTACTCTTAGTCCCAGTAAATCTTGCCTTTGAAAAATAGTTTTGATTGTTCACTCTCTAAAAAATCAATTTAGAAATGTTTAATTACACATGCCCATGGTAAAACAAGCAAACGAACATAAAAACAACCCAGGTATTCCACAAGGGGCTGGAGGCTCCCTGGAACCACCACCCCCCGCCCCCTGCACCTCCCCAGAGGTAACCTCTGACATCAGCTTGGTGTGTTGGCTTCCCGTCCCTTTTCTATCCATTTCCATACGGAACTGTGTACTTTCAGAACAGTATTTTTCAAACGGTGGTTGAATCCTGAAAGCAGTTTAATGGGTCATGACCAGCATTTTGATAAATGGAATGGAATGACATGGAATGACATGGAACAGGATAGAAAAATTTCAGAGTGCATTGCATATAGTAAAGGTCCACTCAGGTGCTATATAAAATGTGCTCCTTGTTGAAGGTCATTACCAAAAGAGCTGAAAGCTACTCTTGTAGGAACTCTATAGTTATAGCTACCTCACGCTTTCTTCCTTTCTCTCTTTTTAAATAAATGGTGACACATCATAAGGTTGTGCTACAATTTGTTTTTTCTTTTTGACTCAGTCTGTCATGGAGATTCTTTTCTATCAACACACACAGCTCTAGCCCATTCTTTACACCCACTATTAAAGTGCTCCGTGCTCTGCATGCATCCGTTACTGTAGCCACTTCTGACTTAGTTTGTTTTCAGTCTGTCTTGGTTATAAATAATGTTGCAGTGAGCACACATGCGCATGCCTCATTGTGTGTAAGTACAAAAGGTCTCTTAGGAGAGATAAGGAGAAGTCAAATAGCTGCGCCCTCAGATATACATATTTCTTATTTTAACAAATACATATTTAAGTAGCTGAATCGATTTGCACTCTGACCGGAAGAGAATCCATTTTTCTACACCTTAATCAACACTATATATTCTCAAACTTTTCAATTTTGCCAATCTGACTTTGTTTTATTTTGTGTTCACCTAAATGCCGGTGAGGCTATTGTACTTCTTTGGTGAATTTCCTGTTTGTGTCCCATACTTCTTTTTCTTATGGATTTGTAAATGTCTTTATAAAGCCTAAATTCCAATGATTTTATTGTATTTTATATGTTAAGAGTATTTTTACTCTTAATCTGTTACTTCTTTTCAATTTAAAGAGTATTTCCCATCCCTATCACCTAGACTAAAGGTAATTTTTAGTCTTAGGTGTCCCCAGAGGTGCCTATGATTCATATCTATGTAGTTCCTGCCACAAAAGATAGACAATATTTGGTCCCATTAAAATTTAAATCAAATCAAAGTTTAAAATTGAGTCAATTTTAATTTCTTTTTCTAGTTTTATTATAATAGTGAATTTAATTAGATTTCATTTTAAAACTTAAAAGGAAACTACGAAATTCCCCATAAAAGGTAATTTATTTAAAGGTATCCGAAATTTTTAAAAGTAATTATATTTGTTATCTTCCTCAGGTGCAATTTTTCCCGGCTCTGGTGTAGTTAAGTAGGAGGGCCTGGAGGAAGACCAGTGCTTTTTTAGCATGAACCTGGGGCAGACACTGGGAAGGGTTTTACATATTTGGTTTCACCTAATCCTTGAAAACTTCTGAAGGGTAGTTGTTCTTATCTCATCTTACAGATAGAGAGTAAGATTAAATGGGGCCCCTGGGTGGCACAGTAGGTTGGGCTTCCAACTCTTGGTTTTGGCTCAGGTCATGATCTCAGGGTCATGAGATCGAGCCCCACATGGGGCTCCAAGCTCAGCACAGAGGCTCTTTGAGATTCTCTCTCTCCCTCTCCCACTGTCCCTCTCCTCATTGATGTGCTCTCTCTCTAAAATAAATAAATCTTTTTTTAAACAAAGAGTGTAAGATTAAGGAAACTGTCCAACAAGATCACAGAGCAGGCGATAGCTGGGCCATGAGATAAGACAGGTCCTAAAACACCACACCGATTCAGTCTAGACAGGAGGTGAGGGGCTCCTTCTTCTCTTCCTGACTCATCACTAGGACAATTCTTCTGGTTACCTCAAACATAAAATAGTATTTATGCTCCTTCCCAGGCCTCAAATACTATTTCTCTTCTTAAAAGGGTCACTATTTTTAACATGATGTTCTATCTAGGCCTTTGAACATTTAATGGATTAAATATTTTTGGAAAGCATCTACATGTAATAAACTGGAAATATTAGGTCTTTGTAGTCTGTGCAGTTTACTCTCTCTGCTTTTTTATCTCATGCCACATTACAACAGCCAAGTTAGGGGCCCTTTCCTGATGCTTTGAGACTTGATTTATGCTATATATCCAGTCTACTGAAACTACAGTTCACAACACAAGCCCTGAAACTGTTAATTACTACAATTTGAACAAATGATGGATTACACTGTACTCTTCAAGTTGACCAAGTTATAGTATGACCTCCTATTTTTCTGAATTCTCTCTGCTAAGAGGCTAAGAGTCAGGCATTTTTGAACAACTGCAGAAGAGAACATTTGGGGCAGGAGCTCCCTGAGAAAGCAAAGAGTATTTCTGCTCTATGAATGGGGCCAAAACATATATTGGCTTCTCTGTATTTGACCAAATGCCCCCATTGAAAGACAATGCAACCCTTTAAATTTTAGGATAGGGAACAGGTTCACTCTCACCTCTTTCCTTAGCTTTCGTAAAATGAAATAAAGTAACTGAATTGTAGTCCAGATCTACCAATGTTCAACAGCCTACCTCTAGGGCCCGCAGTATAGAAGGTACCAGAAGTTCAACAAAGGATATTGCACTCGCAAAGCGTTCGTGAAAACTTCACCCAGAGAACCATAAGATGGGGGATAGAGAGTTGATGCAAAAGTTACATTTGAGAAGACCGTGGAGAAATAGTAAGCCTTCAATAAGCATAGGACATGGATTTGGTGTGAGGGAAGGTATATTGAGTGGCAGCTTCTGAGTAGAAGAAACAGTTTTCAGCAAAGGGCTGGAGTCAGCTAAGTAAAGGCCACATCTGGAGAACAGCAAGATGTCTAGTTTATCTAGTGTGCTGTATAATAAAAAGGTACAGTATTGAGTACAGCTAAAGAGGTAGCCAGGCACCATGTATGATGGTGAGGAGCCATAAGGGAGACTGTGTTTCAGGAAAGGTGATCTCATGAGAAGAAGCCCAGAGCTGAAGTCAGAAGGCCCGGTTTGGAATAGCATGTGGTGACCATCTGCCCATGGGGAGCAGGAGCCAAGGACACTGCTGAAGACTGGATCCCAGTCACAGGGAGAATGACAGCCCATGGAAAGTGAGAGGGAAGTAAGGGAGAGAATGACTAGTGGGCTTGGGCATGGAATCCTTCCCAAGGCTGACCACTTCCACAAGCAGGTAGAAATTATTAGGAAGAGACTTGACAATCTGTACCTAGTCACTCCCCTTCCGCCCCCGCCCCTCCTTTTACTCGGTGGGTGATCAGACTTTTTTACCCCCTTTCATTTGAATCTTCAGAAACAAGCCGTTTAAAGGCCAAAAAAGCAAGGCTGCTTTGAAGCCCTTCCTTCTTGAATTCTGGCTTAATCACCTTTACAATATGCATCTCACATCCTGTTCAGGTTTAATTAGGGTTTTCCCCACTTCCAAACTTGCTAACTCTTTCGTTACTTTTTTAAACTATAAAAAATAATCTCAGGATGTTTAAGGTTGAAGTTCCTAGAAGTGATTACATAATACGCAAGGGGGGGTGCTGTGTGGAGAATTTACTGCTGCATTATTTCGCATACTTACTTTTGACTTCATGAGCTCCCTATTGTTAAGCAGTGGAGTGTGAGGTTAGCATTGCTCAAGATGGGGTGACAGGGAGGAACCAAAGAACAGAGATGGTACATTTCTGGGCTTAAAAAGCAATAGTCTAAGTAGAAGGCAGAGAGATTCAAAAGAATTGTTGCCAAGAAACCTCTCCCTCCCATCCCCTCGCACCTCTGCCATAAGACAAAGCTTCTCTGAGGCGGGAGGACAGAAGGACCAGAAAAAAAGAAGTCTTAGAAAAGACTCAAATCGTAGCTTACTTTAGGCAGTCTAGGTCGTGGCAGGAGGAGGGAAGAGTTGGATGATGGAGCTCTCTTTAAGTTGGGGATTCAAGAGTGGTCGCGCTGTGGGCTCAGTCTCCACGGGGAACTCTGAGACCCCTAGTCGTGAGATGTTCCCTGTACCACAGCAAGGGGTGGGGTGGGGTAGGAGAGATGGTTTCCCACGGTGTCAGAGGCAAAGAGGGCCTGCTGAGTTCCCAAGTCTCCAGGCCCAAAGAGGTGGGGAAGAACGGGCCAATCCTCCCCGGCCCCTGAGATGGTGAGCTGACAGAGTGAGAGAACGTGCCCTATAGAGGTCTTGCTTTCATTCATGGCCACGGATGGAACTGTGGACTGGGAACTGAAAATCAGGTAGGGCTGTGCCACTACATTCTTTGGATGCCAATGTGGAAGGATAACCATACTCAATAATCAGATCGGATACCAGCACAGGTGGTCTCAAAGCCCCAATACCATGATGCCAAAAACGCTACTCAGGGAAGAACAGAGAGAAGAACAATCCTCAGTTGGTCTGATTTTAAGCTGACAAAGAGATCATCAACACATTGAAATTTACCTTGAAGGTAACTGTTTATGTGTTCTGATATGTGGAATGGGGGCTCAATATAAAAATTAAGTTTAGTGTTGGGAAAATATATAAAGTTAGATTTTTGTTGCTGAATTTGTGGCCTAAAAATAGCATATGCATTTGGTGTAGTCTGTACCGCTGACTTTTCTGCATTGACTTAGTTATTTCTTTCACTATGCTACAATGACTATGCAAGTCATGCTTGCTCCCTTTATTCCTCCTAGAGGGAACATTTTTTAAAAAAGTCAACTCTATTGATGTAACCCAGAATTCTCAAGAAGAAAATATTGTGGTGCAGAAACACACTGTGTTCAGCACTATGGATACAAAGACTAATCAATCAAACTAAAGAACAGAACAAAACACAGAAAGAAAAGATGGCACGCCAGCACCCATTCAATTACCTGAACAAGAAGGATTATCCCAGTCATGGAAAATAGGCAAAATTATTATCGTTTGAATCTTTTACATCATGCTAGATCATTTTCTAATAAGTCCATTTGATCCCAGTCTACTACTATTGGGTACTGTCCCAGTATACCTAACCAACAATCCATACCAATAAGGGTACACCCAGTTTACAGCCTGTAGTGTTCATGGTTAACCTGCAGAAATCGATATATTGGTATGACTTTACAGACTGATCAAGAAGTTAATTACAAAAATAGTTTTATTTCACCAGTCTTATGCTCAATTTAACAATGTTATTTCAGCTTTTCTTTCTTGACTAACCACACAAAACCCTGTTCTTCAAATGCTTTTGGAACTAGCTCTTTTATTCTCTATCTGGGTCCATTAATAACGGGTTAAATAAAACTAGGACACTTGCTAAAGAATAACTTTAAGAAGAATTGTGCTTTTGCATACCAATACAGTAGAAGACAAGAAGTAGATACATAAATTTAAAAAAAATTAATTAACGCACCTTCTAAAATATATCAAATAATCTATGGAATCCATAGTGAGGAATGTCAATTAAGAATGGGTGAGGTCTATGGGATGTCTGTGTGGCTCAGTTGGTTAAGCAGCTGACTCTTGATTTCGGCTCAGGTCATGATCTCAGGGTCCTGGGATTGAGCCCTGCATCAGGCTTTGAGCTCAGTGGGGAGTCTGCTTCAGAATTCTCTCTCTCCCTCTGGCCCTTCCCCTGTGCTCTCTCTCTCTCTCAAATTAATTAATTAAGAAGAATGGGTGAGGTCTCAGCTATATGAGAGGGCAGGTGGTTGGGTTGGCTAAAAGAAAGAGGTCTCTTGCCTCTTTCTCATTAATATTGGCTCACTTGTCACCATCCTTAGTATTCAAATTACTGCATGACAGTAACTCAAACGAGATTGTAAACACTCTAAAACTGTTTTTAAATTCCATTAAAAAGCATTAGTAATAGCAGTTTGGAATTTGAGAGCCTCGCCTTTCTCCATTGACTCAATTATTTTGTACGCTGCTACAATCCATCCAAGCCACTGACCTCCCTTTATTACTACCAGAAGGTGGTGTAGCTTTCTTCCCCTCCTTCCACTTAGCCTTTCCCCCAGGGCAAAAACCCCCAGGGAAGGGTTGTGGGCTACCATTTAACAGCTGATTTGCAATCTGCAAATTCTGGTCTTGGATTGGAAGCGTCAATAACTTCTGTGCAAGCGAGCATCTCCTTGTAAAGACGTTATCCTACAAGAACTTGAAAAAAAATCTGCATCTCCAGGCAGCATATACCTGGGACCTATCTCCTTTGGCAGGAAGAATTAGGAAGCAAATCACCACTGTAAAAGAAATTTGTTGTCTCCCACCCCTTTCCCAATCTTAAATCTAACTTTAAAATATCATTGTTCCCCATTCTTTAAGTCACCATAAGATGACTTATGCAGTTGCTCTCAAGAGCAAGGATAAACAACAGTTCATACAGTGGTAGTCCGCATCGGTTACTCAACAAGCAGTTTTCAGAGAAAGTACCCAAGATATATTTAAACTTTACTAAAGGAGCTTACAGTTTGGTTGGGAAATCTAACCAATATATCCAAATCCCAACAAACAGTATAAAAAAGTATTTAATTATATGGCAAATTGTATGGTACAGACGAGTATTATAAGAAATTCTATTAAAATCTGGTGAGCACTTTTTTATATGCTAAAAGGATTGCCATGAAATTAAACAAGAGAAGGCATGTACTCCAAATCACTTTGGCAATTGTGAAATTTAGTATTAATTACTTTATGTCAATAGCTAACTCAAAAGTAAGCTACTGAAGGTTGCTAACGACAAGGACCGGAATATTAAGCCGGGCTCTCTGGAATACTTGGATGAAACACTGACTACTTTATTTAGATCTGACCTTTATGAACAAAAGACAAGTATAAAAATAGCTTCTCAGTCATCTAGTAAGAAAGTATAATTAAGAGCCCGGAAATCATGAAGTGACGATTCCTATTCCAAATGCAGAGCATAAGAATTACCATAAAGCAACTCAGTGCCTGGCTGTTCGCTGCTATGAAATGGAAAAGTGAGCAAGGGAGAGGGAAATGTCAGTGTTAATCCAGTCAAATTAGGCCATATTCTTAGTTGACATTACATTTGCACTTTAAATTTGGGTTTGATTGGCGCTCCCCAAAATTTACATTTGACCCATGCTAATGGCATCCACATTATTAAAATGTACTCTGTGTATTTGACAAAGGATACATTTCTCATAATATGTTTTGGTATGATTTCGTTTTCACAAATATATGACACCCTGTCCCCTACCTCAAGAAGAAAGACCTGTTTCTTTTTTAGACACACCACATGCTTCCCCCCATTTCAAATATCCAGTTGTTAGAACGACACACAACAGAGCCAACCAATTATTTTTAAAGAACCGAGTCTCCTAAGGCATGGGGCACTTAATACAGCATAATCTTACATAGTAAGTACAATAGATACACAACTTTTCCAATTTTCTTTTCTGTTGATTATATTAAGGAGTTAGGTAGTATAGATCACCATTTCTCAAATAGTAACTAATGTTCTTTCATAACAAAGAAAACAGATCTCAGTATAAGCAGATAACAATATCTACTTAGAATTTAATAATGTTGTTTTGCTTATGCTTCATTTATTTTTACAATTGCCATCTATTTTTGGCAAGTGATTCTATACTGGCTTCTCATTTGTAGCCATAATATAAAACTCTCCTTTAGTTAAATTTACATTGAGAAAGTGAGTCAAATTAAAGAAACCTGTATTAGCAAAAGAGTAGTACAGATGATACTGAGATATGGTCAAATTTGTGCAATTAGGTAATCTGTCAGTGACTAAAGTTAGGGAAATGGAACTAAAATACTTAACATGTTAAAAAAATGTTTGTTCATTCAATTTATGTTAATTAGTGTTAATATTTTCATCCATGCAAGATAGAAATTCCTAAGTTTTCATTTCTGTTGGCAAAGAACTGCATGTATCTGTATATGCATACATCATGTGTATAAAATATGTATAAAATAAATTCTTTACCCAATCTAGTTAGTATTAAAAGACAGAACAGGAGGACTTTAATCGTGTTAACTTGAAATGGTTCCGTACTTATTTGTTCTACGGGAGTTTGTATCACCACAGTATGAGCCTAGAATGTGAAATTAACAAAAAATAGTAATTTGAAATAGTAATAGTAATGTGATATAGTAATGTGATGTAGTGAAATAGTAATAATAATGTGAAATTAGGAGTACCAGATCGACAAAATCGTATTATAATACAACCACTTGGTACTCTAAAATCATAGCTCTCACCGTCTGTTCTACTGGAGCATATGGAAAATGGTGTTCACATTCTAGATATGGCCCTGGGAGCACATCCAGGTTTTGACAAAATTCTTCCCTCCCTGACAATTTTTTCTGGAACATTTAGACAATACAAGGTTGTGGCTCTTGGTTAAACATAATGTTCCTTACACCCAAGCATGTTCCTTTCTATCCAAAAAAGCTAAATCAAATGTTAAATAAATGAAAATACATTAATATAGACTGCTTGTAAAAAAAATGAATCATCCACACATTTCAGTGTTTTACCTATTCTGAGTAAAAAATATTTAAGATATAACTTACAACTGACCAGACCAATAGTGTCTCATGGCACCTTGGTCCAAACTTGTTTCCCTATTGTTGGAGACCTCTATTAATGTCACCTTTTCATTTTCTTATTAGGGTAGAGACACGGAGGTAACAGCTGGAACGGGGAATGATCTGCAGATGAGGTAAGCTAAGTGGATAGGGTTGGTACTAGCTGTTGGTAATTTGATAAAGCAACAATAATCCCAACTTAGCCACAACACTTTAAAAAGGATGACTTCTACATTAAGCAGAAAAGTAATTTTGCATTAATATGGAGAAAAATCAAGAGTTTTTTTTACTCAAAATTAGAATAACCCATAGGTACCAACGCAAGTGTTCTCCTATGCACTAATGTGTCTATAATATTAGTAGAAATGGAGCTCCTGTATGGGTGAACTGTAGCATTCACTGACAACAAGATAGTATATTCTATAATATCTGTCAGTATATTTTAACAATTGGGTGGTCTAACAAACTCTAATACAATGTATTACATGTAAACTGTGCTATCATACAGTTAGTTTGTGTAAAGGTCAAGAGATCTGACCAATTTCACAAATATAAAATGTCTTAAACTGGGCCAATTCAACATGCCCTTTACGAAAAGGAATTCCTACTATGAATCACAGCAGAACTGTGAATTACTTACATAAATACATTTTCTGCCCTTGCTATTATAAAATCAATCAACAACTATTTTAGCTTCACGATTATATTATGTATGAACTTACCTTATGCCAAACAGCATGGTCAGCATGATAACTATGGACATCTTAATAACAAAACCATCTTTTTTTGCATCTATGCTGATGGTGTAAATGGCCCCAGACTGTCAATAACTCTTCCAAAGCAAATTTAATAAACGTGAAGACATGGACTAATGTTACAGTAAATCAATTCACATCGCTTATGTTCACCATAGGTGTTAACTCTACAAAAGAATGTGAATTAAGGAAGCCAAAATGAAAACAGCATTGAGCAATATTCCAAATTAAGCAAAATAGTAAAATAGAACTTTTTACTAAAGAGTCATATACTCATACATAAGTGTTAAAAGCACAATCACCATACTTTTTCCCTGAATTATCCAGGCTTAGCTAACAGTTTAACTATTACTGTTGCACTTTGTTCTCTTCAATAGAAATTTAAAACATTAACTAACACTCTCTCTTTCCCCCCAAACCATTACTTTCATGTTTTAAGAATCCGTAATTTTTGAATTGTTAGAAAAACAACGTTATATAATATTGTCATGATTTCAGGGTCATGAAACTGAGCCCCACATCAGGCTCTATGCTGGGTGTGGAGCCTGCTTAAGATTCTCTCTCTCCTTCTGCTCCTCCCCACCTCCTTTTCTCTCTTCTCTAAAAGAAGAGAAAAGAAAAAAAAAAGAAAAGAAATATGAATGTAAAACAATTACTATTTTCTGTTAGTAGGTATGCATTTTAAGCACAAATAACTTAACCGGTTAACATCCCCACCAAAGCAGAAATGTAAATTTTAGAAAAACAGCCTATAATATTTCAATCAAATAAGTGAACACAGAAAGCATTTTGATACTGTTAAATTGCCAAACTAATAATGGTGGACAAACAAAATGAAGTTCTGCTGTTTGTATTAAAATTACCTCCCAAGCATCATTCAGACATTTCAGGCCCAACTATAATTCTGTATTCACCCATTGTGTGCTTGACATCAACTTGATCTAATAAGTACTACCATGATCTTTGAGATTGCGAAGAATCACAGCGGGAAGGCTGTGGGACTGCCACCCCATCACTAACTCGGCCTCTAGCTCCTTAACGTGGGCCCTGAGCATGAGGGGTGGTACTTTCAGAAGCAGGTCAAGAGGCAGCAAAGCTGAAGAAATAAAAGGGGGAAAGATATGAAACTGTAACATAAATCACACCGAATATCAGGGAGGCATGCACGAATTTGTTACTGGCAACACAAAATTACCTGGTCTTGGTCTGGATCCTATTCCACCAGTGAAGTCCCTGAAAACAGAATTAAGGGCTGTTAGAAGGGCTTATTCAACTTGGATTTGACTGAAAGCCTATAACTTACTATGGTTTACAATATAAAAATAAAAAAAGATTATTTTCCGTCAAGATGTTCTCAAGAACTTAATAAAGAGGAAAATAAACCCATTCAAACCCATAGCAGACATTCTACTGGCACATGGAAGAATCCTGTCTCATCGTAGTGGTTTATAAGCTCTAAAAATGATTAAGACCCTACATCTTGGTGTCTTGGATAATTTTCTTATTATACTTAAAATAAAAATGATGATGTTACATTAAAAATAAGTATTTAGGGGCACCTGGGTGGCTTGGCCAGTTAAGTGCCTGACTCTATTTTGGCTCAGGTCATGATTCTAGGTCGTGAGATCGAGCCCCAAGTCTGGCTCCATGCTCAGCAGGGAGTCTGCTGGAGATCCTCTCTCTCCCTTTCTCTTTGCTGCACCCCCCACATGTGTTCACTCTCTTTAAAATAAATAAATTAAATCTGTAAAAAATGTAAGTGTTTAAAATTTCACGTGTAGTACTTTTCTATGCTTTGTTCCTGTCATCTTAAAAAAGAAATTTTAACTCTTCCTATGAAATGAGATGACTTTTGCATTTAGGAGGATTGCATTTTTCCTTAAGTTTCCAGTGTTATTAACATCAGTTGTTTGCCTTGTCCTGAAATTCTAGACTTCCTGATCATTTTGCATTTTTGGTCTCAGTGCCTTCCACCCCCTGGAGATGGGCTTAGAGCCCACCAGGGACAGCCATAAATAACCTTCAACCTTGTTTTTTCTGCTGTTATCTAGAGCTAATTTTTAATAGTTATTTTGGAATGAAATAAGAAACATCTGTGCCCTGACAAGTTATAAGAACTATACTAAATTTAATGCAACAAAATGTAATGCATAATTTAAGTCCAACAAAAACATATTGAACATCAACTACATTCAAGGTACATGCTAAGTATCTGCTGAGTAGGAATGAAGGGAGGGATTTAAATACAAATAAACATGGCTATTAAATCTCTTACCCCAACATTTTCACTTTAAGCACAGAATTCTTGATATGTAAATGCAACACATACCTAAATTATGAAGCAAAACAAAATTGGCCCTCATTTACCCACTGCCCAACTAGAGTACTAGAATAATACCAAAGTCTTTGCATCTGATGGCAAGTTCCTTCCCTATCCTTTTCCACTCCTCCTGACTCCCCACCAAGCCAGCCCTCTCCTGATCCCACTATTTTCTCTGTCCCTTTCCCAGCTCAAGTTCTCAAGTCAGTGAAAAGTCAATGGAACTTGTCAGCCTTGTACAGTTAATACACTCTCCCTAGTTCTGGGATGAGGGGCATGTTCAAAGAAAGAAAATGGATAACCCCTGCCCTCAGAAAGTTCAAAGAGGGGCATAATCTCAGTAGTATCTATACGTGGGCAGGATGCTTCTGGGCTGAGCTGAGGACAGCTGTGCCAGCACCTCATGTCTTTGCATACATAGTGTATCACAGTAAGCGCAAGTGAGTAACCCTGTGCCTTAGCCTTCTAGAAAGGTCTAGCACTGTGCAACAGAAATACAATGCAAACCACAAACAAAAGTTTAAATATTCTGGTAGCCACATTTTAAAAAGTAGAAATAAAAAAGTGACATTCATCTTAAGAAGATATCTTATTTAACCAAATATATCTAAAATATTATCATTTCAGCAGGCACTAACTATAAAAACTAATGAGATATTTGACATTGTTTTATATTTATATGAATATTAAAATCAAATTTAAAATTTCGTTCCTCAGTCACACTAGCTACATTTCATGCGCTCAAGATTCACATGTGGCCAGCAGCCTCCGTAGTCAACAGTGCATGCCAGACTCTTCCTTGGAAGGTGTTGGCCACTATCTTCATGAACATTATGACTGAGGCTAACAGTCATGCCATGCAGCTGCTAGCCTGCAATACCTCTTAGACTATCTTACATGGTGAATTAAAATGTCACTTGTGGAGATCTTTTATTCCTAAGGTTACAGGTACTTTTGATAGCTGATAACCCCTCATATGCCAAGCTAAGTAGATGACTATTCCAGTTGTCCTAAGAATCCAAAATTTCAAAAAATTTTATGTATTAAAAAATGGGCTGTGACATATGTGAAACAGACTATCCTGGCAATGCTGAGCTGCTGCCAACTTTGTTACTCCTTAATATAATTCTAAATTCCTCTTTAATGAACTTTAGGGGATCTTTAAAATAACCATCACACATCCATTTAAACAATATTTATTAAGGGCCCACTATGTGTAGAAGCTATGCCAGACAATAGAGAAGGGATGGTGAAAAGAAATAGTCCCTCGTCTTGGAACTGAAAAGCCTGCAGAGGGATGGCAAGAAAACTGTTAATTTCTCTGGAAATCATATCATGGATCACAAGGAAGCACAGTCATCTGAAATTTCCAAATAGAACAGACTCATTGTAGCCAGAAGTGACAACGTTTAACTATACAATTGTTGGGTCCACAGATGGACAAAAGATTGAAATTATGCAGAGCCTGAGGGAAGTCTGCCTCTAGACTGGACTGGATTGAATGTTTATGTCTAACAGAACATCATGGCTGCAGAGGATGTTTTCCCATGATAGCGTAAGTTGGAAAACAGACAGAAATGATTTAACACAAAGAGAGCATTCCAGAAATGTTTTCTGGTGAAAAGGCTTAACATAATGAAGCTTGTGTCCTCTGAAACTTTTGAAATGGGAATTGACTAATAGGACTTCAGGCTGATGAAACAGAATTTCAGAGAACGGAAGGTTTCAAAGGATTCTGAAAGGTCATCCCTTCCAACTCTCTTCAGATCTGGGGTGACTTCATCCAGAATTTATAAGCCAAAGCAGAAACTAAAGCACTGGATCAGAATGTTAGCCTACAACTTCCACCCCAAACCAATAACAAGTAAGGTGGAGATTGAAGGTATTAGCTTTGAAACTTTTTAAATCAACTTTTCACTGAATGACTTCAAGTGCAAGGTAAATTGCTTGTATAATTATTGTGCCAGAGGAGTCCTGGCTATGAAGGAGATAGAATTCTAGAATTTTATATCTTGTAAAATTCTTTTGAATATACTTCTGAACCAAGGGAGGTGCATTACATAACTTAATTAAATTGTGAAAAGAAGTTAACACTAGTTGATGTTGATAAAAGGAGAAATATTTAACATTATGAAATGAGAGGGTTAACTTATGGTATTAAGATAATGTAATCACACCATCGGAGCTAACTAGCACTTTACTGCTTGGAAGTCTCTTTCAGGTAGTGACATTCATAATGTGTGAAAAAATGGCATTATGCAGAGTTGAGTTCTCCTGTCGCCTATCTGTAATATTAACAAAGGTGATGTCACTACAGGAAAGGAGAATGATGCCCCTGTGGCTCTCCACTCCTACTCCAAGAACAGCTAAAAACAAACAAGCAATTAGCCACAAAAGTTTAGAACTAGCACTGAAAAGGAATAAAGTGGTCTTCACTGATTATACATTGTTTCTGTAACACTGCTTGATTGTGACATTGGCAGATAGGCTAGGTTGATTCTGGCAAGTAGTGATCAAGCAGTATTTATTCAATTTAAGTAAAACTAGATATCGATTATGAAAAGGGGGAGTAGAGAATACCCACAAGTCAAAATAAGCAAGACTTCTGCTAAAAGAAGGCAGGAAGCAAGACCCATAGGTCCCGAGCTTACACAAAGGTCTTTCTGGTCACATGTATGATGCTGGATGATCTCAAATGTCCCCAACCGTTTCTGATGTGAATCAAAGACCAGAGTCAGGTCACATCCTTGAACACAATTATGCATACCCTGATTTATCAAAGAAGTTGTGAACCACAGGCATCTCCAATACTGCAAACATCCAATGTCTCAAACCAAACTGCCAAATATACCCTGTTGCCTTGGCAGCAGGATGCAAGCAGGCATGGAGAAATCTTGTTGCCTGAGCAACAGAATCTTTAAAAAAAAGGGGGGGGGTGCTTAAGCTGTGGCTGTAGCAAAGGCTTGTAGGTTCAAGTCGGTAGATGGGATTTTAGTCCTATTACAATGAGAGGTATAGAATTTACACTAAGATAACAGTCATTCATCTATTAATTAACGAGTATCATTTGTGGCCTGGCACATGTTCAATACACTGCACCTTGAGAAATGCAAAGATGGATGAGGCATCATCTGGTATGTGCCAGTACACAATAATAAATATTAATAGAATGAATGAATGAATGAATGAATGTTCTTAAGAAAGGCATAATGCAATGGCCAAAGCTTACTAGGACTGAGTGTATATAATGGTTAAAGAGGTTGAAGCCCCTGTGTGCATTATACAGGGTAATTTATTTGTAAATTGAAATAAAATGTTATAATTCATCAGATTAGAACTATCTATCTATCTATGTAATGAGACTTTAAAATCCCGATTAGAAACTGGTAAAAGTCAAGCCCATTCTTAATTCTTTCCTAACAAGCAGTAATGGAGGCAAGAGATTTTTAGATCATTTAGATCACTGAAATGATTAAAGTTAGAAATTTCAAAGGAAGTCCTAATTACTGAGTTTTAGGTTTTTTTCCTTGACACAGACATTAATTAATCCAGCTCTTGACTAAGTCCATCAACATTCACAAAACATCAAATAAACAGTAACAATAAGGATATCTATTTAACATGATTATTTCAAAAAAGATAATATTTTGTGACAGATGGCTATGAAAAATGAATTGCACTTTCTCTCTTACTCCTTACGATTTCAGAGACGTATACATCAAAATAAAAGATGATTTCCACAAACACTATCACGCACTTCAGACTTTCTCAATGTGTGCGTGGAGTTCAAAGCTCTAAGACTGGCAACGTAAAAATGGTACAACCACTCTAGAAAACAGTTTGGCAGTTTTTAAAAAAGTTAAGCACACACCTACCGTATGTTCCAGTCATTTCACTTCTAGGTATTTACCCAAGATTTTTATTTTTTTTATTGATTTTTAAAAAGATTTCTACATTTATTTGAAAGAGAGAGAGAGAACATGAGCGGGAGGGGGAGGGGGAGAGAGGGAGAGAATCTCAAGCAGACCCCATGCTGAGCACAGAGCCAGACTCAGGGCTCTTTCTCAGGACCCTGAGATCATGGCCTGAGCTGAAATCAAGAGCTGGATGCTCAACCCACTGAGCCACCCAAGGGCCCTAACCCAATATTTTTAAAAGTATGTATCCATACAAAGACACAAATGTTCATCACAGCCTTATCTGTAATAGCCAAGTACTGGAACTCAGATGTCCATTAACAGATGAATAGAAAACAGACCATGATCAACCCACACAGTGGGCTATTACTTCACAGTAAAACGGAATGAACTGTTGATACACTATGAAACAACGTGGACAGATCTCCAAATAATCATGCTGCTAAAAGAAACTAGACAAGTAAGAGAATGGATTATATGACTCCATGTAGATGAAATTCTAAAATGCTAACTAGAGCGCAACAAGCAAATGAATGATTGCCTGGGGTGGGGAGTGAGGAGCGTAAAGGTAAAAACGGACAAGAGAACCCTTGTAGGAGGATATGTTCACCATCTTAATTGTTATTTCACAGGGATATACATATTCAAAACTTATCAAATTGCACATTTTAAATATGTGCAGTTTATTTTGTGTGAATTATACCTCTTTGAAGCTGTTAAAACAAACTTCTCACATTCTCATTTAAGAAAAATTGTTCAGGGGCGCCTGGGTGGCACAGCGGTTAAGCGTCTGCCTTCGACTCAGGGCGTGATCCCGGCGTTATGGGATCGAGCCCCACATCAGGCTCCTCCGCTATGAGCCTGCTTCTTCCTCTCCCACTCCCCCTGCTTGTGTTCCCTCTCTCGCTGGCTGTCTCTATCTCTGTCAAATAAATAAATAAAATCTTTAAAAAAAAAAAAAAGAAAAATTGTTCAACTAGACCATCACATGACCTGTGTGCATTCGTTAAAAGCGATATATAAAAAGATATACCATTAAGTTCATTTTTGTCTGCCTTTCGTTATGTACTAGCTGGAACTAATTGTTAGTTCTAATTATCTCATGGTTCTACATCTTCAGGAGAGCTAGCTGGTTAGCCCGTAGTAGGATGAGTCTATTGCAACTAAAGCAGGTACTTGGTGACATTCAGATTGATAAACATCTGGAAGAGTATCGCAGGTGACACCCCTGCTAATGACTCTCTAATAATATGCAGAGAATGAAGATATAAAATCACACGTCTATTCTATAAGCCAAAGCCTTAAAGCAAATTATACTAAGTGAATACACATATAGTATGAATGACCTGTTTATTGTTAGGAAATGTAGGTCAACTAGAAGCTCCCCGTGGTCTCCTGCTGTAAATGTAAAAACTGCTATACTGACATCTCCAGACTTTCAGGGGGGCCAGGACAGCTGTCAATGGCTGCTACATGCATGGCATCCTCCTGGGGGAGATTTCATGTCTGGAGACATCTCGGGAATGGAGAGTTGGAGATTCACCTCTGCTTTGTAAATGGCTACAGTTCCAGAGCTAAGGAATAGGGTTCTCTCTACTGATCTGGCACCTCTGCTTTGAGTTTGGCTTTTTGGTGATTCGAGGATGGAGGCCTGAGATCTGGGGAGGAGTTTGGCAAGGAAAGGAGCCCAAAAGAATTATTTGCTGAGTTCATGTCATTTCTGCTAAGTAATTCATAAACGGAACATATGCTTCTGAGAGTTGAGAACTAGTTCTCTCTTGGTCTTTCAAATAATTACAGTCCTGAAAAGCATTTCATCATCTGGTGATGAGCTGGATCACCAGCGGTTCTAATGTGATGTTTCCTCTCACCAGCCTTGATACCAGTATTTCTCTAAGGAGGGCAGAAGCTGCCCTTCCTAGCTCTATTTGCCTAGTTCCATTTGCAAGCCTATGCTGAGTTATTAGGGAGGTACCTTGGTTCTTCAGCAGATAATAGGCTTAAATCTGGCCCCTGATATCTGGGTTGACAAAAGTTCAGAATTTATGCTTAAGATTTCTCTCTGAACTAGTTAGCCAGGACCAACTTTGAATTCTAAGCTCTAGTAGATATGCTCTGGTCAAGCATGCACTTACCTGTGGGTTTTTCTCAATGAGGCCAATTCTCTTGTGTAAAGAGCCAATAAGGCTCCCCAAGAAGGAGAGCTGCTCTGGGTCTCATTGTCACTGGTCTACCATTTCATACATGGCATAGAAGAGCCAAAAATCTCTACAGGCTTGATTTTCTATTTATATTTATTCTATTTTATAGCTTTGCTACCTTGTTTTAGATTCTAACTTCTTATTTAGCATCTAAATATTTTCTATTATGTCGCTTTGTTATTTTCTTTTAGATCCTAACTTCTCATTTAGGTTCCAAATATCTTCTAGTATGCAGCTTGGCTATCTTCTTTTAGATTCTAACTCCTCATTTAGCTTCTTTTTTTTTTTTTAAGATTTTATTTATTTATTCGACAGAGATAGAGACAGCCAGCGAGAGAGGGAACACAAGCAGGGGGAGTGGGAGAGGAAGAAGCAGGTTTATAGCAGAGGAGCCTGATGTGGGGCTCGATCCCATAACGCCAGGATCACGCCCTGAGCCGAAGGCAGACACTTAAGCGCTGTGCCACCCAGGCGCCCCTCATTTAGCTTCTAAATATTCTGCAGGACGGCTTCATATTTCATACTGGTAAACCAAGAAACCCAGAAAAATCCTAAACAAGTTAGATTGCAAATAACTTTAGCTTTATTTAATGTCTTTTAATTTCAAGAATTATAAATACATTTTAGAGTTGTCTCCTTTTAATTTAGAGAAGCTCTGGGGATTACTTGGAAGGAAGTCAAAAGTCATTAATCTTCTCTCATTTGGCATGAATCATAGGCTGTCTTTTGTCATGTCTTCTCTTCTGAAGTCTGCTCTTGTCTCCCTGTTACACTCTGAGTTCCTTGAGGAAAGAGAGCTCGTCTTAAACCAACATGTGGTCCCTGATGGCATGTCACACTGTACCACGCACAGCACAGCTTTCAAGTATGATTTTAGCTCCAGTCCTATTTACCTATGTACCTTCTGATCCATCAACCTCAACATTTGGGTCATTTCTCATTTTCCACATGTTGACTTGGTCGTTAGCCACAAGTTAAAGTGGTTAATGTATTACATGCTATAATACCCCCTTTCTCAATGAGCTTCAGATTGAACTTCTCCTTTCTGTTGATTCCAGTTTACCCAATTCACTATAAAATGTTTAGATAATGACTAGCTTTTAAAAGCCATTTCAAACCCTAAAATATGTAGTACATATGTTTCTTTTGTTTTTGAAGGGTTGGACTTCAGCTGAATTCTTGCAAATAAGACAACTTTGCATGAGTCCTTTCAGAAAAAAAAAAAAGACTAGAATATTTAACAATTTCAAGATGCCTAAATTCATCTGATTGGAAATTCCCATTTTAATATAAAATTCTTTTAACTGGAGAGTAAAACCCATATGTCATAATGTATTTTTGCACTAAAATACTTGTTTTGCATTTCTTCTATGTGTTTAAGCAACTTTGTATCATTTGAATGTATATTTGAATAAAGTATCCAATAATGGAAAAAAAGCTTTTGATGATGTTCTTAAAAATAGAATCACAAAATTGCAAATAGCTAGATTCCAGAGGGCGCTTGATAAGTATTTTGCAGGAGAACATGTGGAACATTTTCCTACGTGAACATTCTTCCAAGAAGTTGGATAGGTGTCCAGATCAGCTCACAAAAGTCTACTGATCTCACGATGTGGTTAAGATAGAAGTTCTGATGCCAGAGTTGAGAAGGACAAACTTACTCTGTGGTACCAAGCATTCAGACCCCAGCTCCATAGCCACGTCTCCCAGCCCTGTCTCCTCACCTGCTGGGCTGAAGAAGCAAGAGCTCCAGTGGCTCCAGGCTCCCGTATATGGCTTCCTTGTCCATGGAAAATGGGAGCAGAGGTGGTGACTTAAGGACAAGAAGCCAGAAGGTAGGCAATGGTTGGGAACTGCAAGCCCGGGAAATTCCTTGGGTTACCTTGTCATTCAAGTCCCAAGTCCTCCAGAACCCCCACTCTGGTTCTCCATTCTCCTTGGGGTTTGGGACTGGTTCTCTTTCCCCTGCTCTCTCCAAGACTTCCAACCACCACTTCTCTGCACATTGGCCCACTAAAAAATGTGTAGGCTTCCCTCAATGACCTTTGGTATTTTATACACTCAGATCGGTTTTCCTTGGGTTTTTGTTACTAGCGACAGTAGAAATGAGTTAGGAAATTGAGAAGTTCCACACTAACCCTTCCTGAGCCTTACATGGGAAAAAAATCAGTAATCAGTGATATTGTATCTTTGACTTAACAAAAGTGATTTTCTACAGGGACCCTCCTTTGCCACTTAACTGAACCCCTCCGGATTTGGCTAGGCAGTTCCTTCGTTCTGAAATTCATCTTCCCAGCAGCACCCCTGAGCTCAGAAGTGGCCAAGAGTTCCACTCTGGCTGCCCAGTGCCTAGAACCTGCTCCGTCCAGCAAAGAGCCCCTGATGGATGTGGAGGGGTGTCAGTGCAGGAGCTCAGCCCTCCCCGCAGCAGTAAGTACGTCCTAATTCAACCCAGGCCCACCTGACTCTCCTGCAGGACACTGGATCCTGAGAAAGGTGACACATGGACGGACAAACAAATCGGGAGCTCCTTCCTCCCAGCATCAGGGCCTTTCTGAGCCTGCCAACAGCACCTTTTCCACGGACTGCAGGGGCTCACCCAGCTCTTATTTTGTCCTACGTTTAATTCTCTGGGTTCCTCATTATGTGAGCCCCCCAAAACCTTCACATGAACCTCCCTGTTGCACAAGTCAACCAGAGTTGGGTTCTTTTGCCGGCATCCAGGAAGCCCAACAGCTAAAGCACACCCTAGCCTTAGCCTTCTGTCACGTGGCACACAGCCACTTCCCCGGCCAGGGTCACCCACAGCTCCACAGCCACGCACCTGTGTGCCTCCCAGCCTCAACCGGCGCCTTCACCTGTTTGGTGAAGAGCTGTTTGGCAGTCCTTCTGCCGGTCTCCGCTCAGGTGTCTGCCCATCTTTATATCGGTTCTTCCTCGTTGACCACCCTCCTCAAATCTAGACCATCCCTACAGCAGTGAACATCATTTAATAACCAAAAACCGCCAAGTATGATCTTTTCTATTCCTCTTCTCTGCTTTTCTAGCTTAATTTTATCTTTGCCTCTCTGTCTTCAGACACGGAGAAAGGACTGTCCCTTCACCTTTCCCAGACCCGCTCTCTGGGCTCGAGCTACTCTGTGCCTGTGTACCAGCAATTCTTTTCCCTCTTTCTCTCACCTGCTGCCTCTCCTTAGTCCCAGTCACCCTGAAGTCATCCTGATTCCCAGGAGGCCCTTTTCCATCAAACGTCCCCTGCCAGCTAACTGCCCAGCTCACTGGAAGCTTCTTTCCCATCCCTGCTTCTGTAACTTCTAAAAGCACCACAATAGGGCTTCCAGTCCTGTTGACCTCACCCAATGTCATGGAAACTGCCCTCACGGAGGTCACCAGGGACTTGCAAAAGGCCAGACCTCATAGTTTCATTTTAGTCTTTAGTCCAAGAGGTAACTGTTGCAGAAATTGCCAGTTGTCCCAAAAGAAGTTTCTTTTTCCTTTTAAAACAAAATCCCCCAAACATATTCATCCTGCCTTGCAGCTAGATGTGTTCATATGATTAAGTTCTGGCCAATGGTATGTGAGTAGAAGGGATGAGCACAAGGCCTGAGTCATGTCCTTAAAAGGAAGGAGCATGTCTCCACTTGCCCTTTCCACTTCCTGCTGGCCAGGATGTGGAGGTGATGGGGTCCACGTTTGCCACATTTGCCATCAGGATGAGCCCTATACCCCGGGGATGTGGAAAAACAAGATATAAGGAGCCAGGGCTCCAGATGACCTCATAAAGCATAACTACCTCCTTCTCTGGTCCACCGCTGAGTTCCGAGAGGCTAACGGCTTACCTAAAGATCACAAAGCTAGATTAAACCCAGGTCCAAGCTTAGTACTCTTTCCAGTAGGCTGCTTGGTAAAGTGTGATCAGTGCGGGGAGGGTGAGCTCTGTCAGCCTCTATTACCACATGTCCATGGTGACTTCCGGCTACCAGGTTTTAGTTTAGCCACCAATAAGAGCTCTGCAGGGTTCTGGGAGCTCAATGCGTACACACCTTGTTTGGGATTGTCTGTCTCCTCCCGAGGCACTAAAACTTCTCTTTAAAATGCCTGAAACAAGAACATAAAAATATCTTTACATGTTCCCTGCGCAAATCTTTTATTTATTTATTTATTTTAAAAAATCTGCATTCTATTACATGAGCAATTTTTACATACTCTAAAGACGGCCTTCATTTATAAAAGTATCAGTTAAAATATAATATTTCAAATTACTGCTTACTTGACAGGATTATATAAGGTCCTTTTTCCAAAGAAAACTAAAGAAGGAAACTCTGTTATTAATAGCTAATAAAGTACAATAAAATGTCTATGTCTACGTCATAATTATCCTAAAGCCCTTGCCAAGACAACTACAAGTTACCACATACAAGTTTAAGGGTCCAACTTTTCCTTCCTCACTTCCCCACTGACCCTCCCCACTATTGTTTCCCAGAACATACAAAGCTGAGTTCATCTCAAAACAGCCAGTAATTAACTGCTTCTAGAGTCTGCTACATATGCATGAATATTTTCCCTATATGGCTTTCATGTTTTCCCAATCACAAATCAGGACATTTTATCTAGCAGGCAGGAATTTGTGGGGAAAATAGATCAATATTGGAAACTGAGATTGTCCCAGAAAATCTGGAACATCTAGTCACTATTTTATGGACAATTAAGTTTGGAAAGGAACAAAAAAATGAAGCTAACTCCTTAGGGATTTACTTAGATCCTTAGGGGGACTATTTTAAACCTCCTTTTTTGAGATTTTTGTAATACAGTCATTATGAGAGGAAATTATTTACACTAAATTTATTTTAGAGTATGTCTACCTATCCTAATTAACATGCCTTCAGCTTACTCTTTTAGGAGAATTATTCTTTCCTCTCCATATTCTATTTTAATTTCTCTTTTCTTTCAGTTGCAGATTTGTTAAACGAATTGAATCCTATCTTTCCTTATAATCTTTACATTTTATCCAAATGTATCTTTTCTTTTCCATACCCCATACCCCAGACTATTTACTTTCCTGTTTCAAATTAAGAGTCAGAAATAACATATGGACTGAATTTATATATCCTATTTTTTCATAGTACTAAACAATTAAAATATTTATTTTACTTTCATGTTTGAAGTATAATGTATCTCTTACATAATGGAAATAAATTTGTGCAAAACAGTCTACCCAGGACTAATTTCTTCTCCAGGTCTCTAACCCCTACAGAACAGATTCATAAGAGGTCACCTTCGATTATTCCTGTGGTTATTTAATGTGTCTCCAAATTAGTTATCTCCGCTCCCCAGTTAGAAGATGGGTTTGCTGGTGGAAATAATGAAGCTATTCATTTGACAGCTGAGACAACAGAAAACCCCAGCACCGGCTGGCCTCCAGGCCTGTCAGAGGGCTAGACAGACCTTCCTAATTAGCACCACCCCTGGAAAACAAACCCCTGCCTTATGTATATAATGGAGGTTACTCAACTCCCAAGTCTGATTCTCAAACTATGACCAGCCAGAACCCCACAGGCCTTGTAAAGAAAACTTACTGAATGTAGATTCTTTTAAAGGACTTGAACTGGAGCTGCTGGAGTTGTCCGAAATGTCCAGTTCATCATCTAGCTCTGAGTACATATCTGCACGCGAATAAAAGAGTGAAAGAAGAAAATAAAGGGCAAATGAGCCTTGAAACAGACAAAAGTCAGGAGTGCATGCACGCTGCCACCGTTTCCCTAGAAATACCTTTCTCAATCGTTTCCAAGTGGAAGTTCTCCTCCGACAGGATTTCATCACAGGCCCTGTCTTCATCCTTCCCGCACGGGGCCTGGAAGCCCTCAGGGGGCAGGTCCGTGCTTTCAGAAAGTTCGCCTTTCAGGCTGGTGCCCCCACTGCTGCTGCTACTCAAGCTCGCCTTCTCAGAGGTGTCCTGGAAGAGAAAGCCAGCTTCTAGCAGCCGTGCCTGCCTCCTGGAGCAGGACCCAAAGCTCGTTCCAACACATACTGAAATGCTGGCTACGTGATTATACATCTTTGCGCTAAGGTACCATTCATGGTTCTATCTACACATTTGTGGTAGAGTTCATCCAGTCCGTGACTCCCAAGAAAGGATATCTGCACCACTGGACAAGCAAGAATGGACGTGCCAAGATGCTCAGGGACAGAGGTCTGTACAGTGCCAGAAGGAAACGCAGCACTGAGGAAAAGCTGTGTACCAAGGAAGCCGCGATTACTCTCCTTTAAGTCATCTTAATAACATTTGCTCTCTCTGGGGTCCCTGGGTGGCTCAGTTCGTTGAGCATTCAACACTTGATTTCAGCTCAGGTCCTGATCTCAGGGTCCTGGGATTGAGCCCCGCATCAGGCTCTATGCTGGGCGTGAAGCCTGCTTAAGATTCTCTCTCTCCCCCCCAAAACAAAATAAAATAACAATCAATAATAATAATAATAATAATAATAATTTGCTCTCTGAATAAGTCACAGGGTTGAAAGGTACAGCATAAGAAGTATAGTCAATGGTATCGTAATAGCGTTGTATCATGACAGATGGTCGCTATGCCTACGGTGAACAAAGCACAAGGTAAGGAATTATGGAATCGCTATGTTGTACACCTGAAACTAATGTAACAGTGTATGTCAACTATACTTCAATAATAAAAAAAAAATTGCTATCAAATCTCAGCACCACAGTGGGTAAGGAGGGCTTAGTTTCTTCAAATCTCACGGAACTTAGTAGCAGACACAGCCAGGTGAGGTCCCCTGAAAGATGAAGAGAGAGGTTCCAATGATGACCAATGCTCGCTAGAGAGACAGGTCCGTGGTTTTTTGTTTCGTTTTGTTTTCAGACACTTTTTTCCAAAATGAAAGTGACACCCACAGCCACCACGGGCAGGTTCCTAGAAACTCCATGGTGACGGAGTTGAAGGTAAAGAAAATCTAAGACGTTATGAGTGACTAGAGTTAGAAGTCAGCCTCTGAAAGCTTTCACGTGCTTCTGTTCACTAAACAAGACAAAAAAATAAAAAGAATATCTAAGACATGTTGTGCTATGCAAACTGTCCAATCAATTTCTGCTTGTTATCTCTGTTTCCTGAGAATTTTTTTCATTGCTCTTTCCTCAAGCTTGGACCGAGATGCTTGGAGGTATTTCCTGTTCTGTTGAAGCTAACATGCAGCTGAAGGAGCATTTTAATTCTCTTTGGCTGGTCCTCCATCCAAAGTCTTCCTGCTTTTGTGACTCAGCACTGTTCATGCCTGCCTTTTGGATCTAGCCTGCTATCTTAGAACCCAAAATGGAAAACGCTCCGGACACCCTTTGGCATTGCTGAATGTGTGCTTCTCTGAAATTTTTCCTGTGCTTACGGCTCATAAGGGGCTTCCAATGCCAGCCTCAGCTCTGCCAAGTTCAGGCCCTGATACCAAATCCAGGAGGTTCCTTCTGAGGCTCAAAACTTTCCTGCCAAACTCACTCAGCTCTTTCCATGTCTGTCCCAACACACAGGTCCTTCTTCTTCCAACATCCTCAACTGAAGTCAGAAATGTACATAGAAATAAATGTAGGGTTTTCTCCTCCTGTGATTTTTTTTATTCAAAATTAATCATCTACTACCCTATTCTATAGACCACAACTGGATTTACAACCCTGCAGGGACAATACACTCAAGATGTACCAATGCTATCAATGTTTTAAAAAAGAGAGAGGTCATTTTTGGGTTGACAAAACTTTAATACACTGAGGAAATTAGATGCCAGAATCCATTTATCTCTAAAACCAGCAAAACTGTGGCAAAGGCTTTGTTTCTTTTTAGGACAGGCATGGATAAGACATTTTTCTTTGGACAAATGGAGAGTGAGGAGAAACTATGAGTTCTGATACAGACATTCCAGACTTGAGGAGCTTTGACTTGCAACCAATACCCAAGAACCAGTTGGGCTGCAAATCAAGTCATTTGCAGCCACCAAAATTGCAACCATAAATAATTGGGCCTTTGCTTAATTTCTGATAAAGGGGAATTCACATTCTGAGAAAGATGCTTTTTCGGACTCTGTAAGCATGGAAGGTATGATATAGCAACGTAGAATATATAGTTGTTTTAGTTTAAAAAAACCCTCTGTTTCTATAGTCTCTTGGAGCAGTTTTCACTTCAAAAAACATTTATAGAGTTCTGGAACTTGACATCAATGATATGCCACTGTAGACACATTTTCCCGAACATGATTTCCAGAGTTTTTCTTTGTGAATATTTGACTACCCAACTCATTACCAACTCTCCCCTTGGAGAACTGGGGGCTGTTTTAGTCCCTTTCGCATCCCTCCACGCTTTGCATAATGTTTTGTACATAGCAACCGTTTAATAAGTAGTTGCTATATTGAGATCGAAGGGAGAAAAGGGCCAGGAAAGCAGGTGAATTCCCCTATGATGAGTACGTTTTGTAGCTTCTGGGTAATTTTTTTTTTTTTATCTTGCCTGTTTATCCAGAATCCTACATTGTGATGTTTCTCTAAGAGCTGAAGAGACTATTTGGTGATACACCAGTAAGTAGGAGTGAACGTCTCCCTTCCTTTTTCCCCTTTGCTCTTACGAGAGAAGTTGTGAAACTCCACTCATCTGTATTAGAGATGGCTGGCCTAGCAAAGACAATATGCCTCTGTAACCCAGTAGGCATTGGCCAAAGGCAGAGATGGTTAAATGTTTTTAGCCTGAGGGTTGAAGCCATTAAGGTATTTTCAAAAGTTGCCTCCAGAATATACATAAACCTATTAAAGGGAGTTGGGGGGAATGCAGCCTTGGGGGATGCATTTGGCTGCTGTCATCTTTTACTTTCTAATTACTTAAGATTTTTCTAGGAATAGGAGAGGGAGTTAACTAGATTTTTTTGGCATCTATATATCCCCTAGGAACGGATGGACACATTCTGTGCATCAATATGGCAGCAAGAAAAAGACAATGCAAATCAGACAATAAAATTATCACTGATAGGGAAATCATCACCATTATAGGAGACACTTCCTGTCACAGTGCTGTTATAGGCACAATTACGTTTAGCTCGGTTTTGCTCATTATAATGTAATTTTTTATGTGTGCAGCAGATTATAATACATTTTCAGTTGAATAGCAATTCTAACAGTAACAGACCAACATTGCCTAAATTAACTGCAACAGTAGGGAAAGAATTAAGAGAGTCTATTTTATTAAAACTAGTGCAATTTTTTAAATTGCCCAGAATGTTTTATAAGGAGAGAGAGGGGGAAAAAAGCAAGAAATAAACATAAAGCATAACACTAACTATATCCCGTAGGTGCCTCACTTTAGAACCATAAAGAATGCACTATTTCTTTTGTTCTGAAATAGTCATTCTATTTGAACTATGTCTTTGCCTAGTTTCTTCTATTTGTTTAGTTAATAACTGTGACCTTAGATACATAAATTTAGGGCTACCCAGTGCTTGACAACAATTCACCTGGCTGAGGTGATCTCTTTTTAATGGCAAACCACATTCTATGCTTTTCATGGATGACAGCACAAAGAAAATCCAAATAGGAGACAGATCGTTGACCATATATTATTGTACATAAATTTAGTCCCTACGTTTCAAAGTATTAAAAAAAAAAATCAGCCAGGGGCAACCTCAGTTGGTTAGGCATCTGACTCTTGATTTCGGCTCAGGTCATATCTCAGGGTCCTGGAATCCAGCCCCGCATCAAGATCCCCACTCAACAGGGAGTTGGCTTCTCTCTCTCTTTCTCCCTCTCACCCTCTTCTCCTCCCCCCACTTGCATGTGCTCTATCTCTCTCTCTCTAGAATAAACAAATAAATCTTAAAAAAGAAAGTCAGCCAGTGTGACCAAGAGGGCTAAAGGGGTCACATTGACCCAGGCCAAAGCTGACTGGTCTGACCACTTGCAGGTGCAATAAGTGGTTCCTGTCCAGGACCTCACTCTGGGCCACTTGGTTTTGCCACTACAGAGAGGTGGGCTGCAGGAACAAGCTTGGAGCCTGGTCCCTTACTATGGTAGCTGGGGATCTTTTAGCTTCAAAGTTGTTTGGTTGATACCGCTGTCTGTTTTGCTGATGAAATCTTGAAGCATTTCCCTGTTCCTGTGCTCCGCACATCAAGTAGAAGAGCAATACGTTCAAACGAAACCAGAAAAATGGGTGTGAGACTCAGGTGCTGGAAATAACTAAATTTGCAAATATTATATAATGAAGGAAATGTTCTCTTCAAGTTTGGATGTTAATTATTTTTTTTTATTTTGAACTTCTTAACAATATTCATACAAAGTTAATATTTTGCTTTAATATAACTAAATGCATATAATTATGATCCCACTATTATCATGACACTCTCTTGATTAGAACGTCTTAAAAGCCCAAGAACATACTAATGAGCTGTCACTAAAATAAGTAAATTAAAGGATGAATTAATTATTACAATTCAATCTAAAATTCCACTATCAAATTTACCATGCTTGATAATGTTTCACTGCCACCCCACAAATAATCTAGTATCTGCAAAAGGTTTTCTATTATTCCTAATTCAAAGGCAGGTTTTCGAGAAGAAATAACACTAATAAGGATGAGAAGAACAGTGCCAGAATCTGAAGGTAACCCTTATTAAAAATACAGAAGATACGGTCTACATCAACTGACTGACTACCATTTTGTTTCAAAACTACATACTACCAAAGGAAAAGATCTGAATGTATGTATGAATACTTCGGAAAGTGTTTCAAAGGAGGCCAGAATCAGGTAACATATGGAAGAATCATTTAACATATAGAAGAAACCAGACACAGAGAATCACTAAGTGGTCAAGTTTTAAGGCATTCTAATTGGATTGCTCAAAGACAAGAAATGTAATTGAAAAGCAGCACTGCCTAAGGTATGAAACAGTATGGAATTAGACATGGGTTGCATCAATATGAACAAATCCCACAAATTAGAACCCCACTTTGTTTCATTTTTAATACAGAATTACATAAGGGAAGGTCTAGCTCCTGTCAAACCACACACTTTAGAACATGACATCAAAATACCAAACTGATTAAATGCCAATAAACAAAGAATTAAAAATCAAGGAAAAGAATCACCATCATCTTTTATCAATCTCCCCGCTTCCATTCTTGGCTCTCAGCATTCGATTCATACACAGCAGCCAGCTGTATAATTTGCAAACATTACGTCACCCCTTGGCTCAAAACTCACATCACTCAAGTCTGTACCATGGACCATAGCATCCTCATATCCTACTCCTTCCCCCTGCTTCACTGTACTCCAGCCACACAGGCTTCCTTGCTTGCCCTTTAAATCTGGCAGGCATGCTCCCATCTCCACATATTTGGACTTGCTGTTCCCTCTGCCATCAATGTTGTGCCTCCAGATATTTGCAAGGCTCACACTTTTAAGGTATTCAGGTTTCTACTCAAATCTCATGCAGTTATGGTGGCTTTCCATGCAGTTATGGTGGCTTTCTCATGTAGTTATGGTGGCTTACCCATATCCATAAAACAACCTGTCTTTCCACATCCACCAATCACTATTACTTTGCCTGTATGTTTTTGTCCCTGGTACTTAAGTGTATATTAATTCACTTATGATTTGTCTTCCTCCACTGTGAAGATGGAGTTCTTCTTTTTATTGTTAAAACACCACTAAACTAGTCCCCAGAAGAGAACAGATGCTTAATAAATTTTGTTTAATAAGTGAAATAAATTTTTCAAAGTATTGCGAAGCTCTTCTCCATATTAAAACGAATGGTAGAAATCAAAATAGCAGCATTATTTTTTGAAGAAACTGACAAACTGATTCTAAAATTAATAAGTAAATATAACAGATGTAGAATGGCCAAATCAAATTTGACAAAGAAGAACAAAATTGGAGCACTTATACAACCTAATTTCAAGACTTATTAAAAAGCCACAATAATCAGTCTGCTATTAGCCTAAGAATAGATACACAGATCAATGCAACAGAATAGAGTTCAGAAATAAATCCACATATACAGCATCAAATGATTTCCAACAAAGACCTGTAGTAAAATCAGCGAGGAAACATTAGACATTTTAAGAAATGATGCTGGGAAAACTGGGTACCCATATGGAAAAAAAATAAATTTCGATCTTTTCATTATTCTATGCATGAAATTAAATCAAAATAGGTCATAGACCTAAACATAAAACGTATTACCAGAAAGAATTTACAAAAAGAAAAAAGAGCCAATTTTTGCAGCCTTGGGATAGGCCACAATTTCTTTAACGGGTTATAAAAAGCACTAACAACAAAAAAACCCTAAATAAGTAAATTGGACTTTAACAAAATTAAAATTTAACAAAATTTCTGCTCATCAAAAAAAAACACAAAAAACAGTTAAGCCATAGACTAGGAAAAAAAATCTCCAATACATACATATATTTGACAACAGAGTCATATCTGGAATAAATAAGGAACTCCTAAAATCAACAAAAGCAGACAAATAATTCAGTAAAACAATGGCCAAAGATTTGAATAGATACTTCACACACACACAAAGAGATACATAAATGATCAGTAAGCACACATAAAAGTGCTCAACAGCCTTGGGCAGCAGGAAAAATGCAAATTAAAGTCACAAAGAAATACCTTTCTATGCCAACTACAAAGATTAAAATCTAAAAGACTGACAATACCAAATGTTTACAGCATGTGGAACAATTGAGCGACTCTCATACATTGCTCCTATAAACGCTAAGCGGTACAATTTCAGAGAACTGCTTGGTGGTTTCTTCTTAGGGTTAAGCGTACACCTTATGACTCTGAAATTCTACTCCTAGGTAGGTGTCTAAGAAATGAAAGTACCTGCACAAGAAGACTTACATAAGAAAATTCCAGCGGTCTTACATAAAACCCCCAAACTGGAAACAACACGGTGTTCATCAACGGGAGAATAAATTATGATATATTCATACAACATAAACAAATTACTCGAACAATATAAACAAATAACTCCTATACACAACATCACGGATGAATCTCACAGACATTAGGTCACGTGAACGAGGGCAGATGCTGAAGAGTTCATACTGTTTGTGATTTATATGAAGTCACACAATAGGAAAAGCAATCCATAGTGTCAGAAATCATAACAGGCTGTCCGTGGGCAGGGAACTGCATGGGAAGGGGCCTGAGGGAAATTTCGGAGGTGATAGAAATGCTCCGAATCTGATTTTGGGTGCAAGTTAACCATGTGTCAAAAGTTATTAAACTAAGTAATTAAAATTTCTACATCTTACTGCATGTAAATTATATCTCCATTAACAAGGGGGGAGTTATAGTGTGGATGTGAGAATTGTGTATATATTTGTGTGGGAGCCTAAAAGGCACTGCTTTATTTTCTTAAACCATAACAAGTATAGAACATTGCCAAAACAAGTCATGATTTTTCCCAATACTTCTTTCACTGCTTCATTATTTGTTGCATTTTCACAGCCTTGGGGGAAATTCAGTCAACAATTAACCAGACAATAAAAGCAAAGATGTTCACAAAAATATTGTCCTTTTAAAATACATCATTTTCTACATGGCTTAATTTAATCTCTTAGCAGAGGATTGCAGACACACGCCTTTAGTGGCATGCTCAGCAATTGTAAATGACATATGGTATAATAAAAATAAAACAACTAGATAAATAAATAGCACAACAGTTTTTTAAATTTGCACTAAGAAAATGAGAATCAGGTACTTGTATATTTGCTCAGTTCCTAAGTGGTCAACTTTAAAGATATTTGAGAATTTAGGATAAATACCAAGTGCCTGTCAATAAAGTTTGCCAAGAATGTATTACTAAACTACGAGAAGAATTCTAATTCTTTAAGAGAAATTATAAAGGGATTGTGGATTTAGAAAATAATCTTTGTTGGGGCGCCTGGGTGGCACAGCGGTTAAGCGTCTGCCTTCAGCTCAGGGCATGATCCCGGCGTTGTGGGATTAAGCCCCACATCAGGCTCCTCTGTTATGAGCCTGCTTCTTCCTCTCCCACTCCCCCTGCTTGTGTTCCCTCTCTCGCTGGCTGTCTCTCTCTCTGTCAAATAAATAATAAATAAAATCTTTAAAAAAAAAAAAGAAAATAATCTTTGTTGACAAGTGTTCTACTAGCTGCTTCCACCACCCCCAAGGTAGATGGAATTTAGGATAATAATTATGTGCACAATAGTTTGACATCGTGAGACTATCACAGAAATCTTCCTTTTTGTAACTCACCAAAAGCTTAGAGTACATTTCTAGGACTTGCTATGGGAACATATACTCATCATCTTTAGCATGTGATAATTTATCAAGATCAGATGCGATTTTTGAAAGATCATCTTGGTAGGCGCATAGAGGATGGTTAAGGGAGGGAGATGATTCTAGATAATCTGAGTAGAATGGGTTCAATCATTTGGAAGGTCTTCAAAGCTGAGGCTTCTTTGAGATGAAAAAGAAACTCCATCTGTGGCTAGCAGGTTCAGCCCATGTCCAAGAGTCTCAGCCTGCCCTTCCTGACAGCCTACCCTATGGATTTTGGACTTACCTAGCCAACCCCCACAATTGTATAAGACAATTCCTTGGAATTGATGTCTTCATATGTATCTCCTGGTACTGCTTTATACATTCTGTGTAGGACTGTTCTGTACACGGTATAGTATTAGCCTCCCTGGCTGCCTCCCCTTAAGTGCCAGTAGCAGTCAACGTCATTGTGATAAACAAAATGGCTCTCCCTCCACATACACACGTTTCCTGATGACCCCGTAGAGAGTGCAGAGGTGGTACACTGAATCACTGCTAGGGTTGAGGAGGAGACTAGAAACAAGAAAGTTGGATATTGCAATGACCCAATGTGAGATAATGAGAATGAGAATTGGAAGATGGATTTGTCAGACATTTCAAAAATAGGACTGGCAAAAGATTGCTAATGAAATGGATGCAGGATCTGAGGGGAATGAATTGAAGATGTCCAGGTTTCAATTAATGTGATGAGGTGTAGAACATGACTGGGTTAAGGAAAGAGACTCCATTCACTATGGGACTTGCTGAGCATGAGGTACCCATTAGACATACGGGTAAATGTCCAGCTCAAAATTTAGGTCTGTCATGCAGGAAAGGCTGCGATCAGACATATACTTTTGGAGGTTTTCAGAAAAATGGATGTTGTAAAACACATCTCAATGTATTTTGCCTTCTTAGAAAATATTGTGTACTTTTCCACCCAGAACGCTTATACTGTTGAGACCAGGCCAGGAGGCTGGGGCTTATAAACCCAAGGAAAGGGCTGAATGAAGAACACCTGGGGAAAGAGGAGGACGTGGTAGAAGGGCAGTTTCTAGCAGCGAGGATGGGGAACTGGGAAGTCTTTCTGAAGCTCAAGGAAGGAGCCAGATAGAAGGATAGAAGATAAAAAGGCAGGTTCAGGCATCCTTGTTTTTCCTCCTCACATCCTCTCTAGCAGAGGTGAACCTTGGGAGTGGAGCAGACCAGAAGGTTTGAGGGAAAAATTCAGGTTCAGCCAGAAGAGACTGGAAGTTTCAGAGAAGCTTCATGACCATCATGCCACTATATGCTATATAGCTAACATGGGTATTTAATATAGGGCCCATAAGGGGCCACACACTGTGTTCACTGTGGTATCCCCTGCACCTAGAATAGTACCTGATACCTAATGGGCACTCAATAAGTATTTGTTGACTGGATAAGGTAGGGCTGATATTGTGCCTCCACTCCCGGTTTGCTCCCCATGGAATCCGAAGTTCCCACAGGTCACAGTGGGAATGTAGAAAATGGATAGCACTCACTGGTGAGTCCACCAGGTTATCACTGCATAGACAAAGCACAGAGAAGAAGCTCAAACCAGAGATGCCATGGTAGGTCCCCCAAAGCCATAGGGATAGGTTTACCTCATCTAAAGTCAACAGAAGCCAGAAGAAGAAGAAGGCAACACACAGAACCCCCTCCCATTGGCGTGAGGATGCCTAAGCTTCCTCCTGCATCCAGCTGCCATCTTGGGGGAGGGAGATGGAGAGGAGGACCTTTGAAATGGGAGAGAAACTTTTAGACCAAAACAGCTGATATCTGTTAATGCCAATCTCCCCCATTTTCTGCAATCAGCAGGAACAGGGGTTCAAAACAAAATGATATATGATTACAGAAGATTAAGTTCCCATTTCATACAACCAATTTTTACCCAAATTCATATGAAATGAAAAACCATGGAACTGGACAGAGCTCACTCAAGAGAAGAGCAAGAAGAGAAGAGAACATCGAAACTTAACAGAGTTCAGGGTTGGAAGACAGAACAAGAAAAGAGTGTTCAGGGACATAAGATGGAAGCTAAGACAGAGAAGCGTGGTTGAAACCACAGGGGGAAAAAAAGTTCAAGAGGAGATATGAACGATAAGGAAGAATTCACCCTTAGTTTGATAATTTGGTTGTTAGTTACCCTGGAGAAATACAAGTCTTTGGTCCACAATACCCAGGATTAAATCCAAACGCTAGGTATGAATACAATGACTAGGTATTCCAAAAACTTCTGCCACCTACACCAGACTACTTTCCCAGACTTTCCAAACTATTCATATTAAAATATGCATTATAAATCAGGAGACCCACCTTTAAGTCCAGGGTCTGAAACCAGCAAACTAGCTTGGGGACCTTGGACAAGTCTCTTCTCTTGGTTTCCTTTTTCTTGCCTCTTAAGTTAAAGCATAAAACAATACCATTTCTAAAATGTAATTAGTAGTCCAAGTATGCTAAGCTGGTATATCTAGAGCTCATGCACTTTTGCTATTCTTTTCCATCCAGCAGTGACTTCCTTACCTACTTTCAAGGCCCAAACTTACCCCACTTGTTTTGGGAGCCTCCCTGAACTCAATCAGCCAGAGATCTCACTTGTTATTTACCCAGATTTCCTCCTGCATATACCTTGGCTTCCCAGGTAGACTGTATAAGTCACTTCACGACTGAGACCACTCCCTATAATTTTTTATAACCTTCACAATAGCAAGCACAATGTCTTACATTCAGAAGATATTCAACAATTCTTTGTTCTTCTATTAATTATAAACTGCAAGCATTTTCAATTTTTCTCTGTTTGTGTATACAGGCTTATGATGTGAATGTTCTCCAGACTGAACAAACTCACTCTGCTAGTAGAAAGAAATGTCATGTGGCTTTAAAACAGAGGTGGTGAAGATAAAAGTCCCTGTCAGATATCACTGGAAGAGAAGTGGGAAATCCCTGCAAAACTCACCCTTCCAGAACATGCTTCTTTCACGATTACCCTTCAGTCTCCCTGGTACATTCAACTCTGCTCCATTTGTACACATAGAAATATGCTTTATTTACCAATGTTAATACCAGTCTACAGCTGGAGCCACAAAATCCCAGCAATCTGAATGAAATTGAAGTTTTCTATTGATTATCTACATTTTTCAGACTGGGTTTTAACATTCATCCTTGCATTTGCTGGTGAGGATCTAAGCAGTGTGCTCTGTAGAAATGTCTGCAACTGATTTTTCTGTCTGGGATATAAGATAACAGCCAAAGGGCAGCTAGTCTGTGTATTTAACACGTTGTGCATAATGCCAAAATGCCAATCATGATTTTGACTACTACAATGCCACAGTACCCTCTGTAGCAAAGAGACTTCTATTATTACATATTTAAGTAAAAATTACACCTTATTTTTCTGCTTGATTCTTATTCTTGACCCTGCTCTCCAACTGATCTCTTATTTTGAATAAAAAAAAAATTAGAAAGCTTAACATTCTTCAAAAAGAAAGTTTTGCTCTTCTTTCATTGAGTCTAAACCACAGTACACAGGAGTGAACTTTATTAGTGAAGATTTCTCTGTCCTTTTGAAGTGTATATTAATACCTGTCTTTACTAGCCTATTGCCATAATTAAGAATAAGCTAATATGTGAAAAAGTAAGTAGCATACACCCCATGACATAAGAGTCCTTAATGTTTCCGATCAATTGTTTGCTCACCCGCTAATTTGCAAAATTCCAGCAATTCACAACAGATCTCCTCATCAGTGCTGAGAATTCATGAAGTTCTACTGCACCCACTAATTTCTCTTTCCTTTGACTATTGCTTATCTTTGGATTGTGTAATTGTATTGTTGATATTAACTGCTCTGGGAGACATTCCACTGTATTTGAAATGAAACAATCATAATACTATAACAATACTTAAGAAAAAAAGAGACATAAAATTTTATACCTATAATTTTTCCATCAGCAATGGTGTTGATGTAAATTTTTAAAAAATAATAATTGGTACTTAGCAAGGAAAATGCTAATTAACTGCATGCTGTCTTTTGATGAAATGTAATCATATTTCCTTCTCAGTTCTTTAATAAAGCTGCACTTTTCTTTTTAGCTAACATTTGATTAATCCAGAGATGAAAAATTATCAGTATACATAAAATAGTGCAAAAGGAGAAGATCCCTGATGGTTCTGTAGAAGTAGTAATATAAACTCTGCCTAGAAGTAAAGCACTTCTCTATGGTCCCTATGAGACTGAATGCTCCGTGAGGGCATTGAGGCTGGCTAGCAGCACGTGCTCAATAAATACTTATTAACTGCATGAAAACCACACGTGGATTTAGCACTAATGGACCAGTCAATACTAGATTAGCAAGTTGCATCCACACTATTTTTTTAACATAATTACTGCTCATTTTATATAACTCGTACTATATTATAATTTTGTGCCACTTTTTAATTTGCACAGTTTATTCAAACACATTAACTTATTTAATCCTACTGCTTTCTGTAATAGGTAATATTTTCCCCCTAATTTAAGGATGAGTACAGAACCTTCAGAACCTCAAAACTCCTTGTTGACCACAGATATCTCCCTTTGTTTAACCCAGTCATGGCCTGAGAGCTAGATTTCTACAGTTAAAATGGTCCTCCAAAAACATACTGAGATATTGGAGGGATGAGATGATACGGTGTCTTGGATTTGTTTCAAAATAACCTACGGAGAGCAGACAGTGGGTAGCGGGTGGGCATAAAGACAGTATGATTGGCCCGAAGTAGCAAATTCTTGAAGCTGGGGGATGGCTACAAGAAGTACTATCTTTATTTCTGTAAATGTATGAAATTTTCCACAGTAAGAGTTTAAAAAAAAATGAGCGGAGAAGTAAATAAATAAATAAAACAGTCATTCTCAAGGTGTTTTGCTAAAGATAAGAGGATTTCTGCTGTTAGATTTTAAACTAACTCCACCCACCCTCACATCAGCTACAGGAATCTAATATAAACTGACTCTTTTATATCCAACTGGAAATTGGCTAAGTAGCTTTGCAGTGCAGAACTTAATAGAAGGCCTCAAATACTTAAGATATATAGAAATGGCTAAATCTCTTGCGTTTTAGTTTACGGGGAACACTGTTCTCTGAATGCAACATGACATGCATAGAATGGTGTGTCTCTCACAGTGGCCTACTTTTTATGAAGTCAGGTAGTAAAATAACAAGAAAAGTGAACTCTAACTCGCTGTATATAAGATTTAACCGTGTTCAGCAAGAGCCATAACTCCAAGTTATATGCTCCCAAACGTAAACCAAGGCCTTAGATAATCACCAAGGATTGTTTTGTGAAATTACAGCTGGGCTCAGCAAAGCAATAAGGATGAGATTTTCACCTCCCCCCAAAGAAAATTATACTGAATCTTCAACTTCCAGATTCCAAGGGTGTCAAAACAAACACACCACAGAGTAGTGCTTTCCTTTTAATAGAAAGGAGTTTGATGAAAACTCTGTTATCTAAGAAATCAGAGGAAGGAAGGAAGGAAGGAAGGAAGGAAGGAAGGAAGGAAGGAAGGAAGGAAAAAAAAGAAATCACAGCTGTCTCTTCTTCGAAATCAACTCTTCATATTGTTTTCCCAGCGGAGGCAGAAAAGGCCTTTATGGTCCCGGAAAGGAATTTGATGACCAAGTACCTTGATTAAGAATGGGTGTTATGACCCTATTTCCTTGGGCCCCATGCCCAAGAGGGAAGATAAGAATATTTACCAGGTTGAAGGGTCCCTGACTGGCTCCCTGCTTGGGGGAGACCGGAGCATGAGCAAAGGATGGATCATGGGTCACGATACAACAAAAGCACAGGGGTGAGAACGAG
>NC_048223.1:28193057-28198161 GCF_002007445.2 Ailuropoda melanoleuca
GAGGGCATTGAGGCTGGCTAGCAGCACGTGCTCAATAAATACTTATTAACTGCCTGAAAACCACACGTGGATTTAGCACTAATGGACCAGTCAATACTAGATTAGCAAGTTGCATCCACACTATTTTTTTAACATAATTACTGCTCATTTTATATAACTCGTACTATATTATAATTTTGTGCCACTTTTTAATTTGCACAGTTTATTCAAACACATTAACTTATTTAATCCTACTGCTTTCTGTAATAGGTAATATTTTCCCCCTAATTTAAGGATGAGTACAGAACCTTCAGAACCTCAAAACTCCTTGTTGACCACAGATATCTCCCTTTGTTTAACCCAGTCATGGCCTGAGAGCTAGATTTCTACAGTTAAAATGGTCCTCCAAAAACATACTGAGATATTGAGGGATGAGATGATACGGTGTCTTGGATTTGTTTCAAAATAACCTACGGATAGCAGACAGTGGGTAGCGGGTGGGCATAAAGACAGTATGATTGGCCCGAAGTAGCAAATTCTTGAAGCTGGGGGATGGCTACAAGAAGTACTATCTTTATTTCTGTAAATGTATGAAATTTTCCACAGTAAGAGTTTAAAAAAAAATGAGCGGAGAAGTAAATAAATAAATAAAACAGTCATTCTCAAGGTGTTTTGCTAAAGATAAGAGGATTTCTGCTGTTAGATTTTAAACTAACTCCGCCCACCCTCACATCAGCTACAGGAATCTAATATAAACTGACTCTTTTATATCCAACTGGAAATTGGCTAAGTAGCTTTGCAGTGCAGAACTTAATAGAAGGCCTCAAATACTTAAGATATATAGAAATGGCTAAATCTCTTGCGTTTTAGTTTACGGGGAACACTGTTCTCTGAATGCAACATGACATGCATAGAATGGTGTGTCTCTCACAGTGGCCTACTTTTTATGAAGTCAGGTAGTAAAATAACAAGAAAAGTGAACTCTAACTCGCTGTATATAAGATTTAACTGTGTTCAGCAAGAGCCATAACTCCAAGTTATATGCTCCCAAACGTAAACCAAGGCCTTAGATAATCACCAAGGATTGTTTTGTGAAATTACAGCTGGGCTCAGCAAAGCAATAAGGATGAGATTTTCACCTCCCCAAAGAAAATTATACTGAATCTTCAACTTCCAGATTCCAAGGATGTCAAAACAAACACACCACAGAGTAGTGCTTTCCTTTTAATAGAAAGGAGTTTGATGAAAACTCTGTTATCTAAGAAATCAGAGGAAGGAAGGAAGGAAGGAAGGAAGGAAGGAAGGAAGGAAGGAAGGAAGGAAGGAAAAGAAATCACAGCTGTCTCTTCTTCGAAATCAACTCTTCATATTGTTTTCCCAGCGGAGGCAGAAAAGGCCTTTATGGTCCCGGAAAGGAATTTGATGACCAAGTACCTTGATTAAGAATGGGTGTTATGACCCTATTTCCTTGGGCCCCATGCCCAAGAGGGAAGAAAAGAATATTTACCAGGTTGAAGGGTCCCTGACTGGCTCCCTGCTTGGGGGAGACCGGAGCATGAGCAAAGGATGGATCATGGGTCATGATACAACAAAAGCACAGGGGTGAGAACGAGGGACAGCAACAAGAGTACTGCTGGCATGGTCACTTGCACATGTGGACATTTGTAGCTTTTCCCTTTTTCAAGCTCTGCTCAGACATAAGCTTAAATATCAAAATAATTTAAAGGTTACCAGCAAGAAAAATTAAAGGACATATTCTTATTTGAAGCATGGCAGCATCATTACCACCACAAACAGTAATAAAAGCAACTGGACTAAAAAGACAAAATTTTAAGGCAATTATTATTTCCTTCTCTGATTAACATATAACATTTTCATCCATATTCCCCAAATTAGATTGCTAAAGAAATAAAATATACATATTCACTGCTATCTATACAAAGAGCATAATATAAGCTTAAAGAATTGTTAAGGGATCTTTCTGATGCTGCTACTTTTGCAATATACAATAAATTAGGGGTAGTTCATTGGAAACTCATTTATATTGACTTTAATTTCAATTATGAGATCTAGAAAGGGATGCAAATATGGAACTATACAATAGTGAAATACAGCATGTAGCAATTAATATTTTCCTAACTTAGGATAATCTTCCCTTAAGACAAGCCTGAACCACTTCAGATGACCTTATTGGAGTATATCGCGAAGACACTGACAGCTGTGCACTTACGTGACATAACAGAGCCAGCTCATGATGACATGTGACAGCATTCCGGTTGGCTTCCATGAAGTACCTCTGTGTGCGCTTCCGTTCCCGTTCCAGCTTCTTCTCCAAAGCCAGCTGGGATGTAGATAAGTTGTCTAAATACTTCATCATGACGTCTGATATCATCGAGCTGACTTCTACGATATCTGGGCGGGCTTCGGCATCAGGAGTGAGGCACCTACGAGAAGACAAGCTGATTACAGCACTCTGGTCAATGTCAGGACCAGGCCACGGGTGTGGAGGGTCAAGGTTAAGCCCCACTGTGTGTCCACCATGGTGTTCGCACCCAAGAGCACCTGGGATAAGATGGACATCAAGCACAGTTTGGAATCCAAGACTTCTCGAAAGGTATTTGGAAAGTTTGGGAAGCAGAGGGAGGCAGCACTGTTCTCTTTGCCGTGCGGCTGTCAGGCAAGGGCTACTGGCTGAGCACGAAGCTGCCGCTCGCGTCTCGGGATAGGTAGATACAGTCGTCTTCTCTCGTATGAACTGGTTATTTTCTATAATCACTGCTAAGTCATTGGTCAGTGAAACAAAGAGGGATCCCAAGAATGTAGGCCCTGATGCACCAAATGGAAGGTAGGTTTCTAGGGGGTCACAACTTACTGGCCTTTTCTAGCTGTATAGCAGCAATATCAACCTAACGTGATTAGTGTGTGTCTTACAAAACAGGAGTCATTAAAAATAAAATGCAACATAGTTACTTTAAGATGTTCATAATAACTTTTTAAAGTAACTAATTTGACACATTGCTTGCTAATATTTTCTGTGATTTGAAGGTAGGAAATGGCAATCAGCTTACTAAAGGGAATATTATTCATGTCACAGCTAAACACTAATAGAAAGCTATTCTAGACACAGTGGGATCAATTATCAAGATCACTGTCAGCATGCTTTAAATACTTCAGGCATTCGCTATAATATTTTATCTATTTAAAAAAAAATTTTTTTAAGATCGTATTTATTTGAGGGAGAGAGAGCTCACCCAAGAGAGAGTGAGAGAAAGAGCGTGAGTGGGGCTTGGGGATGGGTAGAGGAAGACTCCTCACTGAGCAGGGAGCCCGACATGGGACTCTATTCCAGGTCCCTGGGATCATGACCTGAGCCAAAGGCAGATGCTTAACTAACTGAGCCACCCAGATGCCCCAATATTTTGTCTATTTTTTAAATTCAAATTCTCTAGCTTCACTGAAGTCATGTTGCTTCTTAATAAACTTGAATTTATTTGGACTTTGAGAAAAAGATCCAATGTTCATTTTTATATTTGATTTAGCAACCTATAATACTGATGTCTCCAGGAAAGATTTGAGAGCTATTTTATTTTTATTATTCTTCTTCACCAAAGGAGTCAAATAAGACTCTAACTTGTTAATTTGCTAATTATTCTTTTTTACTTGATCATGAATAAAATATACATATCTTAGACATTATCATCTCATGCTTAATCTTTATGTTATTTCTTTCTAAGGCAGTGGGCTTGCACTACGGTTATGACAGGAACTTACACATCTGCTGAATTCAACTTTAACAAATAATTGCATAGACTGAATTTATAACAAAGAAAGACAAGGCCAGCTACACAACTTCGGGGGCACCCAGGACAAAATGAAAGTGTGGGGCCCCAGCAGGGAGTGAGGAAGTCAATCTCCCTTCCCATAGACCGGTATCCTAAATGATGGTAGGCAGGAGAACTCCCGAGACATTGCAGTCTCCATGCCAACATGATGCACTTGGTACCCGGATTAGAGGTGGGCAAGAGGCCCCACTGAGTCAACCATTGAGTGCACCATGGTGTTATCAGCCTGGTTAAGGATGGCCACTTTTTTGCCTTACCCCAAGATTCAGCAGGGCACATACTGCAGCCTTATCCTCTCCTTGTCTGCATTCACAAACCCATAGGGGAGGAGGGTAAAGTCAGAAAACAGGGCTCCCCTGCTGACATAACCCATCACCAGGGTAGACCCTGCTGACATACCCAATGTCAGGTAGAGAATGGAAGCAATGATGGGACAGGGACAGGGAGATGGAGCTGGAAGCCAGGCAGGGGTCACGGGGCCAGGAGCAGATGGCTGAGGATCTATGTCAGAGAGGTAGGAAGTTGGAGGGACCTCATAGGAACTGAGACTCCCAAGCCCCAAATGTACATGCTCCTTGTCTCTTCAGACTTCATTTCGAAACACAAATTTAAAGATAATATTATTAAGAATTTCATGACCTTGAACACTGGGGTGCATATGGCCCTTCTCTTCACTACGTCTGTATCTTTGGGGTACTCAGTAGTGCAATTGCTGGATCATAGGGTAGCTCAATTTTTAACTTTTTAAGGGATCTCCACACTGTTTTCCAAAGTGGCTGTACCAACTTGCATTCCCACCAACAGTGTAAGAGAGATCCCCTTTCTCCATATCCTCTCCAACATTTGTTGTTTCCTGCCTTGTCAATTTTTGCCATTCTAACTGGCAAAAGGTGGTATCTCAATGTGGTTTTGATTTGAATTTCCCTGATGGCTAATGAATAGCCAAATTGTGCAAGGAGCCGAGATGCCCTTCAACAGATGACTGGATTAAGAAGATGTGGTCTATATATACAATGGAATATTACTCAGCCATCAAAAAGAACGATTTCACAACATTTACATCAACGTGGATGGGACTGGAGGAGATAACGCTAAGTGAAATAAGTCAAGCAGAGAAAGACAATTATCATATGGTTTCACTCATTTATGGAACATAAGAAATAGGAAGATAGGAGAAGAAAGAGAAGAAGGAAGGGGGGTAAACAGAAGGGGGAATGAACCATGAGAGACTATAGACTCTGGGAAACAAACTGAGGGCTTCAGAGGGGAGGGGGAGTGGGGGA
>NC_048223.1:28198335-28199678 GCF_002007445.2 Ailuropoda melanoleuca
ATGACCTTGAATACAGAGCCTTAAACCCTAAGCACAGGGCTGTTTTGAGTATGGGGGCCCTGAGCATTGGTCATAAGCACATGAAGCTGAATTCTGTGCCAGTGACATATTTGTACTCAATTTCTTACTTTTGTTCATAATCATAAAAGAAGCGAAGATGTTGAATTTCACCTTCTAATTAAATCTGTTTCTTCATCTTCTCTCACTTAATTAGAAAAAGTAATTAAAGGTGCTAAAAATGCTTGGTTGACCTAGCATTGGTTATGACTGCCATGGGAGAGGAAAAAAACCAAAAACAGCCTCTAAGCCTTTCATTAGTGCATTAGACTAAAGTCTTAGTCTGCAGATATTTAAACTGATTCAAGATAATATTAGCAGTTGAATTATTAGCTGAGTTTTCTTTAACCAAAAAAGCAGTATAATCTGTTTTACGAATTATGTGTTATTGTAAATAGGAACCAGAATGGTCTCTGTTCTGGCATTTAGTCATCCCCTTTCTCCCAAAGCTACTCCTCTTCCTGGATTTGCCATCCCTGAAAAAGGAGCCACCAGGGAGAGGCAATGTAGCATCACAATTAGGCATGCCTGCTCCAGGTTGGATTGCTGTAGTTAAATACTAGTTCACCCTTTACTAACTTAACTTGGGCAAGATTTAGCTTCTCAGTCTCAGGTAGCCTATCTGTAAAATGGGATAAAAACAATATCTACACCTCATCAAGCTGGTATGGTGATTAATGAAGTCACCTGTGTAAAGTGCTGGCACATTGTAAACACTCAATACATTGAAAAGAAAATCCACACTTATTTGTCCTGTAGTCCCTCCCACATTTAACCAACACAAAATACTGTGGCTTCTCCCTATGAAATATTTATTGAATCCATATCCCCACTCTCTAATCTCACCACTATTAGCCTATGTGATCTTTGCTTTCTTGCACTACTGGAAGAGTTTCCTAAATGACACTCATCTTTTGTCCACCTCTGACCATACTGTAAACTGCCACAGAATAATGTTCCTGAATCTGACTATATCACTTCTCTGTTCAGAATTCCTCAATAGCCCTTCATGGTCCAATAGAGCAAAACTAAAATTTCCAGCATTCCATACAAGCCCCCTCTGGGGCCAGCCCTTAACTCCCCTCCAGCTTCACACTAAATGCTTCCCCTCCTCCAGCTACACACCAAATAACCCATGGCTCTCTTATGCCTCCATTTCTTTGCTCATTTTATTTGCTCTGCTTGAATTTGTTTCTTGCCAATGGTATCTGCCTTTATTCAGATCCCATCCCTATCTGCTGCTAAAAACCCCGCTCTTCTAGTCTCCATTAGGAAGATTTCTTGGA
>NC_048223.1:28200886-28239201 GCF_002007445.2 Ailuropoda melanoleuca
ACAATATCTACACCTCATCAAGCTGGTATGGTGATTAATGAAGTCACCTGTGTAAAGTGCTGGCACATTGTAAACACTCAATACATTGAAAAGAAAATCCACACTTATTTGTCCTGTAGTCCCTCCCACATTTAACCAACACAAAATACTGTGGCTTCTCCCTATGAAATATTTATTGAATCCATATCCCCACTCTCTAATCTCACCACTATTAGCCTATGTGATCTTTGCTTTCTTGCACTACTGGAAGAGTTTCCTAAATGACACTCATCTTTTGTCCACCTCTGACCATACTGTAAACTGCCACAGAATAATGTTCCTGAATCTGACTATATCACTTCTCTGTTCAGAATTCCTCAATAGCCCTTCATGGTCCAATAGAGCAAAACTAAAATTTCCAGCATTCCATACAAGCCCCCTCTGGGGCCAGCCCTTAACTCCCCTCCAGCTTCACACTAAATGCTTCCCCTCCTCCAGCTACACACCAAATAACCCATGGCTCTCTTATGCCTCCATTTCTTTGCTCATTTTATTTGCTCTGCTTGAATTTGTTTCTTGCCAATGGTATCTGCCTTTATTCAGATCCCATCCCTATCTGCTGCTAAAAACCCCACTCTTCTAGTCTCCATTAGGAAGATTTCTTGGACAACCCTCAAATGACTTATCATCCCCTTTTTGTATATTCTCATTACATTTAATCCTTAAACTACTCTAATATTGTATTGCAACGATCCATTTCACCACTAGAAACTGGAAACTTCTTGAGAGGAGACATATGTCACTTTCACCATGATCTCCTCAGCATGTAAAACGGAATCTAGGTCCTGGTAGGTACTCAGCAGATGAATGAATGAATGAATGAATGAACAAACTTGGGCTAATATCTAAGAATATACCTGTCCCAAAATATATACCCCAAATATTTGGCCACAAACTTTTAGACTTCTAGGAACTCTCTTACCAGAAGTTCTGATTTAGCTTTAATTCTCTAAAACACATCCCTGCTTAGATATTTCAGAGAAATTCTTAAGAGTGAACAAATGTTTCAATGATTCTCTAATCAAATAAGTATAAAATCATGTTGTATAAAAAAGCTAGGTTGTTCTACTCACCCCACCCACTTTGTCCCCACTCTGCTCTGAGACCAGATGGAAAGAATTAGAGGGATCTGATGTTAAATTGTATTCATTTTGTGTTTTAAGAAACAAAGAGTTGAGCATTATGGTGGCATGAGTTGTTCCCTTTGTCGCTCTCCCTCAATTTATAACCAGTAGGACATCCATAACCCAACAGGGTTTCCTCTGCACAGCAGAACAGAATGTTGGAGAGACACATATATATGTACATCTGAGGATGAGTGGATTGGACTTCATGGAGGTGATGGAACCAAGAGCGCACTGTCAGAACTGAGAGACACTGAAATTCTAAAAAAGAAAGAAACAAACATTCTGGAGCTGAAGAACTCAATAAATGATATGAAGAATGAACTAAGAGCACTACAAATACATCAGATCAGACATGAGAAAGAATAAGTGATCTGGAAGATAGGAATCTGCAAGTGATTCAGGTGGAGGAGAAGAGAGCTTCTCTATTTAAAAAGATTTTTAAAAAGTGAAGAAACCCTATGAGAGCTATCAGACTCCATTAGGAGCACCAACAAGAATAATGGGTACACCACAAGGAGAAGAGAAGAAGAGGGAAGAGAGCTTATTTAAAGAAATAATAGCTGAAAACTTCCCAAAGCTGGGGAAAGGACTAGACATACAAGACCATGAAGCTAATAGATCACCTGACGACCTCAATGTAAAAAAAAACTTCAAGACACATTATAGTGAAGCTGTCAAAAGTCAAGCAAGGATAAAGAAAGAATCTTAAAAGCAGCCAGGGAAAAAGAGACTAACTTAAAAAAGTAACTCCCATTAGACTATCAGCAGATTTCTCAGCAGAAAATCTATAGGCCAGAAGAGAGTGGAATTATGTATTCAAAGTATTGAAACATAAAAATCATCAGCCAAGAAAAGTCTATCCTTCAGCAATGTTATCCTTCAGATATGAAGGAGAAATAAAAACTTTCCCAAGCAAAAGCTGAAAAAGTTCACCACCACTAGACCTGCCTTACAAGAAATGTTAAAAGCAGCTCTCCTACCTCAAACAAAAGATAAAAATATACACAAAACTTCAAATAAAGTGATATATAGAATCACAAAGTTGTAACTCTATTTTAGAATAGGGTGTTAAACAACTATAACATAAAGGTTAAAGGAGAAAAGCATTAAAAATAAACTACAGCGACTACAATTTGGTAATAAACATGTAGCATGAAAAAGGGATAATTTGTGACAATAAAAACATAAAAAGGGGAGAAGAAAAATGACAGAACCTGTATAGACAAATAAGTTATCAGCATAAAATGGACTACTTTATCTATGAGACATTTTATACAAACCTCATGGTAACCACAAAACAGAAATCTAGAGCAAAGACACAAAACAGTAAAAAGGGGGAAAGTGAGTAAATTATCATAGAAAACCATCAACCTAAAAATGTAAATAGAAACACAAAGAAAAAGAAACAATAGAGACATAAAACAACCAGAAAATAAAAGACAAAATGGCAGTTGTAATTCTTCATATATCAACACTCTAAATGTAAACAGATGAACTCACCAAACAAAAGGCACCAAGTGGCTAGATACATTAAAAAATAAGACCCAACTATATGCTGCCTTCAGGAGACTCACCTCACCTCCAAAGACAAACACAGATTCAAAGTGAAGGGGTGGACTATGGTACTCGGAGCAAATAGTAACCAAAAGAAAGCAAATATAACCATACTTATATCAGACAAAGTAGACTTTAAGCCAAAAATGTAACAAGACACAAAGAAGGTCATTATATAATGATAAAGGGGTCAATATAATAAGAAGATATAATAATAAATACATATTCTCCCAACATCTCAGCATCGAAATATATTAAGCAAATAGATCTTAAAGGAGAAAAAGACAATACAATAATAGTAGAGGACTTCAACACCCCACTCTGAGCAATGAATAGATCATCCAGACAAAAAATCAACAAGGAAACATTGGAATTAACCATACTTTAAAACAAATGAATGAGACATATATAGAACATTCTATCCAATAGCAGCAGAATACACATTTTTCTCAAGCTCACATGGAACATGTTCCAGAATAGATCACACAAGAGGCCATGAAACTAATTTCAGCAAATCTAAGAAGACTGACGTCATACCAACTATCTTCTCTACTACAATGAAATGAAATTAGAAATCAACAAGAGTAAAGTGAGTAGATTTTAAAATATGTGGAAACACATTTCTAAATAACCTATGGGTCAAAGAAGAAAATCAATAGGGAAATAAAAAAAACCTTGAAACAAATTAAAACGAAAATGCAACATACCACATTTTGTAGGATGCAGCAAAAGCCATTCTAAGAGTCTGTAGCAATAAATACATATATTAAGAAATTAGAAAGATCTCAAATAAACAACCTAACTTTACACCTCAAGGAACTAGAAAGAAGAAACAAATTAAACCCAAAATCAGCAGAAAGAAGGAAATAATAACAATCAGAGTGTAAATAAATTAAGTAAATTGAGTCCAGAAAAACAACTGAAAGAATCAGTGAAACTAAAAGCTGGTGCTTCAAAAAAACAAACAAAATGGACAAATCTTTAGGTAGCCTAAGAAAAAAAGGGAGAAGACTCAAATTTAGAAATGAAAAAGGAGACATCACAGCTGATACTACAGAACTATAGACAAGAAATGGGTACATTTCTAGAAATATAGAACCTACCAAGACTGAATCAGGAAAAACAGATAATCTGGACACACCAATAATGACTCAAGAGATTGAGTCAGTAAAACTCTCAACGCAGGAAACTCCAGGGCCAGACATCTTCACTGGTGAGTTCCACCAAACACGTGAAGAAGAATTAACACCAATCCTCTTGAGACGCTTCCAAAATATTGAGGAGAAGGGAACATTTTCAAACTCATTTTACAAAATCAGCACTGCCTTTATACCAAAACCAGATAAAGACACCACAAGAAGAGTAAACTATAGACAAATATTCCTGATGAATATAGATGTAAAAATTCTCAACAAAATATTAGGAAACAAAATTCAAGAATCCATTAAGAGAATCAAGCACTATGACCAACTGGGATTTATCCCTGGGCTATAGGAGGATTCAACACACGCAAATCAATAAATGTAATTTGTCACATGAGTAAAATGAGAGATTAAAACTATATGATCATCTCAATACATACAGAAAAAGAGGGAGACTGAAAAAGATGGTGGAGGAGTAGGGGACCACTTTTTAGCTGGTCCCCTGAATTGAGATGGATATCTACCAGACCATCCTGAACACCCACGAAATCAATACATACAGAAAAAGCATTTGACAAAATACAACATCCTTTTATGATAAAAACCCTTAACAGATTGGTTATAGAAGGAATGTATCTCAATATAAAAAAATCCATATGAGAAACCCACAAGTCACATTATACTCAATGGAGAAAAATTGAAAGTGTTTCCTCTGAGATCACAAGCAAGGCAAGGTTGCCCACTCTCATCATTCCTATTTAGTATAGCATTGGAAAAGTCCTAACAAGAGCAATTAGGCAAGACAAAGAAATAAAAGGCATCCAAATCTGGAAGAAAGAAGTAAAAATTTCTCTATTTGCTAATAATACAATCTTACACATAAAAAATCCCTAAGAGTCAATCAAAAAAACTGTTGGAATTAATCAATGATTTCAGGAAAGCAGCAAGTTACAAAATCAACTTACAGAAATCAGCGGCCTTCTTTTATACTAATGATGAAGCATTAGAAAAAGAAGTAAAGAAAACTATCCAAACCACAATAGCATCAAAAATAATAAAATACTTAGGAATAAATTTAACCAAAGAAGTGAAAGATCTATACAACAAAAACGGTTAGATTTCGCTGAAAGAAACTGAAGAAGACACATACAAATGGAAAGACATTTTGTGTTCATATTTTGGAGGAATAAATATTGTTAAAATGGCCATACCACCCAAAGCCATCTACAGATTCAATGCAATCCCAATAAAAATACCAAAGGCATTCTTCATAGAAATAGAAGAAACAATCCTAAAATTTGTGTGGAAACATCAAAGGCTCTGAATAGCCAAAGCAACCCTGAGAAAAAAATAATAAAGCTGGAGGTATCACATTTCCTGATTTCAAACTATATTACAAAACCATACTAATAAAGACACTATGGCACTGGCACAAAAATAGACCCATAGACCAATGGAAGAGCATAGAGAGCCCAAAACTAAATCCCAGCACATACAGTCAATGAATATTTGACAATGGAACCAAGGACAAACACAGGGGGACAGTCTCTTTAACAAACGGTGCTGGGAAAACTGAAGAAATATATGCAGAAAAAAGAAACTGGCCCCTATCTCACACCATCCACAAAAATTAACTCAAAATTGTTCAGAGACTTAAACATAAGACTTGATATCATAAAACTTTTAGAAGAAAGGGAAGAAAGAAGCTTTCTGATATTGGTCTTGGCAATGATTTTTTTTTTTAACATGATGCCAAAAGCACAAACAACAAAAGCAAGAAACAGCAAATGGGACTACATTAAACTCAAAAACTACTGCATAGCTTTTGCTACTCAGTTAATGAAATGAAACAGCAGCCTATAGAGCAGAGAAAATTTTTACAAACCACATATCAGAGAAGGGGTTAATATCCAAAATATACAAAGAACTAAGGACAACTTAATAACACTCAAATAATTTGATTAAAAATGGGCCAAACTAAATAGATATTTTCCAAAGAGGACAACAAAATGGCCAATAGGCACATGAAAAGGTGCTCAACATCATTAATCATTAAGAAGATGCAAATAGGGGCACCTAGGTGGCTGTCGGTTAAGTAGCCCACTCCTGTTTTTGGCTCAGGTCATGATCTCAGGGTCATGAGATCAAGCCCTGCGTCAGTCTCTGCACTCTGCACGGAGTTTGCTTCAGATTCTCTCTCCCTCTCCCTCCAGCCTGCTCTCAATCTCTCTCAAATAAATAAAATCTTAGAAAAAAAAAAGAAGATGCAAACAAAAACCACAATGAACTATCACCTTACACCTGTTAGGATGGCTATCATCAAAAGGAAAAGAGATAACAGGTGATTGTGAGGATTTGGTGAAAAGGGAACTCTTACACATTGTTGATGAGAATGTAAATTGGTCCAACCACTATGAAAAACAATATGGAGATTCCTTTAAAAAATTAAAAAATAGATCTACCATATGACCCAGCAATTCTACTTCTGGGAATACACCCAAAAGCAAAGAAAACAGAATTTCAACAAGGTATCTGCATTCCCATGTTTATCGCAGCATTATTCACAATAGCCAAGATATGGAAACCCAAATGCCCATCCTCGTATGAATGAACAAAAAAGAGGTGGTACATGTATACGATGGGATATTGTCCAGCCATGAGGAAGGAAGATATATTCCCATTTTTGTCAACATAGATGGAACTTGAGTACCTTATACTAAGCGAGATAAGTCAGAGAAAGACAAGTACTGTATGATAACACTTATATGGAATCTAGAAAAATCAAACCTATAAAAAAATAGAAAACAAATGGTGGTTATCTGGACATGAGGGGTGGAGAGGATAAGAATGATAGTGTCTATGGGTACAAACTTGTAACGAGTAGTAAATAAGCCACAGAGATCTAATGCACTGAATAGTGAATACAGCCAATGATATTGTAATATAATTATGTAATGTGATAAATATTGCTTCATTGGCAATCATATTACAATATATAAATATATCAAAGTGACACACTGTACACCATAAATTTACAAAATATAACATGTCAAATTTACTTCGGGGAAAATTAAAAAAAAAAAGAAAACCAAAGAGTTAAAGGTAGGGCGAAAAATGGAAAGATCCACTTGTCCTCAGAACTAGCTGCAAGCATTAACTGTGCTAGTCATCATGACCGCCCCTGAAACAGAGCACCAGACGGCTTCTGCAACCAGGCACAGAGAGAGAAATGTAAGGCAATTGGAGGATTTTGTGCATAAAAGGAAATGTTCTTCTCTTTTAGAAAGTAAACAGACAATATTCTCTGAACAGTGTACTGGAAGGTAAAAATAGTAATGCTGGTACTGGGCAGAGCAACAAAATGGATTTATTTTCTGCCCCAAACTCTTTGGGGTTGCTAAGTTATTCTCCCAGGGTAAAAGCCTGCTAGGAAAGAAAAGTTCCAGTGACAGAATGTGCTTGTTCACCACATGAACGAGCAGGAAAAAGGAAAGATACAGCACATGAGACACACAACTGCATGCGCTCTACCCAACACAGGATGTAGGAGGTGAAAATGAGAAGATGGAAAAACAGAAGCAGCAAGATCATGCAACAGGAAACATGGGGTGTGAAACTAAGATTGAATCTAGTGAACTTGCCCATCAATGGTTGTCTTGCATTTCAAAGGCTCTATCACGTTACTCGTGATCAGCTCTGAGCCTGATGATTCGCTAAGACATAAATGATCATTAAGACCACTTTTGCCTTTATGTATTCCTTGCATCAATTTTCTGAAGAAAACAGGAAACTAAGAAAATAGAAAATTGAATTTGCTTATTTATTCTTTTGGAACTTAATTTTTAAAGATTAAAAATCCAAAGCAAATTAAATATGTAATTGCATAAAATTCATGACTGAATTTGGTTTTATGTCAAATTTTCTAAACATAAAACTTTGTGATGGGAACCCAGACAATGAGTCTTGAATAACCTTGAGTGAAAACCACATCTGCTATAGAATGCACAGTCATCTTAATGTATAATCAGTTATAAAATTAAAATTAAATTGTCAGTTCTTACTTATTATGGCATCTTAGTTATTTTGAATTAAAAGTGTCCTTACTGGGGTGCCTGGGTGACCCAGTCAGTTAAGTGTCTGCCTTCGCCTCAGGTCATGACCCCAGGGTCCTGGGATCCAGCCCCACAGTTGGGCTCCCAGCTCAGTGGGGAGTCTGCTGCTTCCTTTCCCTCTGTCCCTCCCATCCCAATCCCCGCTCATGATCATTCTCTCATGCTCTCTCAAATAAATAACATCTAAAAAAAAAAAAAGTGTCCTTACAAACATTTAATCCCTGAGTCCCCTAATAGTGATCATTCATCCTCTTAACCATTCTGGTGACAAGGGAACTCACTACCCACCCAGCAGCCTGCCTCACTTGGGTATCTCTAATTCTGATACATACTTCCAATGACGAGCTGACATGGGCCTCCTTGGACCTCCACTCCGTGGTCTTGGCTCCACTTTCTGAAGTTCCACAGAATAAACCCAACTGTTTTCATATTTTTAGTGTCATTCCATTTTCATGCTTGTACCCCCAAAATTGTTGACTCAACTCCAAGCCACCATGGAAATAGCCCCACTTCTCTCCATCAACACCACCACACTCCAGTCAGAGCCACCATCATGTCTTGGTGGACAGCTGGACCTACTTCTCCTCCTGTCCCCATTCCCTGCTCTCTATTCTCCACAGAACAGCCAGTATGATCTTTGCTATAGAAGAAATTTTCACTATATCCCACTTTTAAATAACCTTAAGTCTTCTCCTCAGTACTTGAGATAAAAATTCAAAACCCTCAATGTGGCCTATTAAGACCTAGTCGATCTGGCCCCACGAGCCTCCCCAGGCCTTAATCATTCTTTGGCTATTCTCTCCCTGACTTAACACGTTACACTCCAATTTCTTCTAGTTCCTCAAACTAATAAGCTCTATGCTGGTCTATGAAATGCTTTCTCCACTCTTTACATTCGAGAATTAGTGGTTGTTCAGGTCTCAGATTACATGTTCTTTCTTCATAGAAACTTCCTGAAGTCCCTAGACTAGGCCAAGTCCTTCTGGAATCTCTCATTGCTCCCTTTACCACTCTTCATCCAATTTATTATAATTTGTTTTATATACTTAATTCCATAAGTAGCAACACTACTATTATTAATAATAATATCTAATTTTACTGAGGGCTCACTAAGTGCTGGGTACTGTGCTAAAAGGACTCGAAGCATTATCTTATTTAATCTTCAGAACAAGCCTGTGAGTAGTTACTATTGCTACCCGTACATCACAGATGAGAAAAGGACGTGGGTGGAAGAATAGGGATTAAAATCCAGCTGATTACAGAACCTATTGACGTTCTTAACTTTTCCATGTAGTGTTGGGTACCTGACTCCTCCACTAACTTGTTAGCCCCAAGACACATGGATACCAATAGCCAGGGGGCCTGTCCGAAGCAAATTATGGTCCTGTTTGCCCCGTGCCACAAAATCAGAATAATGTCTCTGTACATTTTCTCTGTACCACCCCTCCCCTGCTCCTTGTGGTGCTCAAATACCTATGAAAAGGAGAAATTGAGTAGATCTGGTATTCTTGTCTTGACATCTCTAGAGACTTCCTGAAGTTTTGAGGCACTTTCCAGAAAACAAATAGCAGAGATTAGGACCAAATTGTGGAGATGAGCAATTTAAATACATTTGTCTGGATTCATTAGCAATTGGGCATGATCTAATATATGCAGAATTCAGATTATTCAGAAAGGGGTTTCAGCTCATTTCCCATAATATTAACAATGATAATTGCCAATATAGCTTAAGATTTACCATTCACCAAATTCTATGCTAAGTGATTTTCATAGTTACTTTGTATAATTATCACACCAGCCTGATGAGGGTGGTATTATTACAATCCCTTTTCTACGGGATGAGGGAACAGAGATGCAGAGAGAATGGTCAATGTTTGTTCAGAGTCTCCAGTTAGTGAAACTCAGCCCCCACTGGGCCTAGGCCCCTTAGAACTGTAGGACAGTGCTGTGCTGAGCGAGGAAAGATTCAAGATAAAACCGTACACACTGTGAGGAGTACCTATTAATGCAAAACAATGGGCTGGGAGGAGAAAGTGAAGGGAATACATCTCTTACATTCCATCAGAGGTGGTGCTAAGTGCTGGGATAGATACAGAACCAAATTTAAAGGGAATTGGGCAGGGGAATGGACAGATATTTTATCTGGGGTCTCTCTGGGATTTGTATAAAAATAATAAGGATTTGACTCAGCTTGATGGGGCAGGGAAGTAATCTTGAGCCAACTTAAGAGCATACATTGGTATAGAAATAACAATCAGTCAGAAAACAAGTCATTGATTCATACAACCAGTATTTGTTAAGGGTCGATCTTGTCCCAGGCACTGCTCTGGGCACTGAAGAGCCACGAGCCGGACTGGAAAAGTCTCTGCTCTTGTAGAGTTTTCCTTCTGGTGGGGACAAGACAGGCAATAAAGGAACAGGTCTGCTCACACAACTGTCTAACATGTCGGGAGATGGGTGCTGCAAGCTTTGTGACGCACGCAAGGGGCCAGAATGCAGAGGGGCTGGAGGGGCATCCGGGTGGGCTCTCTGATGATGGAAGATAACAGAAGAGACACAAAGGAAGTGGGGGCCTGTGCCATGCACGTACCAGAGGGAAGGGAAGTCCAGGAAAAGGGAAGAGCAAGGACAGAGGGCCAGAGGCAGGGGCATGCCAGGACTTGCAGGGAGCTCCCTGTGGCTGGCAGTGAGGGAGCAAAAGAAAAGTGGGAGGGAGGGGTGACAGGTCAGCTGGGACAAGCCCTGTGAGGTCGGAACTTTGCGAATGCAACAGGAAATGACTTTCATTAAACTCCTACCATATTGATGGCTGGAGCATCTCTTTCTGACTTTCTTTGAAAAATTATTATACAACATAACATTACCAATTTAAAAATAGAAATGAAAAAGTGCTCGCAATTTTATCATCTAACATGGCCTTTTTCAGTTTCCTATGTCCTTGTCTAGCCTTTTTCGACATCCATGCATATATTTACAGTTTTTATCATAGTTATAAACAGCTTTACATCCTGTTTGCTTTACTTCGCTTCTTATCATTTTTGTGTTACAGGTTGATACAAAGCCTTCTGAATAATCACTCTAATGGCTGCATAATATTTCAAGTGCATATACCACTTCCTCTTGGACCCACTAAAGTGGCTTCCAGATGGTCGCCATTACTGCTGATGCACAAATACGGTTCTAGGTTTGGATTATTTGGGAGCCCTTCCTCTTCATGAATATTTACATGGTAAATTCGTAGACATGTGAGGTATTTCTTGATAATCCCTATCAGGTTTGAAATTGTGAGAATAATTACCTGCTGATGGTCTCTGTCACTTTCTCAGAGTAGATGCCTTCTGGAACTGGTTCATAGACCGCCTCCACTATCTGCAAAACAGACAGACTAGTGCGATGGACGTAAAAAGGCCATTGATATGTACAATACTTGGCCACAACATGAGAGCTACTCAACGAGCATTATAACCATGCACAAATTTTAATCAGAAACAAAAACAACCCAACAAATAAAAAATTAACATCAATTAAACAGTTCTCGAGCGCAGATTGTATTCTTCAGGCTGAGTTAAAGTTAGCCTCAGATTCATAATAAATGATGTGTAGGATAACATAATGTGCCAATTGTAGGCAGTCCAAACCACAATTAAAAATAAAAGACCAAAAGTAATTTGATATATTTATTTGTATAATTTTCTAGGATAAATGAAGACAATTATAAGGGGAATGTGCCACAGCACATGATGTATATTTAGAAGAAAGGGGAAAAAATGAATCGGATCATGTGGCCAATAAAACAATGTGCCTGCTTTTAATTGACGGTTTTATAAAAATCACAAATGCTCTATTTAGAAAGAAAAGGAATGGCATTTTTAGCAACACAGGACCCTTTTGTCTCCCAACACTGCTTACTTTTGTAGCCAGGGAGAGCATGTTGGTGCTATAGAAGGGAGGATTCAGAGTTGCCATCTGATAAAGGATGCAGCCGGCCGCCCAGACATCAGCCTTCTCCCCATACGGCTCACTCTTCAGTACCTCAGGGCTGAATTAAAATAAGGGTGTTAATAGATACCGAAAAGGGAGAAGAAACCAGCCCAGGAAAAGAGTCCAGTTTTCAAGCAATAGTTGGAGATAGGAGAAGGAAGAATTTAAACTCTTCCTCATTAATTCAAGTAAACATATTAAAAAGTATCTTTGAATTCTCCCAGACTCAAGACTCAGATGCATCAAGAAGCACAATCAAGCAATTCCATTTTAAGCACTAAATATCAATGAACCATATAAAAATTGCCTATTAAGTATCCAAAAAAGTTTTTATTTCCAGAAACAATTACCCCTCTGTGGTAGCTGCAATTGTTGGCCCCAGTTCTTTACTATTCTGGAGATTTTGTGCATCTCCCTCTAACAATGGCCTCTTGGTGGGCAGTATTCGTTACCCACCCCTGCCTCTGGTTTTGTTTTGTGTTGCTTTGGCCAATGGAATATGGAAACGACAGTGAACAAGACCAGAGCCTTTGTCTTAACAAACACTGAGTGCTTTCATTCGTCCTTCTAGGAGATTCTATCCATTACCAGGAGAAGAACATTTCCCAGGGACTTCTAGCCCACCAGCCTGGGTCCAGCAGAAGATACGTGGAGTAGATCTAACCGAGACAATGCATAAACCTACACCCTGAAGGAGACCTTGCCCAGAAGACCCAGACGTGTGAGTCTAACAGTAAACACCACCAAAATTTTTGTGATTTGTTAATCAGCATTACTATGGGAAAAACTGACTGATACAGTTGCTACTCAACTCTAGCCTATAAAGCAGAAGAAGACTATATTTAAATATGTTGCATAAAATTACAGCATCCATCACGTTCATGTCTTCTGAAATTGCCTTTCCAATCTGGACATGGATGCTGTCAGCTTTTAAACAAACTTAAGCCGCGAGAATTTATGGGTTTGACATTTTTTTTTTAATGTGGAGGCAAGTGCAGCTCCCCTGGATATTTTGGAGTAATAGAAGCTTCCTCTATCATATTTGTAGAACGAAACTCAGCACAGGGTTGAAACCATTTAATACCCACACATCCTAAATTAAGTAGCTTAGCAATTCAGTTCTATGATATGTATTTAGGATTGTGCTCAGCCCTCTACATAAATAGAGTGGGGATTAAGGGTTAACTTTGATGGTGGATTAAGGTATAAAGAAACTGACAAATTGATATCAGAACAATCAGAGTAGACATAAATCGATGTTGACTATTAAAAATAATCAAGGAGTTGGCGGAGGAGTAGGGGACCCCTTTTTCAGCCGGTCCCCTGAGTTGAGCTGGATAGGTACCAGACCAGCAGGAATATCCACGGAATCAGCCTGAGACGCAGGAAGATACATCTGGATCTCTACAAATGAACATCTCCAGCGCTGAGTATCGAGGTACGAAGCGGGGAGCCGTGAAACCGCGCACAGATATCGGAAGCTAAACAGAAGGGGGAGGGAGCCGCCGTGTCAGGGCGCCGGGAAGCGGTAGCCACCTGCAAGGGGGAGCGGACAGACCGCGGACCCGCACGCTTGAGACAGCAGGCTGAGAAGGGAGCTCTAGGAGCGCACGCGGGAGGGCTGGCGGTTGGCGGGCCACCTGCACGGGGGAACAGGCGGACTCGCGGACGGCACCCGCGAGACAGCAGACTTAGAACGCGAACTCCAGGAGCGCGCGCAGGGCGGCTGGCGGGCCACCTGCACCGGGGAGCGGGCGGACCGCGGACCCGCACTCTGGAAACGGCAGACTGAGTCCGTGAGCCGGGAGCGTGCACCACCAAGCATCTCACGGAGCTCCGGAGCTCCGGTGTGCTCACTGGATCGAGGCTGAGACCGGGAGCTCCGGGAGCGTCCGCGGGGCGGCTGGCGGCTGGAGGGCCACCTGCACGGGGGAGCAGGCGGACTCGCGGTCAGCACCCGTGAGACACCAGACTGAGACGGGGAGCTCCGGGAGCCCGCGCGGGGCGGCTGGCGGCGGGCGGGGTTGGAAACACAAAGGACAGAGACGTGCCGGCCCTGGAAGTGAGGGCTGGGACGCCGGGTGTGGGGCGCACAGCCCGGGATGCTGCAGGGTTGAGCAGCACCAACAGAAACAGAGTTAAAGTGGCCAGAACATCAGTGGAGAACGATCCGCGATCCCTCTGTTCTGAGACAGAGGCTGAATTTCAGCCGCTGCTGCTCTCTCAGAAGAGGCATAGCAAACCGCCAGGGAAAGCCGCCAGAGAACAAAAGCCCGGAAATACCGGCTCACAGGGTGCCCATCCCCATCCCCCCTCGCAAGGGACACAGAGACTCTACCCAAACAGGGTTTTCTGAGTACCTGCAGGCAGGCCCCTCCCCCAGAAGGCAGGCTGAAAAATCAAGAAGCCCACAACCCGGAGCGCCTGAGTGGCGCAGTCACCAAGCACCTGTCTTCGGATTAGGGTGTGATCACAACGCTCCGTAAGGAGTCCTTCATCGGGCTTCTCCACCGGGAACCTGCTTCTTCCTCTCCCACTCCTCTGCTTGGGTTCCCTTTCTTGCTGACTGTCTCTCTCTCTCTCAAATAAATAAATAAACTCTTTAAGGAAGAAGCCCACATCCCTAAGATCTCTATAAAACAAGGGCGCACGGCCTGGGTCCCAGTCAACACTTGGGCTCTGGACAACCCTGCAATCTCTCTTCATCAGAATGACGAGAAGGAGAAGTCCCCCCCAGCAAAGAAAAGATAATGAGTCTGTGGCCTCTGCCACAGAATTGGCCTCGGCCACAGAATTAATACATATGGATGTATCCCAATTATCAGAAATGGAATTCAGAGCAACAATGGTCAAGATGATGAGTAAACTTGAAAAAAGCATCAGAGAAAGCGTTGCTGAGAATATAGAATCCCTAAGGGCAGAAATGAGAGCGAATCTGACAGAAATTAAAAATTCTATGGGCCAAATACAGTCAAAACTAGAGGCTCTGACGGCCAGGGTCACCGAGGCAGAGGAACGCGTTAGCGAATTGGAGGATGGGTTAGTAGAAGAAAAAACGAAAATAGAAGCTGGTCTTAAAAAAATCCACGCCCACGAATGTAGATTACGGGAGATTACTGACTCTATGAAACGATCCAATGTCAGAATCATCGGCATCCCTGAAGGGGTGGAGAAAAACAGAGGTCTAGAAGAGATATTTGAACAAATTGTAGCTGAAAACTTCCCTAATCTAGCAAGGGAAACAAGCATTCGTGTCCAAGAGGCAGAGAGGACCCCATCCAAGCTCAACCAGGACAAACCTACGCCACGGCATGTCATAGTGCAATTCGCAAATATTAGATCCAAGGATACAGTATTGAAAGCGGCCAGGGCAAAGAAATTTCTCACGTACCAAGGCAAAGGTATCAGGATTACGTCAGACCTGTCTACAGAGACCTGGAATGAGAGAAAGGCTTGGGGGGGCATTTTTAAAGCTCTTTCAGAGAAAAACATGCAGCCAAGGATCCTTTATCCAGCAAAGCTGTCATTCAGAATTGATGGAGAAATAAAGACGTTCCAAAATCGCCAATCATTAACCAATTTCGTAACCACGAAACCAGCCCTACAGGAGATATTAAGGGGGGCTCTATAAAGGTAAAAAGGCCCCAAGAGTGATACAGAGCAGCAAGTCACAACCGATACAAAGACTTTAAAGAGAAATGGCATCATTAAAATCATATCTGTCAATAATCTCTATCAATCTAAATGGCTTAAACTCTCCCATAAAACGCCACAGGGTTGCAGATTGGATAAAAAGACATGACCCATCCATTTGCTGTCTACAAGAGACTCATTTTGAACCCAAAGATGCATTCAGACTTAGAGTAAGGGGATGGAGTACCATCTTCCACGCAAATGGACCTCAAAAGAAAGCTGGAGTAGCAATTCTCATATCAGATAGACTGGATTTTAAACTAGAGGCCATAGAGAGAGATACAGAAGGGCACTATATTATTCTTAAAGGAAGTATTCAACAAGTGGATATGACAATTATTAATATATATGCCCCCAACAGGGGAGCAGCAAGATACACAAGCCAACTCTTAACCAAAATAAAGAGACATATAGATAAGAACACAGTAATAGTAGGGGACCTCAACACCCCACTATCAGAAATAGACAGAACACCCTGGCAAAAACTAAGCAAAGAATCAAAGGCTTTGAATGCCATACTCGACGAGTTGGACCTCATAGATATATATAGAACACTACACCCCAGAACCAAAGAATACTCATTCTATTCAAATGCCCATGGAACATTCTCAAGAATAGATCATGCTCTGGGACACAAAACAGGTCTCAGCCAATACCAAAAGATTGAAATTATCCCCTGCATATTCTCAGACCACAACGCTCTGAAATTGGAACTCAACCACAAGGAAAAACCTGGAAGAAACTCAAACACTTGGAGGCTAAGAACCATCCTGCTCAAGAATGACTCGATAAACCAGGAAATCAAAAAACAAATTAAACAATTTATGGAGACCAACGAGAATGAATACACAACGGTCCAAAACCTATGGGATACTGCAAAGGCAGTCCTAAGGGGGAAATACATAGCCATCCAAGCCTCACTCAAAAGAATAGAAAAATCTAAAATGCAGTTTCTATATTCTCACCTCAAGAAACTGGAACAGCAACAGAGGGACAGGCCTAACCCACTGACAAGGAAGGAGTTGACCAAGATTAGAGCAGAAATCAATGAATTAGAGACCAGAACCACAGTAGAGCAGATCAACAGGACTAGAAGCTGGTTCTTTGAGAGAATCCATAAAATTGATAGACCACTGGCAAAACTTGTCCAAAAACAAAGAGAAAGGACTGAGATTATTAAAATTATGACTGAAAAGGGAGAGGTCACGACCAGCACCATTGAAATTGCAAGGATTATTAGAAACTTTTATCAACAGCTATATGCCAAAAAACTAAACAATCTGGAAGAGATGGAGGCCTTCCTGGAAACCTATAAACTACCAAGACTGAAACAGGAAGAAATAGATTTCTTAAATAGGCCAATTAACTATGAAGAAATTGAGTCAGTGATAAACAACCTTCCAAATAATAAAACTCCAGGCCCAGACGGTTTTCCTGGGGAATTCTACCAAACATTCAAAGAAGAAATAATACCTATTCTCCTAAAGCTATTTCAAAAAATAGAAACAGAAGGAAAGCTACCAAACTCATTCTATGAGGCTAATATTACCTTGATCCCCAAACCAGGCAAAGACCCCCTCAAAAAGGAGAATTACAGACCGATTTCTCTAATGAATATGGATGCCAAAATCCTCAACAAGATCCTTGCTAATAGAATCCAACAGTACATTAAAAGGATTATCCATCATGACCAAGTGGGATTCATACCTGGGATGCAAGCATGGTTCAACACTCGCAAATCAATCAATGTGATACATCATATCAACAAGAAAAGACTCAAGAACCATATGATCCTCTCAATTGATGCAGAAAAAGCATTTGACAAAATACAGCATCCTTTCCTGATTAAAACCCTTCAGAGTGTAGGAATAGAGGGTACATTTCTCAATCTCATAAAAGCCATCTATGAAAAGCCTACTGCAAGCATTATTCTCAATGGGGAAAAGCTGGAAGCCTTTCCCTTAAGATCAGGAACACGACAAGGATGCCCACTCTCGCCACTATTATTCAACATAGTACTAGAAGTCCTTGCAACAGCAATCAGAAGACAAAAAGGGATCAAAGGTATCCAAATCGGCAAAGAAGAAGTCAAACTGTCTCTCTTTGCAGATGACATGATACTCTATATGGAAAACCCAAAGGAATCCACTCCCAAACTATTAGAAGTTATAGAACAATTCAGTAAGGTGGCAGGATACAAAATCAATGCCCAGAAATCAGTTGCATTTCTATACACGAATAACGAGACTGAAGAAAGAGAAATTAGGGAATCCATCCCATTTACAATAACACCAAAAACCATGCGTTACCTTGGAATTAACTTAACCAGAGACGTAAAGGACCTATATGCTAGAAACTATAGATCACTTTTGAAAGATATTGAGGAAGACATAAAAAGATGGAAAAATATTCCATGCTCATGGATTGGAAGAATTAACATAGTTAAAATGTCCATACTACCCAGAGCAATCTACACTTTCAATGCTATCCCGATCAAAATACCGAGGACATTTTTCAAAGAACTGGAACAAATAGTCCTTAAATTTGTATGGAACCAGAAAAGGCCCCGAATCTCCAAGGAACTGTTGAAAAGGAAAAACAAAGCTGGGGGCATCACAATGCCGGATTTCGAGCTGTACTACAAAGCTGTGATCACAAAGACAGCATGGTACTGGCACAAAAACAGACACATCGACCAATGGAACAGAATAGAGAACCCAGAAATGGACCCTCGGCTCTTTGGGCAACTAATCTTTGATAAAGCAGGAAAAAACATCCGGTGGAAAAAAGACAGTCTCTTCAATAAATGGTGCTGGGAAAATTGGACAGCTACATGCAAAAGAATGAAACTTGACCACTCTCTCACACCATACACAAAAATAAACTCCAAATGGATGAAAGACCTCAATGTGAGACAGGAATCCATCAAAATTCTAGAGGAGAACATAGGCAACAACTTCTATGACATCGGCCAGAGCAACCTTTTTCACGACACATCTCCAAAGGCAAGAGAAATAAAAGATAAAATGAACTTATGGGACTTTATCAGGATAAAGAGCTTCTGCACAGCCAAGGAAACAGTCAAAAAAACTAAGAGACAGCCCACGGAATGGGAGAATATATTTGCAAAGGACACCACAGATAAAGGACTGGTATCCAAGATCTACAAAGAACTTCTCAAACTCAATACACGAGAAACAAATAAACAAATCATAAAATGGGCAGAAGATATGAACAGACACTTTTCCAATGAAGACATACAAATGGCTAACAGACACATGAAAAAATGTTCAAAATCATTAGCCATCAGGGAAATTCAAATCAAAACCACACTGAGATACCACCTTACGCCAGTTAGAATGGCAAAGATAGACAAGGCAAGAAACAACAATTGTTGGAGAGGATGTGGAGAAAGGGGATCCCTCCTACATTGTTGGTGGGAATGCAAGTTGGTACAGCCACTCTGGAAAACAGTGTGGAGGTCCCTTAAAAAGTTAAAAATTGAACTACCCTATGACCCAGCCATTGCACTACTGGGTGTTTACCCCAAAGATACAGACGTAGTAAAGAGAAGGGCCATATGCACCCCAATGTTCATAGCTGCATTGTCCACAATAGCCAAATCATGGAAGGAGCCGAGATGCCCTTCAACAGATGACTGGATTAAGAAGCTGTGGTCCATATATACAATGGAATATTACTCAGCTATCAGAAAGAACGAATTCTCAACATTTGCTGCAACATGGACGGCACTGGAGGAGATAATGCTAAGTGAAATAAGTCAAGCAGAGAAAGACAATTATCATATGATTTCTCTCATCTATGGAACATAAGAACTAGGATGATCGGTAGGGGAAGAAAGGGATAAAGAAAAGGGGGGTAATCAGAAGGGGGAATGAAACATGAGAGACTATGGACTATGAGAAACAAACTGAAGACTTCAGAGGGGAGGGGGTGGGGGAAGGGGATAGACTGGTGATGGGTAGTAAGGAGGGCACGTATTGCATGGTGCACTGGGTGTTATACGCAACTAATGAAGCATCAAACTTTACATCAGAATCAGGGGATGCTGTATGGTGATTAACATAATATAATAAAATAAAATTAATTAAAAAAAATAATCAAGGAGTTGTTATTTTTGTGAGATTATGAAGAATTCCTGGTTTTAGATTTACATTATGTGCTTGCAGAGGAAAGTATGATTTCTAGGTCTCTCAGTTGAGCATTTTCATTTTCAATATTTTGAGCTCAATAAGATGGCAATGTGGGAATTGGGAATGAAATTTCCAGAGTTCTGGTCTTTCTAACTGCATAAAAAGTGTCTGCTGTTGTCACCTGGTCAACATTCAAAAATATTCACATTAAAAAGAAATAATGTCCTCAACAGAAAAAAAAAATAATAACGTCTTTGGTTCCCCACAGGCAAATTTCTCAGGTTTTAATCTACAGAGAACTCAGAGGATTGGTTTCATATTTCCAAAAGCTCATGAAGCAGATGTTATGAGTGTTCTACCCATTTCCCCTCAGACCCTTTTTCCATTTCCTGTTCCTGGTATGCTTTCACTCTCAACAGCCAGCATCTGTATTTCTTTGGAGAAGAGCCTTCATTTCTTCTGAAAAAATAATTACTCAACCTGGGGGAAAACACTTGTAAGAACAGAGTTTACTCAGTTGACTGTTCTCATCATTTCACCTCCTCCTCCTTCTCACTGGAGACCACAAACTCCTCTTATTCCCACAGGCGTGCCCCTTTGCACGTGGCTTTGCAGCTTCCATTAAAGGAAAAAGTTTATTTCTTTACCCCTTGAATCTGGACTTGATATGACTTACTTTGGCCAAGAAGATACCAGCAAGAGTGATACAAGGAGAGACTTAGAAAGTACTTACTCTTTGGGGCTTGCTCTTCTTCCCTGCTCTTAAAAACCCTAGGAACACAGCCAAGTGAGTCAGCCCAGGTCTGCCTACTGGATGATGATAACATATGGCCCAATTACCTCTACCGCCACTACCCATAGAGACTCAACCATAAGACCTGTAAGTGAAGCCATTGGAAACCAGGTGACCACAATGCCTACCGAGCCCAGCCAATACTCTGATTAGCAATCTTCACTGGGACCGGGCCAGTTTGCCAACACACATTGTATTGATTTAAAAAAAAACAAAAAAACAAAAAAAAAAAGTTTACTGTTTTAAGCCACTAAGTTTTGAGGCAGTTTGTCAAAGTTAACTGATATAATAGCTCTCATCAGATTTTCAAAGCTGGGCATAAGTCCTGAAAAAAAGACCAAGAATTACTCCTCTGAAAAAGAATAAGAAAGGGAACTTAAACACAAACAACACAGTTGCCAACTATCACTTTTCTTCTGGGATAAGCTTCTACTATCCTCTAAGGTAAGAATTATATCATTACAGCCAAAAGCAATGACAAACAGAACACAGAGTCTGATTTCTAGAAGCCACAACAAAACATTCTATGGTCTGAATTGCGCCCCCCCCCCAAATTCATATGTTGAAGTCCCCATCCCACTACTTCAGAATGTGACCATATGTTAAAGTAAGTTCGGTATGAGATGATTAAGTTAAGATGATGCCACTAGGATGGGCCCTAATCCAATCATGACTGGTGTCCTTACGAGAAGAGGAAGAGACACCACGAGCATGAGCATGCATACACAGAGGAACAACCATGTGAAGATGCAACCAGAAGGTGGAGTCCTGGCATCTGGAAGCCAAAGCAGACAGGCCTCAAAGGAAACTAAACTTGCCAACACTTGGATCTTGGATTTCCAGCCTTTGGAACTGGGAGAAAATAAATTTAAGCCACCCAGTCTGTGGTATTTTTGTTATGGCAGCCTTGGAAAACTAACGCAGGTTCTATGGGAAAACCTCCTCATGTTTTTTCACCTTCAAGAGAACCCAGCCTTTTGGAAATATGGCTGACGTCACTGATTCAATCACAACTTATAAATACCATGTAAGTGTTTTGCAGTTATTATTTAGAAAACCCTTGAAAAACAATTTGTTGTCTTTCTAATTTCTCTGCTTAAGGTGAGCCCAACCACATTTAGAAAAATACAGAGATTTACAGCTAGCAATGCTTCATTTAAAGGAGAGAAGTTACAGAGGATACACATACACAGTTTAAAACGGGTTTTCTTTTTGTCAAACAAAAACATTATTCTGTATTTTTAAAATGGTTATTCCTATGTGATCCAGTCATCTAAAATCTTTTAGTGATAAAATATAACTTAGGTGATATTAAACAAAATTTGGGGCTTTTCTGGCAAAGATTAAAATATTTACAATTAAGTGTGTAAAAATTACAGCCACTGTTATACATCAATAAGAAAGTACTTATTTTTATTAGTGCTGATCTAATATACAACATGGTGACTATAGTTAATGATAGTGTATTATGTACACGAACTTTGCTAAAAGTAGATCACAAGTATTCCCATCACACACAAAGACGTAACAATGTAATTGAAGTTAAATAAAATAAAATTTTAAAAAAGAGGTTAACTATGTGAGGTGATGGATATGTTACTTAGCTTGATTGTGGTAATTATTTCACAAAGTGTAAGTACACTGAAATATCACATTGTACACCTTCACTATATACACTTTTTAATTGTTAATAATATCTCAACAGAGCTGGAAAAAAAATTTAAGTGAATCCAGGGGTAGTAAAGAGTTAAGTGGATGGCAAAGGAACAATGCGTATTTATTATAAATATTTTAACAAATAAGTAAACATGACTCACAATCAGCGGTCTTTGAGACGGGGCTGCTACACATGACCTCTGTTTTACAAAATCATAATTCACAAATTGATAGTGAAAATAAGATAGAAGAAGGATGAGGCTGGAAGGATGCTTAATTTAATTTTTTAAAAAGATAAACTTTTTGTTTAGATTTTAAAATTCCACCACTAGCCTTTCACTGATATAAAAACAATTAAGTTGCCAATTGCCAAGGATTCTTATTTACTAAGTGAGGTAAACAAGAAAAATAGTGGACCTTGATATGTCTTAAAACATTTTAAAATATGAATATTTTGATAACTCTTAAGTAATCAATAATATGATGATTTATGTAAGTTTGGAGGAGGCACTTTTTTCCTTTAAACAGACCAAAGTAAATGAAATTAGATAACAGATGTTAAAAGGTTTTGTGTGTAGGTAAGTATATTCTTTCCTGCAGTCGTCATATTATCACGTTTGTTAAAGTTTTGATTATTGGACTCACTTCAGCACATGTACAAAAATTAGAATGATGGAGTGAAGATGTTAGCCTGACATCTGCACAAGGATGACATGCAAGTTTGTGAAGTGCTCCATGTTTTGGAAGCAGTAAGATGACACGCAAAAGGTACCATATATTAGGACTATCCTCTAGTCAATAAATAAAGTTGTTTCATCTAGGGGTAAAGAGTAACAATTCTGATCCTGCTATATATGTATCCTGGAATTAGCAGATGGCAAAAGCCAGACTTCTCACTGTTGGAGAGGGATCCTCTCCATGGAAAGAGGTATGTTTGGTGTACTCTACTCACAGGGTATTAAAATAGAGTTGAAGACAACACCATGAACTCATGTTTAGCCTGTTATTGATACCTATGGTTGCAGATAGAAATAGTCATAGATACCTGTATGTACACAGGTTAGTATACACATATATCTCCTTGCTCTGCCAGCTGAAAAGGCCTAGCGATGACAACATCCCAGTAGCAATGAGCACTCTTAGCTCCAGATCTTTGTTCGTTCTTTCTTTCTGATAGAGATAGAGAAAGAGCACGTGAGTGTTGGGAGGGAAGGACAGAGGGACAGAGAGAGAGAGAGAATCTTAAGCAGACTCCATGCCCAGAGAAGAGCCCAACACAGCACTCCATGTCACAACTCTGAGGTCATGACCAGAGCTGAAATCAAGAGTCATACGCTTAACTAACTGAGCCACCCAGGTGCCCCCAGATCTTGGTTTTTAATACCATTCTCTAATAAAAAGAATCAGGACTCCTTGGAGAAATGCTTGATTCTAGGACTGGGGGCAGGATATGTACCAAATGAGCCTGGAGCATCTTGTATTGCCAGGAAGTTAGTGTTCAAAAGAAAACAAAAACTTATAATGATGAGGTTATGTCAAAGGGGCACAGAACACAACCTAAAGAGCTCCCAGTGACCAAACATGGGACAATTAAATTAAATAGTGTATTAGTCAGTTTGAGGTACCATAACAAAAGACCATAGATGGAATGTCTTAAGCAAGAATAAACAGGAATTTATTTCTCACAATTCAGAAATCCGGGAAGTCTAAAATCAAGGTACTAGCCAATTCTGTCCCACGGTAAGGCCCCTCTTCCTGGCCTGCAGATGGCCACTTTCCTGCTGTATCCTCACATGGATGGGGGTGGGGGGTGGAGGGAGGACTGTGCTGGGGGGTGACTGGTCTTCTTGTAAGAGCACTGATTCCGTCATGAGGGCCCCATCTTCCTGATCTCATCTAAACCTAATTACTTCACAAAGGCCCATCTCCAAACACTATCACAGAGCCTTCAGAGAACAGCTAGCTTTCACCTAAAGCCAGGAGGTGAAGTTTCAGAGGAGACACTAAGAGGAGACTGCTAATCTCAGAAGGCATTTCAGGGAGTTGAAGTAGAACAGCAGGGCAGAGGGGAAGGAATGGCAGTCAATGACAGCCAGCGGAGAAGAGACCCAGGGCACAGTCAGAGATAACAGCACTCCCATCCTCTGACAGCAGTGGCCCAGCTGAGCCTAGTCCTTGAGCCTAGTCTCTCCTGCTCTAGGCCACCCTCTCTACAACCACTAAAGTGACCTTCCCCTAACAGAAAGGTGATCCTTCACCACTTCGAGGAAACAGACCATGTTCTGCCATTGCCCTATGAGTCTCATCCATTAAAAACAACAAAAACAAATAATGTAAAATCCATCTTTGACCCCAAGTCTTCCTGTAAGTACCACCTTTTCCTTCATTGCAAAGCAAAGTCTTTTGAAAGAGTGATTCCCGTTTGCCCTCTCCACTTCCTTAACCTCCATCCATCATTCAACTCTAGTCCAGCATCTATTCCTACCTTGCCATTGGCAGGGCTCCTCCTTAGAGCACCAGTGGATTACTAATTGCCTCACTTGTTTTAGGTGACTTCCCTGAAATTTTTGACACTATCAACTGAAACTTACTTGTTGAGACATTATTTTTTTCATTCATTCATTCATTCATTCATTCATTCAATAAATAGTTACAAAGTACCTCCAAAGTACCAGGCACTGATCTACCTCCTTAGAATATATCAACAAAGGCACTTGTCCTCATGGAGCTTACCTTCCAGTAAGAAACAGGTGGCAGGGAAGATATAAAGCACGACACAACTATCAAAAAGTAAATTACATTACATAGTATTTTAGTAGGTGATAAATGCTATAGGAAATAGAAAACTTGGATTAGGATAAAGGAGGTCCAGAGTGGATAGGGGGAGGCAGGTTGCAATATTAAAAAAGGTAGTCCCTTCGGTCCTCTCAGTTCCCATAAAATGGTGCTTTTTCCTTTCATCCATGTGTTAAATGACGTTTTTCTTCTCACTCTTCACTCTCTCCTTGGATAATTTCTTTCACGCCCAAGGCTTCCATTAAAACCATACGTGGACAATTCCCAGATCTAATGGCCATCCACGTGCCCCTCAGGCACACACACCACATACTGTGGTGGCTCTGTAACAAACCACTGATTCTTAGGATAAAGTCCTGGACTCTGAATGCTTGTCTATTTTACCAATCAGAACTGAGAACCCAACCGATGTCAACAACCCTCCCACTTTCTGAAACTTCTTTTTTTGGGGGGTGGGGGACAGAGGGAGGGAGAGAATCTGAAGCAGGCTCCATACCCAGTGCAGAGCCCTACATGGGTGGGCCTGATCTCAAAACCCTGAGATCATGACCTGAGCTGAAATCAAGAGTTGCCCATTTAACCAACTGAGCCACCCCAGGGCCCCTCTTGAATTTCAAGGACTGTTTCTGAGGTGTAGCAAAAGGGCCAAGGCATCTCTGCAGACAAAGGCCAGAGCTTCTGTACCAGGGAGATAGTCAGTCCCAGGGAGCCCTCTTAAACCCTGGGGCTTGTTTTCTTCATAATTCCTGGTGGAACCTGTGACTATTTTTGCCCCAACACTACCACCTGAGGCAAACATTTCTTTTTATTTTTCTACTTCCATCTCTGCTTCCATTTGCATTTCAAACAATCTTTTGGGTTTTAAAGATGTGCGTGTGTGTGCGTGCATGCATGCATGCACGCGCGCGCGTGTGTGTGTGTGTGTGTAATTGAGGGTGCACCCATGTGTGGGTCCATGGGAACTTCTTCTTAATCTGAGAGACTCAGGGCTGGCTACTCTGCATCCCATTGAACCTTTCTGATCTCAAGATCCAATGTTTCCACAGCATCTGCACTTCCGATTTATCCCCAATTCCTGGTGTGTCTACCATTATTACACTAGTGACCCGCAGATAAACTTAACCTGCCAAATGCTAGTACTTGCCATAGGAGATAAACTTATAATATGTGCCATCTGTGAGTTCATAAGAATGAGCTTATATACAGTGCTAACAAGCACAAAGAAATACTAGAGCTGAGGGAGATTTATTTGTTGAAGGGCATATGAAATTGGAGAAGAAATTAGAATTTTTAGAGAAATTGAAAAGCTATTATTAGGAAAGTATCTCATTGGCGATATAATGATGTCGCATATTAGTGGGGCTGGGAGACATCATAAAAGAAAATTTTGCCTAACAAATACTAAAAATTACTAATAAAAGAATCTTGAGTTGTTTAGGACACAGTTAAGGCTAAACGTTTAGAGATAAGTTTCTTTTATTGAAATAATTCACCCAAGAACATTGGTTTCACTGGGTAAGGATAGAAAGGGATTTTTTTGCATCCCAGTGCAATGCATTAATTCTAAGTCTATTAAAAAGTACATTTCATTCTCAGGTTCTGGCTATCAAACGTTCGTCTCCCTAGACTCCCTTTAAGAAGAAGGAGAACAAGAACTAATTTATCATTGTTAAGTGAAAAAGAAACAAAAATGTTAATTTTAAAAGAATATAAACTGGGAACACAATATCCACTATTTGCTCACTCAAGGAGGCAAAAGTCCCTGTGAATTCATGGGGATAAAAAACTGACCTGAAGTGACATGATTAGATGTATAGGCCAATAATTATAGTTTGTTGAGACTGAAAAGCAAATTATGCTCTATCTTAGAATGATTCAATATAGAAGGTTTCGCAATGAGAGGACGGATAAAGTGAATGCATGCACACAAGTACATATATGTGTGTATGCATATTATTAGCACATGTCTATGATTGTTGGAGGTGGGTAAAATGTTTCTGAGAAATTGCTCAAAAAACAATCACTATGGTGGGATGGGAATCGATGAGAATGAATGGAAATGAAGGAAGCTGGGAGAACCCAGATGAAATAAGTGGCTAGGGGCATTTTCTGGAGAGTGAGCAATGTGATACTCAGATATTCAGTGAGATGAGCAGAGCTGAGCAAAAAGCACTCTAGGCAGAATGATGGATGCATTTGCGAGATCCTTCCATGTTCTGATTTCTTTCTATGAGACCCTACTTATTAAGTACCTGCAGGCATAGACAGAATATGGTCTAGTCCGTCTAGAGCCACAGAAGTGAAAGGGCATTCTCATCAGCCCAGTGTGTTCCCCACTATGCAAGGGTTAAGGGAGTGAGCTGAAGGGGAGGCAGAGAAGCAGGGGAGCCACCACTAATGCAATGACCAAGGAAACAGGGAGAAAAGGAATTCCACAGGACTGACTGGACGTGAGAAAGAAAATTAGGGAAGGGAAGACCCCTCATTTCCAGACTCCCAAGCGTCTGGCTTGAATGACGGGGTGGGTGTCTGTATTATTAACATAGATACAGTGGGAGCCCGTGTGGGAGAAGAAACTAGATCAATTTGGAATATATTAATTCATGCCTATGAGATCTACAGTTGATAATATCAACTTATTACCAATGGGTAATATCATTCTGGATATTAAGAGTCTCTTAAAGTCTTATCCTTAGAGGTTCTGAACCCTGGTATCATGGAAAAGTTCTCAGTTCACAGAAGCCTGCTGCCATAAGCAGATAAAGAGATTTGATATCTAAACAGTTCCAATACTGTTCTAAACACAAACTTCTTATAGAGAGAAAAGAGAATTGGATGACACACTTAAGAACCATGGAATAATAGACTATGCCTGAAGAAAACTGGCCGCACCTTCATCACAAATTTTAGGGCCTACCTGCCTCTAAGCTGCATCTAGGATTGGCAGCCTTAGCCAATAAGAATCCAAGACACTCAGTTAAATTTGAATTACTAAAATAATGCAATATTTGGGACAAATTTATATTAAAAAAATACAATACCTGGGACACAAACTGAAAAACTCCTTGTTGTTTATCTGAAATTCAAATTTTATTTGGCATCCTGTATTTTATCCGGCCACCCTAGTTGCAATGTTATTTGTGTACTCTCCGTTGCTAGCATTCAAGTCATCCTTCTTATAGAAAGGCATACAAAAAGCTATTTACATATTAAGTATGGTTTTCTTCACTTACTTTATAAAAATAATGAAAGCAGTGTATTTATATGGGCATTTGGGACATTTCTCAAAAAGTATTGCATTTCTCTCATGTTGCATGAAGACATGTATTAATGTGTCTTACCACCAATGAAATCAATGATTGGAAGGTTCTTTTAAATATAAGGACCATCTTAAAGTACAAAACACATATGAATATATGAAATGTTAAATCCAGGCCCAATAAGCATATCTTAACTGTAGAGATTTAGTTAAATAATAAATACACTGGATTATGATTCATCATAATAGCCTCATTAGTTCCAAGGTTGAGGTAGGCCATGACTGGTTTCTAGACACCAAACCTTCACACTGGGTCACCTGCCTCCTGTGGATTTGGTTTAGGGAGATATATGATTCAGACCCCTAAGCAACATTTTATAAACTAGAATGGCAAGACACTTACTGGAAGAGTTATCAATATACTTTCCATGAACGAGGGGTAGATGACTCATAAAACTAAAACTGACCCATCATTTCATGACTAATGCAATACTTCTTTAAGTCAGGGAAGCATTTATATGTAATATATATAAAACTCATGATAGTACAAAGAATAAATAGATTGATACTGTCTTATGCAAAATAAGACCTATGAACACAAGTGTGTCTGTCGATCTGCCTTTAACTGATGTGATGTTTTAACTGGAAAATGAAAAGTCAAGTTAGACTCAATTTTCATCTCCCCACTAGGATCAGCAGACACTGCCCAGGTAGCACAACTGAGTTCAGATCATTGTATACGACACTGCAATTTCCTGCAGTGCAGAATCTGCTCATGAGATAATTATGTGCAAGTGTCATGAAAAATTCTATGTGCTGAACAAATGCAGAGTGCCACCATCATCATCATTATTTATTATATAGGGAAACCTGGCACCTTTTATGAGGACTGTGTCGATAAGGGGGTTAGGAAAAAAAAAACCAGGCATCACACCAGACACGGTAGTGATGATGGGACTGTCATATTTCTGAATCCTGAAGACAGATGTCTGACTGGACGACCAAATGAATATTTGACCTTTGGCCTATTTAAGTCAAAGTCAAATAGGCCAAGGACTTTTACCACTCTCAGTGAAAAAAGTTGGTAGTGCTGACCGTGCCATCAGGCTATCTTTTCCACCAGGTCCAACTTGAGAAAAGTGTATGTGATCTCAAAACACTAGTGGTAGTCTACTCTCATTCTGTTGTACCTATGGGGCCTCCAGATCTTTGCCCCTAGTTCATGGCGACACTTTTCTAGCATGTTCACTCCCTTGACCACCAAGCAATACTAGGCTTTAACATATAGATCCAGCTCTACCTATTGCGTGAAACATTCTCTTACCAAGCCAGCAAACACAGATGGCCTGACACCAAATTGAAAAAGCACTACAGCCCATGCTCTTCCCTAATCATACTTTCATCGACTCAACAAATATGTATTGAACACCTACTATGTGCCAGGCACTGTTGTAGATGTTGGGACATAGCAGGGAATGAAACACATCAAAAATCCCAGGCCTCATGACATTTACATTATGCTAAGGGAGACAATGAGCATAAAAGCAAATAAATACAAATTTATTAAGTGCTATGAAGAAAAGAGATGTTATTTAAAACTAAAAGTATATTTCATAAGTTAGCATTTAACTGTTCTGTGGCATCAAGCAGCTATTTGACCTTTGGTGGGTTTCAATTTTCTCATCTCTATAAGAGAGATTTGTAAGATCTATTCCTGTTTTAAAACGCTGTGTTCATTAATTAAGGTTTAAAAATATCTTAATGACAGATATATATACAGTTTTATAAGGAAGATTAAATTTGTTTTTCAGTGTGACCTAAACATTGGGGATATTGGGGATAGAGTCAACCTTATGTTCAAAATTAGAGCACTTGCTACTCAAAAACAAATCTGTGAGCAAATAATTTTTGATGATATATTACTGTCGCTACACTACTAAAAACTGTTTTTTATTTAAGATTTTTAAACAAAACCAAAGGATTTTTTAATTCTAAAAGACAACTAGTACGTATTTCAAAATTACTTTTAAGAATTCATCCTTTATTTATTTGACAGATTCGGGGGGGGAGAGAAAGAGAGAGAGCACAAGCAGGGGAGTGGCAGGCAGAGGGAGAGGGAGAAGCAGAGAGCCTGACCTGGGGCTCAATCCCAGCACACTGGGATCATGACCTAAGCTGAAGGCAGACATGTAACCGACTGAGCCACCCAGGCACCCCAAGAATTCATCCTTTTTAATTGTAGATGTCTTAGATTGACTTCTCACTGTATTTCCTCATGAAATACTGGGCAAATAGATCCTAGATGTGTAATTTCAGGTGACTGAAGAAGAAAAGCAAAGCATTCCTCTTTCATCTTTTAAACAGAAGTTCCATAATTCTGAATATATGAAAAACCTTTGCCATGGCCTTTGGCAGCCTTCTCATGATTGATTTCACTCTGTCTCCCTGTTCTTGATAAGTAAATCATTTGCTAAACCCCAACAAAGAAAACTATCAATAACAACAGATTCACTGTGATTTGGGGAGTACAGAAAAGCCTACTACACCCACAGTGTCTTCCCTGCAGCCAATGTCTGCATCTCATAATTAGTGATCTCTTCCTTTGTGTTAAACACTGTAGATGTTCCCAGGAAACTGATAAGGAGAAATGAGAGAGAAAAGATTAAAACACAGGGAATCAATGGCCATAGTATTGATAAACTGGTTGACAATGAGCTAAAGGACAACAGCCTGATATATTGAGTTCAAGCCACATGGGAAGCATTTTTATACTAGAGTTCCTAAAATTAGAGTATGAAATGAAAACAGAGTAGAGGAATACAGAAGAAAGATATTCCATAGAGCAAAGGAGGAAGAATTAGGTCACATTTTATGACAATTGCTCTTTGCTGACTGTAACTCTGATATGACGAGAGAAACTGTTTTCCTTCATACATGGTTTTGCTGACATTCTGCTTTGCCATAATTGGTTATTGTCTCTATTAACCTGATTAAAATTAGGGTTTAAAATAAAAGCAATTGTCCACTGTATGACTCCTAGATTTCTGTGTAAAAGTTAAAGAATGAGGGTCCATTTTTACCACCATTTTATCCACACTAAATTGCTAATTTCCTTCCTCCTATAAGCGAGGAGCTAAATGGTCACTTATTCAAGTCACTAAAATGCAAGGCAGGCAGCTTTTACTTTCTTTAGAAGGATCAACCTTGAAAATTTCCCAACTCCCAACACCACTGAAATTAATTTTAACAATCTGAACGTTTATCAAAATAATCCGTTCTCTCTTTTAAACACAGGACTACAGATTTTCAAAACAGAAAGGAATAAAGCACTGCATTCAGTACCAAATGCACTGTGTTCCATTTAGGAATTAACTGTTATCTGTGTAGTCCATGAGATGCCAGCTCTTTGTGGAGAAAATAAATCAATTTAGCAATGAACCTGGTGTGGCTGAATGGAATGACACCTTGACCCTGTGGGACTGTGGAAAATTAGCTAACTTCTTTGTGCTTTGTTTCCTTCCCAATACAACAGGAAAATAACCTGTCAAATATGTTAGAAAAATTGCCAAATGCAACACATTTTTAAAATATAAGGTATAGGGATATCAAATTCACTCAAATAATTTCTACTCCTCCCTTTTCCTCAAATGTTGGAAGCTTGAATAGGGGAAAGGGAGAAAGAGAAACAGAAAAAGTGAAATAAGGATTCTACTTTTCTTTGTTACCACATTTAGAGATTGTCACCTTAATTTATTGTACCAACACTGAAAGATTCAATGCTTTTAAATTGATTACTCCATCTGTTTCCTCTCCTTTTTCAAATTTATGAAAATTATAAACTAACGAGTTTTGTGAATGGGTTCATTGTCTAAGAAAACAGGTCATACTCAAAAGGAGAGTTCTGAATAGTCAATGAAAAGACAAAGAATTCCAGACAGAGTCATTACAAATTCAATACAACAACAAGAAATAATAAAAGTGACTGAGGGTCAAAACAAAAATAATTTATAATATACTAATATGAAACAAAGGAAACACTTGAGACAAACAAACAAACAAAATTTAGTACGATAATAGCCACTTGTCACTGATGAAAGGTAAAATTGAAAATAGAGTCATAAACCATAACATATTTGCACTAAATTGCATAAAAATCAACAAAATAGGAACTGTTATAAATATAAAGACCACTATTATGGAATGATGTGTGCCCCCCAAAATTCATTATGTTGACAGCCTAACCCCCAATGGGATGGTATTAAGAGGGGGCCCTTTGGGTGGTGGTTAGGTCATGAAGGCAAAGCCCTCATGAATGGGATTGAAGAGACTAGAGCCCTTTTAAAAGAAATCCCAGAAAGCTCTCTAGTCCCTTCAACATATGTTGGACATGCTGAGAAGATAGCCCTCTGGTGAACCAAGAACAAGCCTCACCAGACACCAAATCTGTTAGTGCTTTGATCTTAGATTTCACAGCCTATACAACTGTGAGAAATAAACTTCTGTTTTTGTAAACTACCCAGTCCATGTCTGTTATAAGCCTGAACTAAAATAACCACTAAATTAAAAAACAAACAAGAAAACACAGTAGTAGATGGCGATTTTTACACACCAATTTATCACTGACATAAATAAGGATATAGAAGATCTGAATAATTTGTCAATTAATATAGTCAGATAAACATATATTGAGCTCTATGACCTAAAAATAAAAGAAAGTCTCTTCAAAGAATCTATAAAACTTGCATAAACTTCACTACATTTTATGTGTAGCAGACTATTCCCTTGGTGACTTGCCAGTGAAGCACTTTTACTGGTAAGCATACCCTTGTATACTCCTTTCATACATAATTTCTGGGCTTGGCCATGTGACTGGCATTAGCCAATAAGACATTAGAGAGTGTTATGCTAAGAGATGTTTGGTAAGTGCTTGTACATGGAGGCTATATTTTTGTAACTCTAACACTTGAGATAATCCCTTTCAGCTCTCAGCCACCATAATGTAGGAAATGAAGCCTGATCTAGCCATGTAAAGAGAACACATGCAAGTAAACCAAGGACCCAGACAATAGCTCCAGGTGAGCTCCAAGCAAATGGCCAGTACCAACCATCATTGGAAGAGATTTCTCCTGCCCTAGTTGAGCTGCCCAGTTGAAGCTGCATGGAGCAGATATAAGCTATCCTCAAAAAGCCCTGACCAATTTGCAGAATTTGAGCAAATAACTATTTTTGTATCAATCCATCCATTTGGGGGTGAATGATTATCTGAATCATCAGAGTATAAAGAATTTCTTAACTTATTCTGAAAAACTGTAATTATATAAGGTGTATTCTATGACATAATAAAATCAAATAAAAAAAATAAGCTTCAAACAAAGTGCCAAAACATTGAAATACCAAAAAGAATTTCTTAACTTATTCTGAAAAACTGTAATTATATAAGGTGTATTCTATGACATAATAAAATCAAATAAAAAAAATAAGCTTCAAACAAAGTGCCAAAACATTGAAATACCAAAAAAAGTTACTTATAAGTGAATGAGATCAAATTTTAAAAATAATTTAGAAAATAAAGACAATGAGAATGATACACACAAAAACTGATAAAATCAATACACTTAAAAGTTTTGAAGTTATACACAGTATGTTCATCAACCACACTGGAATGAAACTAGGCAGAATTAACAGAAGGAAATTTGGGGAATACATAAACCTGTGAAAATTAAACAACACACTCTTAAATAACCAATAAATCAAAGAAGTTAAAAGGATAGCTGGAAATACCTTGAGATGAATGAAAACAAAAATAAAACATAGCAAAACATATGGGATGTTCCTATATCAGTGCTTATAGGGGAATTTACAGCTATAAATGCCTATATAATAAGAGAAGAAAGATCTTAAAAATATTTCCTAACCTACTACCCTAAGAAACTAGAAAAAGAAGAGCAAATTAAACCCCAAGCAAGGAAGAAAGATAATAATAAAAATTAATGCAGAAATAAATAAAATAGAGAACAGAAAGAGAAAAGCAATAAAAACAATAGTTGGTTCTTCTAAAAATCAACACAATTGACCACCTTTAGCTAGACTGACCAAGAAAAAAATGAAAGAGAAGACTCAAATTATTATAATTAGGAATGAAAGACAACACACTACTAGTGACCTTAAAGAAGTAATAATAAATAAATAAATAAATAAATAAATAAATAAATAAATAAAGTCTACTAAGAACAATTGTACCAAAGTAGATGACCTAGAGAGAATGGAAAAATTACTAGACACACACAAAAATACCAAAATCGACTGAAGGAGAAAAGGAAAATCTGAATAGAACAATAACAAAAAAATGAATTAATAATCAAAAAACTTCCCATAAGGAAAAACCCAGGACCAGATGACTTCACTGGTGAATTCTATCAATGTATAAAGATGGAACAGCAATCCTTCACAAATTGTACTAAGAAACAGAAAAGGAAGGAACACTTTGTAACTCATTCAAAGAGGACAGTATTACCATGATATCAAAACCAAAGGCATAATAATAGAAGAAAATTACAGACTAATATCTCATGAATATAGACGTAAATACTTTAACAAAACACTAGCACATCAACATGGATGGAACCGGAGCTTATTATGCTGAGCAAAATAAGTCAATCAGAGAAAGACAATTATCATGTGGTTTCACTTATATGTGGACTATAAGAAACAGCGCAGAGGATCATAGGGGAAGGGTGGGAAAACTGAATGAGAAGAAATCAGAGAGGCAGACAAACCGTGACAGACTCTTAACTTTAGGAAACAAACTGAGGGTTGCTGGAGGGGAGGTGGGTGGGGGGTTGGGGTAACTGAGTGAGGGGCATTAAGGAGGGCATGTGATGTGATGAGCACTGGGTGTTATACACAACTGATGAATTACTGAACTCTACATCTGAAACTAATGATGTACTATATGTTGGCTAATTGAATTTAAATTAAAACAAAACAAAACAACAAAACCACTAGCACACTGAACCTAACAACATGAATTAAGGATTATACACCATGACCAAGTGGGATTTATCTCAGATTCAAGATTGGTTTGAAATATGAAAATCAATCAATATAATACACTACACTGACAGAGTGAAAGAAGTTTATCTTAATAGATGCAAAAAAAGCACTGGACAAAATCCAACTCTCTTTCATGATAAAAGCACTCAACAAGCTAGGAGTAGAAGGAAACTTCCTCAACCTAATAAAAGACATCTGTACAATCCTCAAGTAACATCATATTGAACAATAAAAACTAAAAGTGTCCCCCCATAAGGGTAAATACAAATATATTTTTTAAAAAACAGAATTTTTCCTGATACGAAAAGGACTTTCCAATGCCCTCCCCTCTTTTTTCTAGTGCATTTACCTTAGAAAACTTGTCATTGTGGGCATCTGGGTAGCTTAGTCTGTCAAGTGTCCAACTCCTGATTTCAGCTCAGGTCGTGATCTCAGGGTTGTGAGATCGAGCCCCGTGTTGGGCTCCACGCTGGGCATTGAGCCTGCTTAAGGTTCTCTCTCTTTCCCTCTTNTGGGCATTGAGCCTCTGCCCCTCCCTACCCCCCACCCTTTAAAAACAAACAAAACCTTGTCATTGTGAATCCTCTCCCTGTCCCTTGAAGATATACATAAATCTTTTTAAAAATCCAAATAAGCCTCTTATCAGTTTTACAACCAGGAGTATTTTTCTTAAGGATCTGAGAGCCATCTCTTTGAAATCATCAAGGAAGATAGTGCCCCTACCTCCCAGTTCCCATGGGAGAGTAGGAGTCTAACTTCAGCTGGCTCTTGGCTCCAAGTTACAAACCTATCCTGTCATAAAGATATGAGAAATTGGTTTTTCTTTAGGATAAAGGCAATTAGCAAACAGGTGGCTACCCCAATTACCAGGTGAATTTACCATGAACTACGTGTGATAAATGCTGCTGTCAATTCCACTTACTTGAAGACTAGTTATCGTTTATCCTGAAAACATGTACGTAATGGATTGCATCTGCTCAGTTGTATCATTCTATCTTTACATTCTCTTTAGTGAGTTACCTGTGATGCGGACCCCATTCTGGTTTGATGCTCATTCAATAATAAGACTGTTTTCTCTTCAACCTTTGTGGGCAGTTTATCTGGGCTGGCAGGAGATTTTCTTTTTTAGTTTATATTTCCCTAATATCTCCTAAGATCGGGAACAAGACAAGGATGTCTGCTGTCATAATTTCTCTTCAAAATTGTACTGGATTTTCTAGCCAGAGCAGTTAGGCAGGAAAGGAAAATAAAAGGCATTCACACTGAAAAAAAAGAGAAAAACTATTTCTATTCACAGATGGCATGATCTTGTATGTAGAAAATCTTAGAAAATATACAAAAACAGTCACAGCTAAGGTTGTATGATTTAAGATCAATACACAAAAATCAATTCTATTTCTATGCACTAGCAATGAACAATCCAAGATTAAATTAAGACAACAATTTCATTCAAAAGAGGATCATAAAAGAATATACTTGGGAATAAATTTAACAAAAGAAGTGTACTACTTGTACACTAAAAATTATAAAACACTGTTGAAAAAAAGATGACCTAAATAAAGGGGAAAACATCTCATATTCAAAGACTGGAAGACAATATTGTTCAGAGAGCGGAATTAGCTTTCTCTTATTGCTACAACAAATTACCACAAACTTAATGGCTTAAAACACAAATGTATTATCTTCCAGTTCTAGATGGTTCCAAAATGATTCTGCCAGGCCAAAATCAAGGCTTTGGTAAAGCTCCATTCTTTTCTGAAGGCTCTGGGGAAGAATCTATTTCCTTTCCTTGCCTTTTCCAGTTTGTAAAGACCACCTCCATTCCTTGACTTATGGCCCTTCCATTTTCAAAGCTGGCAACGGCCCGTTCGGTCTTTGACATAACACGTCACTCTGACACTCTCCTGCTTCCCTTTCGTATTTAAAGGCACTTGTCATTACATTGGGAGCAACACCTCCATCTGCTACATTATCCCCTTTATCATGGAGCATAACATATTCACAGGTTCCGGGGACTATATTAGGATTGTGACTATCTTGGGATAGAAGGTAGCAGTGCAGGCAGGTGGGGGGAGTTCACTTTTCTGCCTATCACAGTGGGAACATTCACAAAATTGATCTACAGATTCAACTCAGTTGGGGTTTTTTGCAGACATTGACAGGCTAATCCTAAAATTGATATGAAAACACACAGGACACAGAAAAGCCAAAATAATCTTGAAAAATAGGAACAAAGTTGGAGGACTCACACTTTCTGATTTCAAAACTTACTACAAAGCTACAGTAATCAAGACTGTGTGACAGGTATAGGGGTAGGCATATTTCAAATAAATCTTTATATTTGTGGTCAAAGGATTCTTTATAACAATGCCAAGACAATGCAATAGGGAAAGAATTGTCTTTTCAACAAATAGTGCTAGGACAACTAGATATCCAGATGAAAAAGAATTAACTTAAAACCCTATCTCACATCATATATAAAGATTAACTAAATGTATCACAGACATAAACATAAGAATTAAAACTATAAAACTTTTAGAAGAAAATACAGATGTAGGTCTTTATGACCTTGAATTAGGCAATTATTTCTCAGATAGGATACTTAAGCACAGCAACCAAATCAGTAAGATGGATTTCAATAAAATTAAAATTTTTATGCTTCAAAGGACGCTACAAGAAAGTGAAAAAAGAATCCACAGAATCTGGGGAAAATATTTGTAAATCATATACCTAATAAAGGCCTGGTATGCCGAGCAAGTAAGAATTCTTATGATTCAATATTAAACAAAAATAATCCAATTTACAAATGGGCAAAAAACCCCAAGTTGTTCAACATCATTGCTCACAAGGAAACAGAAATCAAAACCACAGTGAGATAATACATCATATCCACTAAGATGGCTAGAGTCAAAGAGACAAATATTAATAAGTGCTGAGGATGCTAGGGAGAGATGGG
>NC_048223.1:28239301-28271339 GCF_002007445.2 Ailuropoda melanoleuca
ATCCACTAAGATGGCTAGAGTCAAAGAGACAAATATTAATAAGTGCTGAGGATGCTAGGGAGAGATGGGGATCCTCAGATGTTGCTGGTGGAAAGGTAAAATGGTGCAGCCACCTTGGAAGACATCTTGGCAGTTAGCCAAAGAGTTAAACATAGAATTACCATATTAAGGAGTATGACTCCAGACTATGGCAAAATCCTATGTGTAACCTTTCAGGTCTGACCATAGCCACTTGCACGGCTTTGATTAGCAGAACTCATGGTGGATAAGTTGCCCTCTCCACACCAGACCTGGAGCATTGTGGGTGTATTACAGTTCCTGGAGGGAGTTGCATTCAAGTACCCAGTCCACCCCCCAACCCCAACCAGCCATGTTCATATGCACAGGTGCATTTCTAGCCCAGGCACCTCCATTCAGAGGCCTCTACCAGAGGACGTAACTGGGGCACTTTCCAGGAACCTCAGCTGAGACCACCTTACGGGGGGCCTTGGCTGAGGCAGGGCTTTCAGCTTCTGGCAACACTTCCACATACTATTAGTGAATAGCCATACACACTGTAAATGTATAAAAACATGAAAGAATATACACCAACTTCAGGGTAGTGGTTACATCTGGGAAAGAAAGGGAAACAGAGTTAGGAGAGGCCTCCAACTGAATCCATAACATTATTTCTTTAAAGAGTTTTTTTTCTTAAGTAAAGATAATAAATTTATTAAAACTGTATGTGCATAAATGAACATTTGTTAATGCTTGAAATATTTCATAATAAAAACAAGCAATATTGAAATAATAGTTAACACTAGATGGTGGGATTATATGAGACTGTAATTTTTTTCTTGATACATTTATATATTTTTCAAATTTTTCCAACCAATACAGATTTCTTTTATAATGGTAACAAATAATACACGTTTTTCAAAAATGTATCACTACCAGTAAAATTACTTAAGCAGAGACTGTAAAAAAAATGAACCAGTATAGGCACCTGGCTGGCTTAGTTGGTAGAGCATGTAACTCTTGTACTCAGGGTTGTGAGTCTGAGCCCCATGTTGGGCGTAGAGATTACTTCTTAAAAAATACTTAAAAAATGAACCAGCATTAAAATCTTATTGTGGTATAAAAATCTCCACACACATTTGTTAATATAGGGCTAAGAAATGCTTTTTTAAAAAAATGCAAGCCAAAATTACTATCCAAAATACATACAGAAGTTATACAACTCAACACCTCAAAACCAAATAATCCAATTAGAAAAGTAAGGAGGGCACGTATTGCATGGTGCACTGGGTGTTATATGCAACTAATGAATCATCGACTTTACATCAAAAACCAGGGATGTACTGTATGGTGACTAACAGAATATAATAATAAAAAAAAACATTTAAAAAAATAAATTAAAAAAAAAAAGAAAGAAAGAAAATGGACAGAAGACATGAACAGATATTCCCCCAAAGAAGACATACTGATGGCCAACAGACACATGAAAAGATAATCAGTATCACTTATCATCAGGGAAATGCAAATCAAAACTACAATGAGATATCACCTTATACCTGTCAAAATGGCTAAAATCAAAAACACAAGAAACAAGTGTTGATGAGGTGGAAAAAAAAAGAACCCTCATGCACCGTTGGTGGGAATGCCAACTGGTGCAACCACTATGGAAAACAGTATGGAGTTTCCTCAAAAAGCTGAAAATATAACTACCCTATGAACCAACAATCACACTACTAGGTATTTACCCCCGAAATACAAAAACACTAATTCAAAGGGATACATGAACCCCTGTTTATAGCAGCATTATTTACAATAGTCAAACTATGGAAGCAGCCCAAGTGCCCATTGATAGGAGATGAATGGATAAAGAAGATGTGATACACACACACACACACACACACACACACACACACACTGGAATATTATTCAGCCATAAAAAAGAATGAAATTTTGCCATTTGCAACAATATGGATGGAGCTAGAGAGTATAAATGCTAAGTGAAATAAGTCAGTCGGAGAAGGACAAATACCACATGATTTCAATCATATGTGGAATTTAAGAAACAAAACAAACAAGCAAAGGAAAAAGAAAAAGAGGGAGAGGCAAACCAAGAAACAGACTCAACTCTAGAGCACAAACTGATGGTTACCAGAAGGGAGGTGGGTGGGGGATGGGTGAAATGGGTGAAGGGAATTAAGAGGACACTTATATGATGAGCACTGAGTAATGCATAGAATTGTTGAATCACTATATTGTACACCCGAAACTAATATAACACTGTATGTTAACTATACTGGAACCAAAATAAAAAGCTTAATAAAAAAACGCAAGCCAAAATGTAAAAGCTGAACTTTATACATATCCAAATTATAAGTGCCAGTCAGGAACTGAAATGCAAATAATTATAGCTATAACAGTCATTCCTATCAATTCAGGTCCTTTTGAAAACATGACCTTCAATAAACCAGGATTATCTGAATGTGTTTATTCAAGCTATTACTGTAAATCACTCTGTGTAGAGCTATATAGCTAATGATTAATGGTTCCTTTTCTTAGAGCTGGAACATCTCATTCAATAGTGTTCAAAGAGTTTTGAGCACGCAAACACCCAATGAATAGAAGAGATCAAAACAAAGGTACTCTGTTTGAAGTAGGAGGCTGAGTCCTGAGTTCCTGCTTGCTCCGCAGATCATGCCCTCTCTGACACCTTTAAGTCTCTTCAACGGCTCCTTCCCCTCTGAACAACAACATTCTCTTTTCTTGGTTTCTGACCACCACCACCCCCCTCACATTCTTCCACAGCACAATTTGCTCTACTGGTTGTGGCCATAGATCTATCCGCCACAGCTTATCACCCTCACCCCTGTGGTCTTGCCTTAGCCCTTACCACTCCCCCAAAACCCCTAAACTTGGTAATCACTATCCATCTGAAAATACAAGGGATATTCTCCTTCAGGTTTCGCTCCTAAACCACTCTTGGTAACCACTGCCGATCTGCAGATCCAAGGGATATCCTTCAGTTCTTTTCACTGAGTCAGGAATTCACTTTACGAAAATGACAATTCTCAATACTTGGCCTTTCTACAGTACGGGATGCCGTTGACCTTGGAAAAGCACTGTGCTCCTTCTCAGAAACTTTCTCATGTCCCATCTGACACTATTTACTCTGGGCTTTCCTTCTTCTACCCCCTCCCTGCCTACTCCTTCCAAGTCTCCCCCGAGGCTTCCTCTGTCTGTGTCTACCCCATAAATGTGACTTCTCAAAGTCTTGCTCAGCACTTGTCTGTTTCACAACCAGTCCCACCCAGATGCTGATGACTCTGTGTCTCCTCACCAGCCTGGAACTCTCCCCTGAGGCCCCTCAAACATATTTTGGGTTACTGACTGGACATGACAGCCTTATAACCTCAAAAGCAACTCAAACTCAACATACTCAAAACTAAATTATTCACTTCCTCTTCTTTGCAAATTCTTCCCTCTGTCTTCCCTAATCACGCAGATGCTACTGTGGGCTGAAGTGTGCTCCCAAAAAATGTGCTGAAGTACTAACTCCCAGTACCTGTGAATGTAACCTTATTTGGAATTAGGATCTTTGCAGATGTAATCAAAATGAGGCTATACTTGGGGTGCCTGGGTGGCTCAGTCATTAAGCGACTGCCTTCGGCTCAGGTCATGATCCCAGGGTTCCTGGGATCGAGCTGTTCCCTCTCTCTCTGTGTCTCTCTCTGTCAAATAAATACAATCTTTAAAAAAAAAAAAAGAGGCTATACTTGATTAGGATGGGCCCTACTCCAGTATGACTAACATCCTTGTAAGAAGAGAAAACACAGACACAAACCAGCACACAGGAAGAATGCCATATGATGACAGAGGCAGAGTTTGGAGTGATGTGTCTACACCTATGCCCATTCCCAGATCTGTCCTGTCCTCCTGGACCCTCATCAGCTTGTTCAATGGAAAGGTCCACTTCCTAACACTGACAACTGTCTAGCCACCGAGGGTGAGGACTTGCCTCCATCCTGGATTCCCTCATGGTAGCCTTGGCAAGAGCTACAGGCATTTCTGTATCCAGGCCTCCACCAACTGCTCTATGGGAGACTGGAGGCATACCACTGATGCCACAACACTTCCAATGGGGTTGAGTAACACGACCCAGAAGTATGGAGAAATTAAGGCTTATAGGATAGACATCTTCGACCAACGAGGACAAGAGATTAATTCTTCTCCCTTAATCCCCCAGTGGACTTCTTTAATGCACAGAGATTTCTCAAGATCTGTCCAGAGACATCCCACATGACCAAGTAACTGGCTGTTTCCTAGTGAAGCTCTGACCAGTCTGGTAACACACCATACTGTATTTACTGTCCGTCTCTCCTGTCCTTGTTTTTTTTGATTTTCCTTGCTCTTGATACTCTGGGAGTACCATCTCCCATTCTTTCAAAAAAAATATCATGTTTCACATCTACAAGTAGAGATAATGATGATCCTTCTCGTAAGACCACTGAGAGTTTATATGAGACAAGGCCCGAAATAGTAAGTGCTCAAAAATTGTTACTTATTATTATTAATAATAAATACAAACAGATCCATCACCATTTTTGCATTCCTCTCCCACTTTCATGGGGGGAGAGGGAATTGGAGAAGTACGCATCTGATGTCTTCTGTTTTCTTTAATCTATGCTGTACTCATTAAAAACCATTACTACTACACCTGTGCCACAGAGGCACTACAGCTCAATTATGCAGAAAAGGTATTTATTAAAGGCTATTAAGAGGCTAGCAGAGTCTCTGGAAGGACCCCAGGGTCAGGCTTGGGAGCTGTACAGTGAGGAACAATACCCCTGGTACAGTTAGCACCACTGACACAGGGCTACAGACATCAGGATCCCAATCTCACAATCTTCCATCACCACCTCTGCCCTCACTCCAAACTGGACTCTGCCCAGCATGTGCCCTCTCCTATTTTCACTTGCAAATCCAACTCTTGCTAAGGTTATCTGAATGACGGAGTCTGAGCCACATGGTAGCCACTTGAAACAGCTGCAAGGAAGGTTAAGAAAACACATTTTTCTGGTGACTTGCTTAAGGAGAGGATATTCATCAAGTAGGAAATTCCCCAAATGCAGAACATGTGTTCCAAAGTCATCTGGACAGTCAGGAAATATGACAAATGTTCATTCTACACGTGTTTGAGGAATTGTCCCAAACCAAATAAAACATAACTACAAATAAAAAAGAAAGACAGAAAAAGAAAGAGGAACTGGGGGAACAATCCAACTATTGGGGGAATTCTTATGAAGTATATCTTGTATCCAATAGTCTGTGATGTTCAGGCCTGGGGGTGAGCTCTAGCCATTTTGTGAGTTGACCTAACAGCTGCTGCTGGGGTCACAGGAACACTTTGGGATATCTCAGGCGAAGTGGGCTAAATGCCTTGACTCTGGGTGACCCCTTGTCAGCCCTCAGCCAACTCCACAGAGTAATTAAAACTCAAAGTGAGGAGAAGCAAATTCCATTGCAGCTCAATGTGAGTCAACAACCATGAGTTAGAAATGTTAGAAGAGAATATTATCTGGTCAACCAGTATGTGTAACATTACAATGATAGGGTTTTTTTTTAATCCTTATTAGAAAAGATGTATGAAAAAACGGGATGAAAATTTTGAAACAAGAAAACAAATTACTTCTATCAAATCTATCCATCCATTATACCACTAATTAATCTTATTATCAAACACAGAATCCTAAAGTTATGTTCTGTTTTTCTCTATCTTACATATACATAAAATAAGTCACCAAGGACTTTAAGTTTTTCCTTTGAAATTTATATACTACCTCCTCTTTAAAAAAAAAAAAAAGACTTTATTTTTTAAGAGCAGTTTTAAGTTCACAACAAAATTGAAAGAAAGGTATGGAGAATTCTCATGAACCCCATCCCCCCACATCCCCCTTTCTCTTTTATTCCTATTAACTCCAAATCAGCTTTCATCTGAATTATCACAAAGCCTTACTCCTCTAAGTGCTTTCATTCATTCATTCATTCATTCATTCACTGAACAAGTATTTACTGAGTACCTACTATATGCCAAGTCCTCTCTTTCAGAGTTTCACTATAAAAGAAAAGAAGAAAGTGGCTCAGTAGCTGAAGAAAAAGAGAAGCATTTGTTTTTAAGATGGGAATAATGACATTATGCTAGCAAATTGGTAGGACTGAGTCAGTGGAAGCAGAGAAATTAATACTGCAGAATTGAGAGGGGAGCATTCTGGAGTGATGCCCTGTAGGAAATGGAGACACAGGAGGAGGGCTGGCCTTTGCTAGGACCACGGAAACAGTCACATGAAAGCAGGGCCATTATACAGACACAGGGCTAGGTAGGGGGGAAGGCATGGAAGCAGAGCTGGTAGAAGTTCTCTTCTGATCACTCCTACTTTCTCAGCAAAATACGGATCAGGGACACCAGTGGTTAAAACTGAAATTCCTCTTTCTTGCCCTTCATTGGTATCTTAATCAAACACCCCCTCACACCGTCCAGCACACACTCACTTCCCATTTCCCCAATCTCCTGCAGCCCCTTCGGCTACCTGTGTCCCCCTCTAAGCTTGTTCTGCTGCTGGCCATCGATGTGGCTGCAGAGGGGGTCATGATAAACACTTGATTTCCACCAAAACACAGGGTATTTGTCCTTAATTCATCAGTACAAAACTTGAAAATATATAGTACTGGGTATGTGATACCCATAAGCAAGGAAACACTATTTTATTCATATGACCAGAGCAAAACCAGAAAATAATGAAAATTTTTTGTTAATTGTATATGAACAGATTAGGAAGAGGCCCTGTTAATCAGAGAAGGTGCCATAAACATGTCTACTTGCCAGTGGCCAACAATTTGGTTAAAAACTACTCAGTCAAAAAGCATTCAGTTAAGACTGATCTCATTTAAATTCTGACATCGATATGTATAAAGGCCTAAGATTGATACATAGAAAGGCTTAAGAACTCCTAGCTAGCTATTCTTATTTCCATGGCCATAAAAAACTCTGGTGAAAATGAAAATTTCTTTTAGAAAATGAGAAATTAATCACCAGTGAATATCCCCAGTTACTGGATTTTCCACGTATTGATAATTATTTTACTGTAAAAACTTCTTTGCCTTCTTATTTCTAATTGATTTTCAGCCAATTATACATNGCTACTCAGTCAAAAAGCATTCAGTTAAGACTGATCTCATTTAAATTCTGACATCGATATGTATAAAGGCCTAAGATTGATACATAGAAAGGCTTAAGAACTCCTAGCTAGCTATTCTTATTTCCATGGCCATAAAAAACTCTGGTGAAAATGAAAATTTCTTTTAGAAAATGAGAAATTAATCACCAGTGAATATCCCCAGTTACTGGATTTTCCACGTATTGATAATTATTTTACTGTAAAAACTTCTTTGCCTTCTTATTTCTAATTGATTTTCAGCCAATTATACATGCCCTGTGTCATATAAATTAGGGAGAAGCTGGATATAATCTTTAATGTCTTAAAAAGGAGACTTGTCGACCTATGATTTATACAGATAACAGAACACAATATGTATATAAAATTAAGGTATAAAAAGAGCATTCACTAATATCAGTGCATGTGTGTATGTGCGTGTGTGTCTGCATATTTGCATAGAGAAGGATTTGAAATTGAGACACAAAGTTATTTTTTGAGTTTTGTCCCACCTCTGGGTTAGTAGGATTATAAGTGTTCCTAATCAGATTTTTTTCATTATTTTCTGCAATGAGAATATACTGCTTTTATAATAAGGAAATAATAGAAGAAACTTTAATCAACAGGTTTTGAACTTTTGGGGGGACCTTAGGGGTTTTGTTGTTCTTTGTTTATCTCTGATTGTCATCCTTTCATTTTTAATTTACTTTTAGTTCATGATGCCAGATTTGGCAGGATTTTCAGATATTTCTGTTTTCATGATCATAATATACATATACTATTGGTAACCTATCTTTCCGTTTGACAATATACTGTGCATATGCTTTTAGGTCAGCAAACACGTTACTGTAATACCACTTACCATGATATACCTAGCCAACCTAACCAGTCCCCCATTTCACTGTATAATAGCCACAATAGTTGAAAATAATCTAGAAATAAAATATCAAATACACGGCGGGGGGGGGAGAAAAAAGTTAAAAATAAGTAAAAATGTTTATGTCTCTAAAAACAATTCTGAAAACTACAATTTTCAGATCACTGAAAATTTGAAATTTTTATTTTAAAAATCAGTGACAATAAATATTCATTTATAGTAATTTCATTATTTGTTTACATTGTCATCATAACTGATTTGTATTCAATCAAATTCTTTGCAAATTGCCTGAAACCCGACTAATGTAGGAAAGCTCCAGAATTTATAGTAGGGGTAACTGTAGGGAAGGAGGAAGGGAAGAGAAAGCAGACTGGAAAATCTTTTAGGGACATTTACAATTTTAATTTGCTCCATCAGTAAATGAAGTCAGTAAATGAAACAAAGTAAAATCAGCCCTTATGTGGAACAAATGCATATATTTGAGCTAAAAATACAGCACTAAAATTGCACTTTAAAAAAGGAACTTGGATTCCTCCACGTCACATGAGTTCATGTGGCTTTCCTTAGGCATTAAAAAAGGTTTAGTATGAGAGAAATCATATGATAATTGTCTTTCTCTGCTTGACTTATTTCACTTAGCATTATCATATGATTTCTCTCATCTATGGAACATAAGAACTAGGATGATCGGTAGGGGAAGAAAGGGATAAAGAAAAGGGGGGTAATCAGAAGGGGGAATGAAACATGAGAGACTATGGACTATGAGAAACAAACTGAAGACTTCAGAGGGGAGGGGGTGGGGGAATGGGATAGACTGGTGATGGGTAGTAAGGAGGGCACGTATTGCATGGTGCACTGGGTGTTATACGCGACTAATGAAGCATCGAACTTTGCATCGGAATCCAGGGATGTACTGTATGGTGAATAACATAATATAATAAAAAAATCATAAAAAATAAGGTTTAGTATGGGCAGGTTTTTTTTTTTTTGTGGAATATCTAGAAGCCTGAATTGAAGGTTTAGGACTATGAAGAAAAAGAAGAAATTTAGAAGGAAAGACTTAGAATCTTTCACTATATGTACTATTAAATGGTGGGTAGTGATCCATTGCTTTGCACAGTCACTGAAGTCCAAAAAGAATTTCAAGTCATAAGAAAAGGACTTCAATTAGACATAAGAACGCTTTTGAGTTTTTGGCTTTCTGGCTATAGAAATTTTAAAAGGCCCAAAACAATGAAAAGATTTTATAAGTCACTTCCCTTGGAGACTTTTTCCCCCTTAACCTGTCATGAAGATGGTGAAAAATAAACCAGATAAACACTTGTTAAGTCTTTGCTTCAAGAAAGAACACAAATTAAATGTTCTTTTTCAGGTTTCTCTAATCCTACTGCTTTATAGTATCTATTAGGAGGACCATAATAAGAACCAATTAACTGTAAATACAGTGAGGAGTCTGGGCAATTAAACAAATGGATTACATTCACCCAGTGATTACACTCCAGCCATCAAATTATCAAGCACTGCCTACTTCGAGTCACAAACAGAAATTAAATTCAGATCCAACAGCCTTGAAATTTCTCATTGTACATCGACTGCCATTTGCTTGTCTCTAATGATGTTTAAAAAAAAAATAGCTAGCATATCGGTTGACATCACACATTTTGTATTTGTATTCAAGCCAAATATCACCAGCTTTTAAAATTCAAGTACATAACTAAATAAAGTAATTATGGTAATTTTGCAAAGAAGGATAATACAATCTCTCAATTCTAGTATATAATTATACAAATGCCTTCCACTAAATATAAAATCACATAAAAATGTATAGTCTTGCTCCTTAACAAAGGCCGATTTTTAAAAAGCAACTTCCAAGTAAACTTCAGACAACCTTTATACAAGCTAGCAGACACACTCATGGAGAGAAGGTCACTATCTGCTTCTGATTTTTAGTTATTACTTTCACAGCTATTTTCAAATGATCATTACATCATCTGCATCACATTACCATCTTATTTACTAGTCCACAACTATAGGGAGGCAGAAAGTCTCTCAGGGTGAGAATGTGAAATATACACACACACACACACACACACACACACACATATATATATATATTCTCACCTCCATCTAACAGGGAGGAAAATCTAAAATCAGTTGTCAGGGACTTCTTTAATGACTTCTTACTATCGACATAGAAGACTGTCCAGAAAGAGTTGGGAAAATTTTAGATTTGCTCAAAGAACAGAAGATGATCAGACACATTTCTGCCCGGCTTGCACAAAGACTTTGAGGCCACACTGCAAGTGCATTTCTCATGCACCAGAGTGTTTTCCCTTGTAAGTCAAAGCAGGTGCTGTAGGTGTTTTCCCTACTCTCCTTCACCCTTACTTCTTCAGAGCATACTGGCCTAAGTTCCAACCATTTGCATGTTTGTCTGAGGATTGTTCTTAACCTGTTGGACCTTCTCTACCTGCAGCTCAACAGGCCAGAAGTGTCAGTCAACTTGTGTACCCCAGGAACAGATGTTAACCAGTGGTGGGTATGACCTGGTGTAATCACCCCCACATTCTCCTTTTGGGTGAGATCATTGAGTTATACATGTAAACTGTCTCCAGAAGGTTTGAGGTCTAGTCGCCCACAGTGGTGAATTGCCCCAAGAAACTCTTTATCTGTTGTCTTCCCTTCCTTGTCTCTCTTCCCCACCCCTCTACCCTTGTTTCCTAGGATCCCCTCTGGAACAAACCACATGCACGTGAACCCTTGCCTCAGAGTGTGCACTGGGGGCAACCTGAACTAAGAGTCAAGCGAAAGATAAGCAGCAAGGTTAGGCAACCAGAGGAATTCATTGATAGGCTTCTGTACATACAAGAAGAGCAAAGCTGCATCTGGGTCTTAAGGAAAATGGAATCTAGAGTCTGGACATTGCCAGAACTTTTCCTCTTATTCTCTCCAGGTATTGGCCTCCTTCTCAGATGGACCTCCACTATGGCTACAAACATGGCCACCAAACATTCATGGACCTTTCACATTCCAGCTTCACTCTTTACTAAGTCCCAGCTAAAAATTTACTAAGTCCTCAGGAAAAAATTCCAACCAGGTCAGCTTCAATGAAGACAACACTCACACTCCTGCCATTTTCCCAACAGGGGCAGGAATGCTAGGACTGGCTTACCTTGGGAGAAACGCCAAGTCTGGGCAGCCCAAAAAAGCCAGAGAGGCAAGATCTCTGACACAATGGGACTTACTTAACCACCTGGAATAGTACCTGGAGTGGAGTGGGGGGGAAGAAATATTTTCCTAAAGAATAAAGCTATTGCTCCCAGCTAATATTTATTGAATCCCTGCTATACTCCAAATGCTAGGGCAATCTACTTATCTCTATCTTTCTATCTACCTGTATATCTATCATCTATCTTTTCAATCCTCACAACAACCGTAGGCAGTAGGACTATCACTCTCACCACCAGCTCTGCCATTTTGGATAAGGAAACTGAGACCCAGAAATAGTAAGCTACTTGCCCAAAATCAAATAGGAAGGCTAGAGCCAGGAGGAAACCCAGGCTGTCCAGCCTAGAGTCTGCACTACATTACATTGGCTCCTAAGGGAGGATAGCCCTGCAGGCAAACCCAAAGACATCTCATTACTACTCTCACTGCTGCGATTTGGAGCACAGTTTATGAAGTTTATGGATGAAGCAGGCTTTGTTATAAAAATTGGGGATAAATTTAGAGTAAATAAGGTAAGGGGATCTGCGTAGACTGAGAGGCAAATGCTTTATGGCGAATAGATAAGGTTCTCTTGAAACCCTAGAACACTAAGATGAGATTAGGTAATATATATAAAATCTTCAGAATTTACCCACCAAATGTGTGGATCCTGAGAGTTTCCCTTTCTGTGAAAATGAGGTTTTGAAATGGTTGAGTGTTACCAATATGTATCAAAGTCACACAGAGTTCACATTTTCAAATCTCTATTTTGTCATTTTATTATAGACCATAATATTGTCACAGATTGACAGTTTGTTTTGTTGTTATGTGTATTTTTTTTTAAATTCCTTCCCTAAAGGGCAGCTTGAATTTCAAAATATTGGACTTGTAACTATCATCCTACTATTTTAGAGAAAACAATATCTGCCACTTCAAAAGAGGTTTTCTTTTTTTGGCGTTGTGCGATAGCCTCTCCTAGGATTGTTAAGGGCATTCTGAAATGCCAAGATTAAAAATCAATAATTAAAATTAAGTTTAAAATGTAATAATAGTGCAGAGTATTAATATTAGCTAAGTAAGTTATGAAATAAATTGATGTAAAGGGATTTATGATTGGTAATGCCACTGGGTAATATATTCATAAGAATAAGACAGGCTGAATGTGGTACTGCAAAATAACTAAACTGTTTCTTTAATTCTCTACCTCTGATATGATAATTTGACCTTCATATTTCCTCATTGTTTAAAACCTCTGACTTCTCCCACAGTTCTCTTTTCTCTTCTTCCCTTCTGACCATTTGATCAGTCAGCCAGACTCGCTTCCAAGCAAGTCCTGTCATAGTGTCTGTATGGGAGGAAAATATAAGTCACTTTCTATAAGCTCTGCATAGTGCCTAGACCATGGCACAACCATTACCCAGAAATGGTATAGTGCCCACCCCACCCCTGCGGACCTGTACGTCCAGTTCTGCAGCACTGGCAGCTCCCCATTCTACCTATAGCTTTTTGTACTGTTCCTAGGGACTTTCTCCGTGCACCTACCAGAGGCTCATATAAGCACTGTGTGGCTTACTAATCCTTGATCATTCAACTCGTGTGTATAGGTATGTGTGTGTGTGTCTCCCCAAATTAAGTTGAATTCTCCCCATGGAAAAGAACCAAGTTATCTGCTCCTGACAAGTACTGAGCTACATAAGAAACAGGTGAAGTGAGGAATAGTTTCATTCTGAAGATCTTCTGAAAAATAGTATTTCCATTAAGTGACTGCCAGGCTGAGAGATACCCAGTGGCTCTATAATGCCAAGAGGGAAATTCCAGGTCTCCCACTATTCCAACATAAATCCCAACCCAGACAAACTACAGTTCCTGCTTTCCCCTAAATATGCTGAGTCTGTTAAGAATTGAACTGAAGGAGAATTTCATTTTTGCACTCTGGAGATGTACCAATGCTTAAAGTACAGAGAAATGTATTGTATTGTACTGTACTGTATTGTATTGTATTGTATGGAGGAAATAAAGGCATTGACCAGGCCATGGCAGTAGTGTGGACCTATTCTACTAATGCTCCATCCTCTGGTGTGTTGCGCCAAACCTTTTACTTCGTGTCTTAGCTATAGATTTAATGTCCCCTAGCTCCTAATGCACCCTTCAATAAACAGTGGCATTCCTTTAAGTATTTCTCCTATAAAGTGAGCACAATATTAAGTTCTCTCTGCAGATAGCGCTAGAGGGACACTGCAGGATGAAGAGGGTTCCTGCAATTGCCAGCATGGGCCAAGGGTAGGCAGTATAGGCATGAGATGATCCAGGGGAACCCTCTTGGAATGCCACTCTATCACAGTCACATAAACAAAAGGCTACCTGGAACAGATTTGAGGGGTCCTTGCCAAGAATCAACACTCACTGTCAGGTATGTGAGGCTATCTTGGACCTTCTGGACAAGACAATACTTCAGTTGGATGAATCCACATAAGTGAGCCCAATGGAACCAACAGAGGAACTGCATAGCACACCCATACAAACTGTTATTAAGTAATTAAATTTACAGATGATTTGTTCTATAATAGTAGATAATCAAAACATACATTTTCTCATCATCAAATAATTCATCTAATTTCTTAATTATTCAATAAATTAATTTGTGTTTAAGAATAGGAGGACATTTCCTTTAGTCAAACCACCCACCCTCTTAGAAACACATGTTAAAGTAAGACATCTGACCATCCTGTAATCCCTCTCACATCTACTTCCAATAGGAAATGTGAATATTCAACATAATAACTTGGATATCAAATGTTTAAAATGGCAAACTAGACAAATAACTCAGGCAAATGTGTAGAAAGACATCCATTGCTTACAGACCCATGTTCACTTGTAAAAATTAAGACTTTAAGAAGGTAAGGAAAAGAAGATGTAGAAACTGAAGATATGTGATTTGGAATTACCAGTCGATAAGGATGCAAGGACTTCCACTGACAAAATCAATCATCAGAGAACTCCCTTTCTTGTTTTTTGTGCTGCTGGGGAGTTCACAACAAATTAGACTCTAAAAAATCCATAATGTACATCACATTATATATCTATACTCAAACTTCTAATCTAGGCTAGTCCAAGTGTTTCACAATGCCAGAGATACACAAAATGAAAACTAGCCATATCCTAACTGTATTCTATAAGGTATTGTTCTCCATTCATACATTTCCTGTGATGTCAGCAGAATCAAAGACACTATAGCTTTATATAAAACTATAAATTTTCTTAACTTGAACTTTTTTTCTTGGCTAGAAACTCCATAACTTTTCAGTTAGAATTCAGAATGTCTCTGGACAGTAAATCTGTTATCAGTATTCTAAAAATTATCTAAAATTGTTCGAAAGTGTTTAATGATGAGAAAATAACTGTGAAAATTAGAAAACATGTAAAACAAGAATTTTTAATATTCAATTCAAAGTAAATCTTGGCAAACAATACATGTATGATGAAGTCTACCTGGACATATGTAATCCAGAGAACAAATCACAATGTTCCTAAGGCAGACATCAGTCAGAGTACAATACTTCTCATTCTTGACACATGAGTTCAGTCTACCAACGATTGACCCGTTAACAGCAGCACAGCAGAGAGGTTAAGAACACACGTTCCTCCAATCAAGCTGTCTGAATTTAAATCCAGGCTTTTCCACTTCCTAGCCGTGACACTGGGCAGGATCATTTAACCTCCCCCAAAGATTACTGAAGACAGTCACACCTATTTTAAAGGAGGTTGGAAGATCCAAACGACTTAATATTTGCAGAGCACTTAAAATAGTGTCTGCCACTTAGTAAACTCCATTCATGTGTTAGATAAATCAAAATGAGCACAAATATGGGGGTGGCAACATAATGGTAGACATTATGGGGTGGAACACCATTAATAGATGCTCTCTAGTAGTTTCTATCTTGCAATTTCCATTTAAATTCATGAGACCATGGGACCTATTACATTTTTTAAGATGTATTTAGAGTTCTATTTGTGTAAATATATCCTAATTCAATCCTACCTCACCTAAGCAGATAATAGAACAGTCCGCTTTCCCTCTCTATCTCTCTCCCCCTCCGTCTCTCCCGTGTGTGTGTGTGTGTGTGTGTGTGTGTGTGTGTGTGTGTATTTATAGAGCCTTGGAGGGTCTGTGGACAGAAAGCGGTGATATTATGTATTATTCAGGTATATCTTATCCTGCTGGGCCACAGAGAAGCCACAAATAAACGCAATTACAGGTAAAACCATCCCCATATTCCACCTGCTCAAGGCCCCACTATGGAAAGTTCTGTTCCTTCAGGTTCCCTGTCTTTGCATGCTAAATACATACACCTTCCCTTTCACACTCCTCAGCTGCTAGAAAAATCCTGGTCCTTCCTAGTAACCAAAGCAGCCATTCAGGGAACAAACAGAGAGACAGGGAGGGAGAAGGAGCTATAAATAAACACAGCATAAGTAATTCTTCTCTACTGTAATTATTAAGAAATGAATCTGATTCTTAGACACAATACAATCTATATATTCAAATGAGCACCATCCTTTCAAATTTTAGACTCACATTAGCAGATACCAATCACTGTGATCTAACGAGTGCTTACCATATGCCAGCCAGGCATTGTTGCAAGCACTCAACATGTTCCACCTCACTTAGTCGGACAACAATCCTAAAAGGTGGGCACTATTACTAAGCTCAGATTACAGATGAGGAAACTGAGGCACAGAGAAGTTCAGTAATTTACAACTCTTAACAGTAGACCCAAGACTTAAACCCAGGCAGTGTGATTCCAGAGCTATGCTCTTAATAATGACCCTACCAATCTGCCTGTCAATATCACATCCTTTTTCCAATTATGCTCTTATTCTTTAAAATTCTTTAACAATTTCCTTCAGGACCAATTTATCAGTCATAGAAGAATACTTGTCTCGATAACTTCTAATCATTTCACATTTTATTTTTTTAAATGATAATATCCTACATGATCCCATTATTCACTGTTTTGGTAACTATGAAAGATATAAATGTAAAGTAAATAAATAGAAAAAATGCAGCAGACCCTGGCACCAAAGTACCTACTATTTCAAACTAAAAACGTTCCTTTAAACTTCATGAAGGCGAAAGTCAGAAAAATTCAAAGATATATTAGTGCTTTAGACCCTGATAAACACACACATGGATTTTTCATCATATTAAAATACAGAATGTGGGATATTTATATAATGGAATATTATTTAGCTATTAAAAAGAAGGAAATCTTGCCATTTGCAACAACATAAATGAACCTAGGGGATATTATGCTAAGTGAAATAAGCAAGACAGACAGACAAAGATAAAAAACAAACAAACAAACAAACAAAAAAACCCGCTGATTTCATAAAAACGGAGAGTAGAGTGATGGTTGCCCAGGGCTGGGGCAGGGAGAAATGGGGAGATGTAGATCAAAGGATACAAAATTTCAGCTATAAGAAGAAAGAGTTTTGAAGAGCGAAGGTACAGCATGGGGCCTGTGATTAGTAATACGGTATTGTTTGCTGAAAATTTGCTGAGACTAGATCTTGAGCATAGTTGCAAGAACACAACAGAAAAAAGTTAACTATGTGGATGGATGTGTTAATTATCCTGATCTTCATAATCATCCCACGATGTATACATAAATCAAATCATCGTGTTGTTTATTTTAAATATATACGACTACATTTGCCATTTTTCCCAATAAGGTTTTAAAAAAGGCATTTTCAGACAAATAAACAAAACAACCAGAATGATTCATTTTCACTTTTAAAAAAATTTTTTTCACTTTAATAATTCAAAATATTCATTAGGATTCTGTCAGTCTGTTCTTTCAGGCCCCAGGGAAACAACAGGCCCCAGGGAACAAAACAGACGGCAGCCCTACTGTTACGGAGTTTGTGTTTTAGTGGGAGAGACATAGGATAGACCAATTAAAATATAACATAATGTCAGACAGAGGCAGAAGCTATGAAAATATAAAGCAAGAGAAAGGGACAGTCTGAAGGAGGCTGCTGTTTGGGGCAGGTGAGCAGGAAAACCTCCCTCCAGAAGTGACATTAAAGCAGATACCAGAAGGAAGTAAGGAAGTAAACTCTGTAGCTAGCTGGAGAAAGAGAAACCATGCATTCTGAAGATCTGAAGGAACAGCAAAGGGGGAGAGTGATAGAAGATTAAAATTTTGTTACAGTCGAAAGAAGCAGTTTTCTTCATAGCCTATTGTGTCAGGTACTGTTCATAACCATGCAAGTATTAGATCATTCATATAGTAAATACTTCTTGTGATCCTATAAAATATCAGACTCTGGGGTGGGGATGGTGGTGAACAAAATCATCCAGCCATATCACAAAATAAGTGAGAAGGAAAAGTGCATGGAGTATGTAGACCAGGGAAAACATGCATTGTCTAGGTGGTTTCCCCTGAGGAGACAACACTCCAGCAGAGCCTCTGGTGGAAGATGAGAAAGAGTTAACCAGGAGGCCAGTGGGGAAAAGAGTATTTCAGGCAGAGGGAGCAGCGTGTGCCAAAGCCCTGTAGTCAGTGGGAACACAGATGCCACAGCCAGAAATCAATAGAGTGAGGTCAGAGCTAAAGTAAAGACAATGACTTAGCATGCAGGTTTGTGGGCTTGTAGCCACACTGAGGACTTGGTCTTTAAATAATGAGCAACTGTAAGCTACTGAAGTGTTCTAAGCCATTTAAGAGTTCTGAGTTTATTACAGCATTTTTAAGAATGCAAGAGGTACAGTCAATAGTTGGGTGTGCTTCACTTTGTCTCTGCTTGTCCAAGTTTACCTATGGGTTTATTTTGATCCATCCAATGGAAACTTCCCCAGCTTTCCTTTAAATTATCTAATGGCATAATGTGAATGGGATTACACTAAGCAATAAAGTCTCAGAGAATTCCCATTCCAGGATTAGTCAAAGTTTTCCATTCATATTAGCTCATACTTGCTTATTATCCAGAAATCCCAAATAAGTGTTCCATGAAGAACATACCTAAAATGTTTCTCAGAGCTTCAACCTCTAAAATCTGCTCTGAAAGTGCAGTTGAAGACAGTGTGCAGTCTTGGACTGGAATTCAAGTAAGACATACAGATAAAAACCGGAACCAAAGACCATATTTGGAGAATATTTTCCATGAGAAGGATTACAATGACCTGCCTCATAATGAATCAAATCAGAGGAAGAAAAGGAGCTTTTATTGACCTTCTGTTCTAGCACAATCAGTCCAGTGTCTGCAAACCATTTCTCTAGCAGCTGAGATATAGAATAAAGAATGCTCTGAGGCACTTCCTACAAGAGTTGATAAAGAGAACTTTCTTCCATTAAATAAGGTAATATCTGAGGAAGCAAAGGCAAAAGAAAGAGTAAAGGACATGGGGACATCAGACTCATCAAACGCTCTGGGACCCTGGAGGGCAGGGACAGGCATCCTATGTCCACATTAATACGCTCAGAGAAGCTTGGGATTATACAAAGATTATAGAATTTGGTGGGAAACACTTTGGGGATGGCTAAAAAGACAATTCAAGAAAAGGCAGGAGGTATGAGACTCAGAGCAGGGAGGGACCATGAAATATATCTGCTTTATTTTTGTCCAATTCACAAACTCAAAAAATGAGGATGCAGAAAATTCAAAAGGAACTGGATGTGTCACTCAATTTATTAGGGAACATCTTAAATTTGGAAAAATTAAAACTTGAGAGAATAACTAGCCAACAATGTCAGAATCCTGGTGGGAGCCTTGACACTATTCTGAACATTCTTGCAGGAAAGGCATTTTTAAAAGAGACTGTTACTTAACAGAGAATTTCCACCCTCCCTTGAGAAGATTTATTCTGAATCCTATCCCCAGGAATCAACTGCACAACAACACAGTAGATTAAAAAAGAAGATGGAAGTGTCTAGATGGCTTGACCTGCTGAATAAGATTTGAGAATATGTCCCTGAATCTGTTATGTCTACTGACGACTCTATCTGCTTGCTAATTTGAAAAGATTCAGACAAATGATATGTGATCAGCAAAAGAAGATTCTCACTGCCTATAATTAGTGGATTGTAAAGGAGCCCTCAAAGCATGTTAAATAAGTTACAAGTGTTTCAGTTCATCAAAATATAAACACCCATCTACCCAAGAAGCGACCGACTTAATAAACATATGTCTAAGTATATATGTCATCGTTTATTCATTCACTCAACAAAACGTATCCAGCACCTATTACCTGCCAGGTGCCAGGTTACGTATTAGCACACAAAAACCTTTCTCCTGCCCTTGAATGTTTATAGGCGGACAGAGAAAAACAGTCATTTTTCGAAGAGGTACAATAAAATATTCCAAGTGTCATGGTGAGTAGCGAGTCTGCTAGTTCATTCACAGATTCTTCAACAATTGCACACCTACTATGTGCCAAGGATCATTTCAATTTATAAGTAATACAACTAGCCTCTATGAGGGGCAGAGTTACCTTAGAGGAAAGACAATTTTTTGTTGTTATTTCAAACACACATAATGATGTGTACTTGTGTATTATCTGGGTAATTGAGGAAAACATTACATAAGCTCCTTTTCCTAAAATCATCTTTCCTTTGCAAGCCCAGACATGAAACTAAAGCCCCAGTCAGTTAGGTATGATGTTTGCAAACCATAAAATAACTGTCCTTACCAGGAATACAGGATTGTTCCAACAACAGACGTGAGTTTACTGTTTTCTTGTTTTTGCTTTGCCAGTCCAAAGTCAGCTATAATTCACACACACAAAAAAATGCGATGTTATTATTATTGTGGTTCCTTAGCTTTTGAATTCTGCACAATAACTATTAAAGATCACAATAGAAAGCTTTATTTTAACCTTCTGTCAAAATGCACCATGTACCAATCTTCCATACCACTCGCGGTCTTGATTAATCACCTACATACAATAGGCCATTATATTATATATTTTGAAATAATGAGATTCATCACCAAAACACTAAAGTAAGTCTTGCTGACTGAGAAGTAGGGCAAAGTGCTTCTTGAACTTATGATTCCACTTTTTAGGTTTATAATTTTCAAATAAATAAAATGAATCTGATATTTTGACATATGCCAGGCATCACCTCATCTGGACAGGAAAAAAAAAAAAAACAACTAAAATAAGCCTGAATAACCACCACAGAAACCTGAAAATCTGATATTAAATGGTGTCTAACTGTATTGTCACAGTAAATAATGATATTCAGAATCATCTCAAAATATTTATATCTTAACAAAAGATTTTGATTTTTAACTTAGAACATCAAATATTTATATTCAAGATGAGCACTAGCTGTATTTTCAAAGCACCTTTAGATACTTCCCTTTTTTAAATCACTCAACAACTTAGGTCAAAGTGTTGGAAACAGACATTCTTCAGAGCTTCTAATACTTCGAGAGATTTAATTACTAGGATGACACAAAAAGACAGTGCTGAACCAGGGCAAGAATTCAAGGTGCTATTCCTAATAAGATTTGGTGTTCACAATATCACTCTGTGAAGTGCACCAAATGTTTATGATATCTCATCGCAGTGACCTTTACTTATTTTTTTAAAAGATTTTATTTATTCATTTGACAGAAAAGAGTGAGAGAGCACAAGCAGGGGGAGCTGTAGAGAGAGAGGGAGAAGCAGGCTCCCCCCTGACCTGATGTGGGACTCTATCCCAGGACCCTGGGATCATGACCTGAGCTGAAGGCAAATGCTTAACGGGCTGAGCCAGCCAGGCGCCCCTGCAGTGAATTTTAATAGAGGTATTTGATAATGTATCTATACCAATATGTCTTTCAGGCTGAAAATATTCCAAAGTAGTTAGACTTCAAACTAATAGTAATTCACATTATTAATAATAACACCCATTTACTAAACAACAACTTTGAAATAACACAAATTGAGCTGCTTACATGAATTGCCTAATTGAATACTGCTAGCAGTCCTGAAGGACAGGTATTACTATGGTTAGTGCAGTTTAGCACTTAAAAGCAAGAACACCAGAAGCAGCCACAATTCCAATCCTGGCTCCATCATGTGCTGCCAGCATAACTCTGGGTAAATTATTTAATCTCCCTTTGCAGTAGTTTTCTTACCTCTAAAATAAGGATTATAACAGCATAAATAGTAGTAAATAGTTGGGTACAATAACAAAATCTGAGTACGTTAACATATGTAAATGCAGGATAATACAGGCTGAACAAGTGATACTTATCATTATTCAATCTTCACAGCCACCCATTTTATAAATGAGAAAACTGAGGCTCAGTTTACTTAAGAGATTGAGTAACTTGCCCAAGGTCTCACAAGGACAAATTAACACTCAGATGTAAATCTGGAGTTATTTAATTCTAAAGCCCCAAACCCTTATCAAAACACAGTACTACCAAAAAAAGAAAAATCAGGCCCAGATCATTTCAATAACAAATTCTACCAAACATTTAAGGAATAAATATCAATTCTGCACAAACTTTATCAGAAAATAGAAGAGAACACTTCCCAACTCATTTTATAAAGCCAAGAGTACTCTGAGACCAAAGCCAAAGACATTAAAAGAAAAGGAAAATACAGAACAATATCCCCCATGAAAATAGACACACACACACACACACACACACACACACCCCAAAGAAAATGTAAACAAATAAAATCTAGACATAGATAAACAGGATAATACATAAGGTCCATTATGCCAGAAATACAAGGCTGGTTCAACATTTAAAAGTCAACCAGTGTTGTTCAGCGAATCAGCATATTAAAGAAAGAAAGTCATACGATATGTATGAAAAGGATCTGATAAAATTCAACATCTATTCTTTTCAGAAAAGTATAAACAGGGATGCGTTTCCTTAACCTGGTAAGACGCATCTATAAAAAGCTACAGTTAACTTTCTACTTAATGTGAATATTTCTCCTTTAAGTCCAAAAACAAGGCTGGATGTCAACTAGATTTGTTGTGGTGATCATTTTAAAATATATACAAACATCAAATTATAATGTTTTATACCTGAAAGTAATAACATGGTATATGTCAATTATATCTATTAAAAAAAGAAAATAAATAAAAGATGTGGCAATCTTGTTAATATGTTGCTATACATGTTGAAGAGATTGTCGCATAAGCAAATTATTTAATGTGCCCTTAATAACTGAATTTTTAAAATAAAGCAAAAATATTTGTTTTCTTTTTTCTTTCTGAAGAAGATAAAGACAAAGAGGAAGAAGATAGAGACAAAGAAGGAGGAGGAGAAGGGAACACACTAGCACAATGACAGAGAAACAAATATCCAGGAATAATATGACAAAAGATATGAAAGATCTATGCAGGGAAAAGTATACAATTTTGTTAGAGTCATTAAAGAAGCCTAAAATTACCAGAGAGATACTCCAAGTTCATGGATTGGAATTCTCAATATTACATAGATGCCATTCTTCCTAAACTAATTTATGTAATTCCAATCAAATTCCTCCAAATATTTTAGGTAAATTTCACAAATTAAGTATAAAATTAGCATAATTAATATAAATAGGACCAAAAGGAGCCATGGATTTTGATAAAAAGACAAGAAAATTTCCTACAAGGTATTAAAAATTATTACAAGGTATTAACCAAGACAAGGCAGTATTAAATCAAGGATACAAAAAGAAAAGAAAAAAAAGGGCAAGAATGTCAACTCTCACCATTCTTATTCAAGATTGTACCTAGAGGTCCAAGTAAGTGCAATATTTGCAAACAAATCTTCGCGAACATAATTTTTAATTTCTTTTTTAAGGAATTCATCGGAGTGAGATTACTGGATAGTACGATAAGTGTATGCTTAAGTTTTTCAAAAACTATCAAACCAAAATATTTTCCAGTGCTTTCTCACCAGAAATGTATGAGTTCTAGTTGCTTCTAAATCCTCACCAGTCATTTGGTGTTGTCAGATTTATTTATTTATTTATTTATTCATTTATTCACTTATTCACTTATTTATTTTAGATTTTTTTCCCTCAAAAAAGGAAAGGTAGGACTTGAACTCATGACCGTGAGATCAAGAGTCACATGGTCTACCAACTGAGCCAGCCAGGTGCTCCTGTTGTCAGGTCAGGTTTTTGGGGTTTTTTTAAATTAGCCATTCTGGTAAGTATATAGTAATAGCTCAGTATAGCTTTAAGTTGCACTTCCCTAATGACTAATAGTGTTGAACATTTTTCATGTACTTATTTGCCATCTGTGTATCTTCTTTAATGATGTACCTGTTCAAAATTTGGCCCATTATTCGATTGGGTTGTTTGCTTTCTTATGATGGAGTTGTGGATACACATTCTTCATCATATTTGCAAATATTTTCTCCTAGTCTGAAGCTTGTCTTTTCATTCTCTTCATGTCTTCCATAGAACAGAAGTTGTAAGCTTGGATGGAAGTCAATTAATTTTTTTCTTTTATATATTGTGGTTTTAATGGTGTAGCTAAGAAATCCTTGCCTGAGCCATGTAAAATAGTCCAGGCTATTCTGCTGAAAAGGCCAGAGAGAGAAGAGCAGCCTGGAGGATGAGAGGCCCAGCTCCGGCCAAACTCCAGAGGCTACCTGCCAGCCATGTGAGCATCCGCCCTCCGCCCTGGGTCAGGGCTTCAGATGCAGCCCGGGCTGACAGCTTCGCTGAAACCTCGTAACATACCCTGAGCCAGAACCACCCAGCGAAGCTGCTCCTGGGTTCGTGGCCCTCAGAAATGGTGAGAAAATAAATGTTGTCTTCAGCTGCTAAATTTCACAGCAATTTGTTACCCAGTAATGAAAAATTCATACAACTGCTACCACCCCAGTCCAAACTGCCATGAGCACTCACGTAGACTACTGAACAATGCTTCCTAAACAGGATGACAGGACTCATGCTTCTCTTGCTCCCTCCAAAACAGAATTCTTCATGGCAGAGCCAAAATGACCTTGGGAAAACCTAGAGCAGAGACCACCACTCGCAAAGTTAAAGTTCGACAAAGGTTTCTAATAAGTACTAAGAATAAAAGCCAAACTCCTACCAGGTATAGAAGACCATATGCTTCTGGGTTTTCGGAAAGGTCTTTCTTGACCACACTATCATAAATACGTCCCTTTCTTCAATACTCTTCTGTTACATTTGATTCGTATCTTTCATTATCTAATTTTTTTTACATTATACTGCCATTTAAAATCATTTAGTCTTTAATCAAATTTCATCAGAGATTACCAGACTTATTACATGCCATGATTAGCTTTCCATAAACAACTTTGCTTTCTTGTACAAATCAGTGTCAATGAAATAAAAAAAATAAAACTGTATATGAGGCAAAGAACTTTATTAACCTTGTTTCGAACTTTATTCCCAGGCTGCTTTAGCTTAATTAGCAGCAAAGAATGAATTATGTCTAAGCAAACACTGAAAAGAGCTGCATGTCCAAGGGACTTGGCCTTAAAAGTATTAGAGATCTAGATTTTGTCAGATCCATGAACAAAATCTTGAAAAGCAGTCCTAATATAATACAAAATAGCAACTCCCAGTAATTTCTTCAAGTTTTATCTTCTTCAGAGGTTGGCTCAATTCATTGGTTTACTTCATTCTTAGAAGCCTCATCAAAATTCTGCACAAGAAATGGAACTTCATCATCCTCCTCCTCTCTGGTTGTGTGGGCAGAGCTTCAGCCAGTCTCCCCCACTAGTCAGACTATCTGCACCAAGTTGTTTTAAGATTCTGGGTAGCATTTCTTTCTTTCTTTTTTTTAATAATAATATTTTATTATGTTATGTTAGTCACCATACATATCCTTAGTTTTTTATGTAGTGTTCCATGATTCATTACTTGCATATAACACCCAGTGCACCATGCAATACGCCCCCTCCTTATTACCCAACACCAGTCTATCCCATTCCCCCAACCCCCTCCCCTCTGAAGCCCTCAGTTTGTTTCTCAGAGTCCAATAGTCTTTCATGCTTCATTCCCCCTTCTGATTACCCCCCTTCTTTATCCCTTTCTTCTCCTACCGATCTTCCTAGTTCTTATGTTCCATAGATGAGAGAAATCATATGATAATTGTCTTTCTCTGCTTGACTTATTTCACTTAGCATTATCTCCTCCAGTGCCGTCCATGTTGCAGCAAATGTTGAGAATTCGTTCTTTCTGATAGCTGAGTAATATTCCATTGTATATATGGACCACAGCTTCTTAATCCAGTCATCTGTTGAAGGGCATCTCGGCTCCTTCCATGATTTGGCTATTGTGGACAATGCAGCTATGAACATTGGGGTGCATATGGCCCTTCTCTTTACTACGTCTGTATCTTTGGGGTAAACACCCAGTAGTGCAATGGCTGGGTCATAGGGTAGTTCAATTTTTAACTTTTTAAGGGACCTCCACACTGTTTTCCAGAGTGGCTGTACCAACTTGCATTCCCACCAACAATGTAGGAGGGATCCCCTTTCTCCACATCCTCTCCAACAATTGTTGTTTCTTGCCTTGTCTATCTTTGCCATTCTAACTGGCGTAAGGTGGTATCTCAGTGTGGTTTTGATTTGAATTTCCCTGATGGCTAATGATTTTGAACATTTTTTCATGTGTCTGTTAGCCATTTGTATGTCTTCATTGGAAAAGTGTCTGTTCATATCTTCTGCCCATTTTATGATTTGTTTATTTGTTTCTCGTGTATTGAGTTTGAGAAGTTCTTTGTAGATCTTGGATACCAGTCTTTTATCTGTAGTGTCATTTGCAAATATATTCTCCCATTCCGTGGGCTGCCTCTTAGTTTTTCTGACTGTTACCTTGGCTGTGCAGAAGCTTTTTATCTTGAATCCATCAAAATCCTAGAGGAGAGCATAGGCAGCAGCCTCTACGACATCGGCCACAGCAACCTTTTTTCGTGACACATCTCCAGAGGCAAGAGATACAAAGTGTTTTTAAGACTATTCACAAATTTAGGGGTGCCTGGGTGGCTCAGTCGGTTAAGCATCTGACTCTTGATTTTAGCTCAGATCATGATCTCAGAGTCCTGGGATCATGCCCCGCACTGGGCTCCATGCTCAGCGGGAAATCTGCTTGAGATTCTCTCTCTCCCTCTCCCTTTACCCCTCCTCCTTCACTCATGTGCTCTCTCTCTCTGTGTCTCTAAAATAAACAAATCTTTTTTAAAAAAGACTATTCATATGTTAGATGGCTTGCTTTAATCTTCCCATTCCACCATCGAGTGTACTGGAGAAAATTAGTAGAAATAGTATAACACATCAATATTTTTAGGAGCTCACTATAATTTTAGTACACATAGACTTCATGTACTTACAATCTAAAATAATTCTTTGACTTTTAGTTTTAGTGCTACATAGAAATTATCTCGTTTTTATAAAAATCCCATTGATTTTCACAGGCAAAAACTAAGGACTGGTAATCACAAGGGTTCTACTCACTCTATGTAATGTAGATAATGGCAGAAACTGAGATGGATGTCTGCAAAAACACAGATAGTAGAGAAGTATTCATAAAGAGAACAAAAGCTAATATTGTTTGGCCATTCGGAAGATTTTGGTAGTAGCAGTAATGTTTCTATTACTCTTTCTACATCTGTGATTATATTTGGAGCAGAGAAAAAGGATTTATTTCAGAAACTGTGGTCATAAAAGCATTCATGTGCTATTATAGAAATTCAAAATGACAGCAGATGACATTTTACATATAGCACATTCTGCCAAAAAAAATCAGTAAAAAAATCTCTCCTTTGATAGAATGAATGATACAGGAAATGCTAAAACTGTAGCCTGTTTGTGCTACAGCCTATAGCTATCAACCTTCAGATGGAAAATGTGTGTGGTCTCTGGTTGAGTGCCTAGATTCTTGCTCTGTCATTTACTATCTATGTGACATTGGATCCATAACTCAGCTACTCTGTTTTCTCAAAAAGAGCCTATGAAACTTATATTTTGCAAGGGGTTTTAAGGTATTTCCATCCCTCTCCATAGGGCGCTTTCACCTACCACCTGTGTCAGTAGCTCCCAAAATCAAAACCATGCCAATTCATACCCAGCAGTAGGTGGCACCTGGCCATTCACACCCCAGACTGGGCTCATCATCTGCAGTCATCCGGGATACCCCAGGCAGCAGATGGCATCTCATCTTCCCCATTTTCTGGGCTTGAAATCTCTGCCTCTTCTCTCTTGCCCCTATGCTCATTAACTCCTCAGCTCTTGTATTTGAATCTTCCTTTTCATTCTGTGACCATAGGTTAAATGTGCTGGGAACCCAGGCCCTCCCTTTTCCTACTAGAACCTAGGTGCATCTCATCAGAAAACGTTCCCTTCTAATCCATTCCATAGCGTATTTAACAATGGAATAATCTACCAACCCCTGTCTTCATCACAGCATCTCCCATGTAAGTGCCAGAATGTGTCCTGACTGCTATCATTTATAAAGTTTCCAGCTGCCCTATGCCTTCAATACTGTCCATTTACTCACTAATTCATCCGTTTCTCCATTAACCAGATCAGAAACTATCCATATTGGCATGGCCCATAGGGACCAATGGTAGAGATACACATTAAATAAAGCATCACATATATAAATTTATAATTATGATAAGAACACTAAAGATCAGGTAGATCTCTGATGCTGTGAGAGAGTAACATAGGAGACAGAGCCAATTAGGNTCCTAGTTCTTATGTTCCATAGATGAGAGAAATCATATGATAATTGTCTTTCTCTGCTTGACTTATTTCACTTAGCATTATCTCCTCCAGTGCCGTCCATGTTGCAGCAAATGTTGAGAATTCGTTCTTTCTGATAGCTGAGTAATATTCCATTGTATATATGGACCACAGCTTCTTAATCCAGTCATCTGTTGAAGGGCATCTCGGCTCCTTCCATGATTTGGCTATTGTGGACAATGCAGCTATGAACATTGGGGTGCATATGGCCCTTCTCTTTACTACGTCTGTATCTTTGGGGTAAACACCCAGTAGTGCAATGGCTGGGTCATAGGGTAGTTCAATTTTTAACTTTTTAAGGGACCTCCACACTGTTTTCCAGAGTGGCTGTACCAACTTGCATTCCCACCAACAATGTAGGAGGGATCCCCTTTCTCCACATCCTCTCCAACAATTGTTGTTTCTTGCCTTGTCTATCTTTGCCATTCTAACTGGCGTAAGGTGGTATCTCAGTGTGGTTTTGATTTGAATTTCCCTGATGGCTAATGATTTTGAACATTTTTTCATGTGTCTGTTAGCCATTTGTATGTCTTCATTGGAAAAGTGTCTGTTCATATCTTCTGCCCATTTTATGATTTGTTTATTTGTTTCTCGTGTATTGAGTTTGAGAAGTTCTTTGTAGATCTTGGATACCAGTCTTTTATCTGTAGTGTCATTTGCAAATATATTCTCCCATTCCGTGGGCTGCCTCTTAGTTTTTCTGACTGTTACCTTGGCTGTGCAGAAGCTTTTTATCTTGAATCCATCAAAATCCTAGAGGAGAGCATAGGCAGCAGCCTCTACGACATCGGCCACAGCAACCTTTTTTCGTGACACATCTCCAGAGGCAAGAGATACAAAGTGTTTTTAAGACTATTCACAAATTTAGGGGTGCCTGGGTGGCTCAGTCGGTTAAGCATCTGACTCTTGATTTTAGCTCAGATCATGATCTCAGAGTCCTGGGATCATGCCCCGCACTGGGCTCCATGCTCAGCGGGAAATCTGCTTGAGATTCTCTCTCTCCCTCTCCCTTTACCCCTCCTCCTTCACTCATGTGCTCTCTCTCTCTGTGTCTCTAAAATAAACAAATCTTTTTTAAAAAAGACTATTCATATGTTAGATGGCTTGCTTTAATCTTCCCATTCCACCATCGAGTGTACTGGAGAAAATTAGTAGAAATAGTATAACACATCAATATTTTTAGGAGCTCACTATAATTTTAGTACACATAGACTTCATGTACTTACAATCTAAAATAATTCTTTGACTTTTAGTTTTAGTGCTACATAGAAATTATCTCGTTTTTATAAAAATCCCATTGATTTTCACAGGCAAAAACTAAGGACTGGTAATCACAAGGGTTCTACTCACTCTATGTAATGTAGATAATGGCAGAAACTGAGATGGATGTCTGCAAAAACACAGATAGTAGAGAAGTATTCATAAAGAGAACAAAAGCTAATATTGTTTGGCCATTCGGAAGATTTTGGTAGTAGCAGTAATGTTTCTATTACTCTTTCTACATCTGTGATTATATTTGGAGCAGAGAAAAAGGATTTATTTCAGAAACTGTGGTCATAAAAGCATTCATGTGCTATTATAGAAATTCAAAATGACAGCAGATGACATTTTACATATAGCACATTCTGCCAAAAAAAATCAGTAAAAAAATCTCTCCTTTGATAGAATGAATGATACAGGAAATGCTAAAACTGTAGCCTGTTTGTGCTACAGCCTATAGCTATCAACCTTCAGATGGAAAATGTGTGTGGTCTCTGGTTGAGTGCCTAGATTCTTGCTCTGTCATTTACTATCTATGTGACATTGGATCCATAACTCAGCTACTCTGTTTTCTCAAAAAGAGCCTATGAAACTTATATTTTGCAAGGGGTTTTAAGGTATTTCCATCCCTCTCCATAGGGCGCTTTCACCTACCACCTGTGTCAGTAGCTCCCAAAATCAAAACCATGCCAATTCATACCCAGCAGTAGGTGGCACCTGGCCATTCACACCCCAGACTGGGCTTATCATCTGCAGTCATCCGGGATACCCCAGGCAGCAGATGGCATCTCATCTTCCCCATTTTCTGGGCTTGAAATCTCTGCCTCTTCTCTCTTGCCCCTATGCTCATTAACTCCTCAGCTCTTGTATTTGAATCTTCCTTTTCATTCTGTGACCATAGGTTAAATGTGCTGGGAACCCAGGCCCTCCCTTTTCCTACTAGAACCTAGGTGCATCTCATCAGAAAACGTTCCCTTCTAATCCATTCCATAGCGTATTTAACAATGGAATAATCTACCAACCCCTGTCTTCATCACAGCATCTCCCATGTAAGTGCCAGAATGTGTCCTGACTGCTATCATTTATAAAGTTTCCAGCTGCCCTATGCCTTCAATACTGTCCATTTACTCACTAATTCATCCGTTTCTCCATTAACCAGATCAGAAACTATCCATATTGGCATGGCCCATAGGGACCAATGGTAGAGATACACATTAAATAAAGCATCACATATATAAATTTATAATTATGATAAGAACACTAAAGATCAGGTAGATCTCTGATGCTGTGAGAGAGTAACATAGGAGACAGAGCCAATTAGGAAAATCTTCTGTGACAAAATGATGATTGAGGGAATATGTAACAGAGAGCAGGAGTTAACTAGGTAAGAAGAGAAAGTGGAAAAGAGACATCCAGCAGAGGAACCTACATGTGCAAAAGTCCTGTGATCAAGGAAACATGATCCATCAAGGAACTGAGAGAAGGTCCTGTGATCAGGGGAGCATGGTCAATTGAAGAACTGAAAAAAGGCCAGGTTGGCTGGAGGATAGACAATGAGAGGCATGGCCAGACCATGCAAGACCCTGCAGGCCACGTTCAGATGACTGATCCCTGTCAATATTGCCCAACTTAAAATATCCATCTCAACAAAACTATTGGATTCATTCAATTCATTCAACACAGTACTTGATTATGAGCACCCCATGCCCTCAAGGACGCCTTTTTCTTTACCTGGATTGATCTTTCTGGGGGAATACTATAAAGAGAGTGGATGAAGAGATGAACACTGGAGCCAGATGTGGTTCATCCCTGGCACTGTCAGTCTATTAGCTGGGTGATTTAAGCAAGTTTTCTAACCTCTCTAACTCTTTTCATTATCTGTGAGGATGGGAATGTGACTCAGATATTGGATGAGGTAATGAACATATAACTCTCATCCCACAGTAAATGCTTAAGAGATGTAGCTATGGGGGGTTACTCCTTTCCTTCAAAGCACAGCTAAAATTTTCACCATGATAAAAATGTCTTCCCTGAGTAAAACGAAAACCATGAATGACTGACAATTTCAGGAAATGATCAGTTGAAATTTCTATAGTGTCAGGCAATGACAGAGGCATCTACTTGAACACAACTGTGTAACAGTCCAGAGAGACATCCACCTTGCAGCCTCACCCATCTACCTCTCTGCTCTTTCCTTCTGCCTTAGTAAATGAAGGCCAACCTCCAACTTCCACAGGACAAGATCCTCAGCAATAGCCTCTCCATGCAGGCCTCAGTGGGGGATGAGGGGTTCTCGGAAAGATGCTCAACAAACCCCTGCCTCATTGGCACTTCCTCTTCTGAAAGCCACTCAGATTCCTAATGTGAGCTCTTCCACTGTGCTACCCATTCCTCCAAAGTTTCCTTCCCCAGGGCAGGCCCTTCCCTGGATGAGAGACAGTTAAAGTGGTTTTCTTTCTCAACAGCATCATTATTTGATTGATTTTTATTGACGGAATTATTATAACAAAGAGTTGTAAGATGAAAAATTCAACATCTGATATAAAAGTACTTTCTGAATTCTAGGTAAGTCCATATCTTTGGTACACAAACATCATTTCACTCTAGGACATCTATCAGTAGACTAGATTCTTGGGGAAACCAGTATCCTTACTAAATATGGGCTCTTCTAAAATCATTTTCCAAAGTGGGCTTTGTTCTAATTACTATTTCTTGGAATAATGAATGAAACTTTAAACACGTGGTTCTAATATTAAGC
>NC_048223.1:28271564-28281753 GCF_002007445.2 Ailuropoda melanoleuca
AAAAAAATCTCTCCTTTGATAGAATGAATGATACAGGAAATGCTAAAACTGTAGCCTGTTTGTGCTACAGCCTATAGCTATCAACCTTCAGATGGAAAATGTGTGTGGTCTCTGGTTGAGTGCCTAGATTCTTGCTCTGTCATTTACTATCTATGTGACATTGGATCCATAACTCAGCTACTCTGTTTTCTCAAAAAGAGCCTATGAAACTTATATTTTGCAAGGGGTTTTAAGGTATTTCCATCCCTCTCCATAGGGCGCTTTCAGCTACCACCTGTGTCAGTAGCTCCCAAAATCAAAACCATGCCAATTCATACCCAGCAGTAGGTGGCACCTGGCCATTCACACCCCAGACTGGGCTCATCATCTGCAGTCATCCGGGATACCCCAGGCAGCAGATGGCATCTCATCTTCCCCATTTTCTGGGCTTGAAATCTCTGCCTCTTCTCTCTTGCCCCTATGCTCATTAACTCCTCAGCTCTTGTATTTGAATCTTCCTTTTCATTCTGTGACCATAGGTTAAATGTGCTGGGAACCCAGGCCCTCCCTTTTCCTACTAGAACCTAGGTGCATCTCATCAGAAAACGTTCCCTTCTAATCCATTCCATAGCGTATTTAACAATGGAATAATCTACCAACCCCTGTCTTCATCACAGCATCTCCCATGTAAGTGCCAGAATGTGTCCTGACTGCTATCATTTATAAAGTTTCCAGCTGCCCTATGCCTTCAATACTGTCCATTTACTCACTAATTCATCCGTTTCTCCATTAACCAGATCAGAAACTATCCATATTGGCATGGCCCATAGGGACCAATGGTAGAGATACACATTAAATAAAGCATCACATATATAAATTTATAATTATGATAAGAACACTAAAGATCAGGTAGATCTCTGATGCTGTGAGAGAGTAACATAGGAGACAGAGCCAATTAGGAAAATCTTCTGTGACAAAATGATGATTGAGGGAATATGTAACAGAGAGCAGGAGTTGACTAGGTAAGAAGAGAAAGTGGAAAAGAGACATCGCAGAGGAACCTACATGTGCAAAAGTCCTGTGATCAAGGAAACATGATCCATCAAGGAACTGAGAGAAGGTCCTGTGATCAGGGGAGCATGGTCAATTGAAGAACTGAAAAAAGGCCAGGTTGGCTGGAGGATAGACAATGAGAGGCATGGCCAGACCATGCAAGACCCTGCAGGCCACGTTCAGATGACTGATCCCTGTCAATATTGCCCAACTTAAAATATCCATCTCAACAAAACTATTGGATTCATTCAATTCATTCAACACAGTACTTGATTATGAGCACCCCATGCCCTCAAGGACGCCTTTTTCTTTACCTGGATTGATCTTTCTGGGGGAATACTATAAAGAGAGTGGATGAAGAGATGAACACTGGAGCCAGATGTGGTTCATCCCTGGCACTGTCAGTCTATTAGCTGGGTGATTTAAGCAAGTTTTCTAACCTCTCTAACTCTTTTCATTATCTGTGAGGATGGGAATGTGACTCAGATATTGGATGAGGTAATGAACATATAACTCTCATCCCACAGTAAATGCTTAAGAGATGTAGCTATGGGGGGTTACTCCTTTCCTTCAAAGCACAGCTAAAATTTTCACCATGATAAAAACGTCTTCCCTGAGTAAAACGAAAACCATGAATGACTGACAATTTCAGGAAATGATCAGTTGAAATTTCTATAGTGTCAGGCAATGACAGAGGCATCTACTTGAACACAACTGTGTAACAGTCCAGAGAGACATCCACCTTGCAGCCTCACCCATCTACCTCTCTGCTCTTTCCTTCTGCCTTAGTAAATGAAGGCCAACCTCCAACCTCCACAGGACAAGATCCTCAGCAATAGCCTCTCCATGCAGGCCTCAGTGGGGGATGAGGGGTTCTTGGAAAGATGCTCAACAAACCCCTGCCTCATTGGCACTTCCTCTTCTGAAAGCCACTCAGATTCCTAATGTGAGCTCTTCCACTGTGCTACCCATTCCTCCAAAGTTTCCTTCCCCAGGGCAGGCCCTTCCCTGGATGAGAGACAGTTAAAGTGGTTTTCTTTCTCAACAGCATCATTATTTGATTGATTTTTATTGACAGAATTATTATAACAAAGAGTTGTAAGATGAAAAATTCAACATCTGATATAAAAGTACTTTCTGAATTCTAGGTAAGTCCATATCTTTGGTACACAAACATCATTTCACTCTAGGACATCTATCAGTAGACTAGATTCTTGGGGAAACCAGTATCCTTACTAAATATGGGCTCTTCTAAAATCATTTTCCAAAGTGGGCTTTGTTCTAATTACTATTTCTTGGAATAATGAATGAAACTTTAAACACGTGGTTCTAATATTAAGCTGGAGTGCTAAGGGTCAGATTCTTATAAAAACAGGAAGTCAGGCTCTTGCTCTTTCTTGTTCTCTCTCTCTCAGATACACACACACACACACACACACACACACACACACACACACACACACTGTTCATGGCATGATTATAGAGTCCAAAAGGCTCCAATGGCTTCAGTATACTTAGGAGGCTGGGCAGACTGATCAGATGTGTAGTACCATGCACTGTTGAATTAGTCCGTGTAAAAATAGGCACTCCATCCACTCACCATGCTGTTTCAGAGAACACACTTTGGGGAAACTCACGGAATGAAAATAACATGTCCAGAACACATCAGATTCTACCCCTTACATTAAAAATTTCTCAGAGAACTAAACCATAACCCAATATGCCCATATGAAAACACACACTAAAATAAACTTTATTATCCTTGGTCTTTGGTGTTTTTATAGGTCTTATAAACCCAACATTGGGAAGATTTTAGTTCCAATTTTTTCCTAAGATGGTAAAGATTCAGGGCCTCCTCATTCACTTATGCAGTCAATTATGGGGAATCCATCCCACCAGAACAGCATAATAATCATTTGGTCGAGATCAGCACTTTCAGGACGCCCCGCTCGGACTTTCTTGGGACTGCCATTCTCATCTTTTCCTGGAAGCCAACTGCTATTTAAATCTCAGAATTGCAGAATGACCCACTGGTGGTGTGAGAATTTTAGAAAATTTTTTTAGAAATTAGATTTGACTGAATTTGCTTCAATATTTCCTTATTTCACATGACCTAATAGCAATATAAGGAAACTGGTGGGCTTGACAGAAAATATTCTTGCTTTCCTAGTGACATGAAGGCAATTAGTTGACTGAGAGAAATTCTAGAAATTGTGCGGCTACCCTTACTACACAGATGCTATATGAGGGTATGCAACACAAGTGACTCAATATTCTGTAGTCTTTTAAGAACACTCAGAGCTCTGTGTTGGCTTAGACTCAAATAGACACTAGATCTGGTTAATGAGAAGTAAACCACACAACAGGTTCAGAGAAAGACAGGTCAAGAGACCTACAAAAGCTACAGACTCATTATGTGCCTATTTAGCCAGGATATTTTAGAGGCATATGAAATAATATGCGTATAAGGGCTATGACTTCCCTATCAGAGCGTAATACTAATTCATTTTTTCTGTAATGACATAGATTTCTCAGCGGCAGTTGAGCCAACCAAGAACAATTAAAATCCTCTAATCTTCTAGAAAACAATTAAAATGTCAAGATTCTAGCAATACAAGAGAGGTCTAATTTGATTTCTCAAACTTTGTTGGCACTCAGGAAAGTAAACTCTTTCCTTTCATATGTTGGATTACATTATTTGCTGCGATGCCAGCGGGAATTGCTTGTAACTTTCCCCATTTATGTACCTGATTTCACTTTAATCCTCAATTCCTCTTACATTAAATGCTCTTTCCACAAAATCTTAGCTGTCAGATCAAGATCTCAAACCCAAATATCTTCCCTAATCATTATTTTTTATTTGTAACTGGCTTCTAAATATTTCTACCTGGGTGTGTTTTAGTTCATTTGTTCATTCATTTCTTCATCTATTCATTTACTCAGTAAATATTATAAAGTGCTTTCTGAGAAAGAAAGTCAAGAAAATCAGTTTCCTTTACCTCAAGAAGGGAATGGCGATTAACCACTGCCCTATGCGCTGAGAAAGGCATCTGCCCTATATACTGAGAAAGGCAAGCCTGGTAGACTAAAGGAGCCCAGAAATAGAACCTATCAGATGTAGAGATCAAAGACACCACCTAGAGGAATGGCATTTGAATTGAGTAGCAGAGGGCATTCCAGGCAGAGAGAGCACTATGTTGGAAGTCACAGAGGTATAGGACCACAGCCTGGTCTGTTCAGGAAGGAGCAATTTGTCCCATGAGGCTAGGGCAAAGAGCAAAGGTGAGATCATGAAGAAAGGAGTTTGGGTGCCCTAAGGAATGTCATAAGGAAAAACTAAAGGACTTTAACCAGGAAAGGACATGATCAGATTTCTAAAGTAGTATGTCCAAAACCTTACACCTTAAATCCCCTCACCCAATTCTCTGGTGTCACAATCTTCACAAACTCAGACTCTTTCTCACTTATTCTCACACCTCATTAACTAGGCACAAAAAAATCTTTTAAATTCTGGGTCCCAAATAACTGCTGAATCTAATCCTCCTGCTATATCCTCTTCTGCTGCAGCCATAGGTAAAACCCACATTACATCTTTCAATTGCAAGAGTCTTTGGAGGCAAATACTATGGACTAGCTCTCAAAAAGCCATAAGCCACCCTTTTTCCCTTTCTTATCTCCAACTACAGAGGCTGAAAGCTCACCTAGACAGTTTCCCTTATAGCTGAGGGTGGTAACATGACTTGGCTTTGGCCAACACAATGTGAGACATATAACAGGATCCCCCTGTGAAAGATTTTCTTTTAATGATAAAAGGAAATAGCCATTTGAAGAACAGAATTGGGTTTTTTTAACCTAGCCACCATCCTACTTCCTGTCTGAATTTGGTAGTGATGGCTGGAGCTCTGGGCAATCTGCTGAGGATAATGGAGGGAAAAGACAGAAATGCCTAGATCATGGTTGACTTCCTTGAACTGTTAAATCAGCACTAGAACTGCCCACCTCCAGGTCCCTTGTTATGAGAAAATTACATGTCCTTATGGCATAAGCCATTGTTAGTCTGGCTTTTTGCATCCAAACAGATCTTAACTGATACATCTTCTAAACTGGGAATCTGTCTCCAGTCTTTCCTCATGGTACCCCTCACCTGCCATTACAATTATCCTCCACATCCCTAATCTGATCACATAATTTCCAGTCTGGAAATTTCTAAAGATAAGTAAGTCTCCGACCAAACATTAGGGCCCAAGCTCCTCATTCACCAAAGTCTCTACTGTCTTGACACATTGAACATCATGCGAGTGCCGAGGCGCCCTGCACCGCTTCGGGTCTCTAACGTTGTGTACTGCTGTACTCCATGCCTGGAATGCTTTCCTGCTCCACTCCTCACCTGAAGGCCCCACAGACAGAGTCAATCGCATTTTCCTCTGTGGCTGATAGTTATGATAGACTATATTCTCTGGGGAGGAGGGACACATCTTCACCCTTTTAAACATGACTTGCTTTGACCCATGAAGTTTGGGCATAAGTCTTAAGAGCTGAGGTATGGTTGCCATGCTTTCTCTTTCCTGCCTCTGCAATGCTGAAACAGTATATAGGAGCTTCAGCCAGCCTGGGTCTCTGAGCACAGCTCCCTGAGTGACCTACATTGTACACACAGTATGAGCTAAGATAGAAACCTTGCTGTTTTAAGCCAGGGTGGACAAATGTCTTCTTTTCTTTTTAAAAAACATATAGTGGGTTATAACTTTAAGTTTATTTATTTATTTATTTTAAGTATTCTCCACACCCCACATGGAGCTGAAACTCAGGACCCCGAGATCAAGAGTGGCATGCTCCACTGGGTGTTATATGCAAGCAATGAATCATGGTACTTTACATCAAAAACTAGGGATGTACTGTATGGTGACTAACATAATATAATAAAAAAATATTATTATTAAAAAAAAAAAAAGAGTGGCATGTTCTTCCAACTGAGCCAGCCACAAACCTTTTCTATAAAGGGCCAGATAATAGTTAAGTCTTCAAGAGCCACATGTGATCGCTNTTTTTTTTTTTTTTTTTTTTTTTTTTTTTTTGACAACCATCTAAAAAAAATTTTAGAAGCCATTGTTCGCTCACAGGACCTACAAAAACAGGCCACAGCTTTGTCCCACAGACTGTGGTTTGCCACTGTTTTAAGCTGCTGAAACTTTCAGGTCACTTGTTACTGCAGCATAACATGACCTATCCCAACTAACATAATAGTATTTTGCATAGACAACTTTCTAGTCTTTATCACCTTGTAATACAACTAGAAGCTCCATGAAGACACTGACCACGTCTGTCACACTTGTCTTGTTCACTGCCAGATGTTGCAGCTCAGGGGTTAACTACTGAGTGAAGAAATCAAAGTCTTCCCCATAAGACTGAGATTTCGAGCGACAGAGGACATGGCTTTCATCTCATATTCACTCCTACATGCCTGGCACGTGACAGCATTTGATAAGCACTTGAGTCTTTGATAAATGTTCCACTGAATCAAGTATTTTTCTGTTGTTACTACCAGTAGCAACAGCCAAATATCATTTGAGAAACATAGAAATGTGTACAGCCTGTTTGGTTGCAGGATAAACATGTGACCTCTTGAGTATGCACTAAAGCCCGTGTCTGAAATCTATTACCATAGCTGATTTTTGTTTTTTCCTTTTTCTTTTCTTTTCTTTTTTTCTAAATTTGGGATCCGGGGGGGAAAATGAGGGCATGAGAGGCTTATATTAAAATGTGGGTATTTGAAAAGTTAAAGAAATCTGAAATGGCAGGTCTGCGAGCAAGTTCATTTTCAGCAGATCCCTTCCTTCAGAGCCATTCTATAATGGGAGGGCACAGTGTAGGTCTTACTTGACAGGCGGCAGCACTTAGAGCTGACCTTGACTATGCTTTGCTTAGCGCGCCACTGAGTCAGGTCTGTTCCCTGTGTGGCATCCAAGGTTGCAAGTAAGTGCAGAGGCAAGACCTGGACATGTTTCACAGAACAAGTCATTAAAATATACAGTGTTTTAAATGGATATATTTATACATTAAAATTAAATACCATTTGTAAAACCACACATACCTAAATATTAGTATATTAATGTAAAGTTAGTGCTTTCTACTCTGCTGCCTCAGAAGGCGAATTCCCAGCTAGTGAGCTTACTATAAATAACTGTACACCAACGTTAATTTTAAAACATCTAATTCATCTACATTAAGAAAAAGAGACGAAGAGGGGAATTTTGATTTTTCTAAAGTTTTGTCTGGTTACATTTTCAGTACATTTTGTCGCATGCATCTTAAACATCACTTGTCGATTCTGTGTTTCTTTCCTGGGAGTAAATAAGCCTTCTAGCACAAGGGAAGAGAAAAATAAAATATGACAAGGCTGCCCCTTTGTGGTGACATGATTTCACACACGCCACAGCCTATTTTTTTAGGCTCTATGAACTCCAGCTTTATTTCATCCCCCAAAATATGGGCATCTACTACATTTGGTTTCAAATTAATGCTATAAGATTTTAATTTAACCACACCTGCCATAAAAATAAGAGTCTCTAAAGTCCATATTTATACCCATAGTGATAGACACTGAAAAATATTTTCATTACTATTACATTAAAATATCTTTAAAATAGTGATATCAAACCTCTTTGGATATCTTCTTAGTCATAAAATCATTTTATACTCATGGAAAATGACAACAGCACATTGACACCCTGTCCACGCAATTGCTTTAATGGAAAGAAACTAGATTAGGGTAAGAATCTTACCCTAAATTCTTTATTTGAAACTAGAAAAATATTGCCTCGTTTAATGCTAAAAAGTTTTGAAAGTTGAATATAATTTTTAAGTTAGTAACACTTAAGTTTAACTCTAATATTAATAAGAAAAAGGTTGGGCAGAATGGTGATGAGGGGCAGGACAGAGAAAAACAAAATAAAAGTTTATTTATCCTTGTAAACAAAGTAACTTTTTTCTAGGGAGTCCTTCACAATTCTAGTGCAAGCAAAAAAAAAAAAATTTTTTTTTTTAAAGTTAGAGAGTTAAAATGAAAGTGGGATATTTTGTTATATCTAATGTTTAGACTAAACAATGTAAATGGACTGTCCATTTGGGTTTAAAGGGTAGATTGATCAGGACGCCTGGGTGTCTCATTGGGTTAAAATGTCTGCCTTCGGCTCAGGTCATGATCTCAGGGTCCTGGAACTGAGTCCCACATCCGGCTCCTTGCTCAGCAGGGAGCCTGCTTCTGCCTTTGCCTGCCACTCCCCCTGCTTGTGCTCTCTCTCTCTCTGACAAATAAATAAAATCTTGAAAAAAAAAGGTAGATTAATCATATGTGTGTATGTCTTCTAGCTCTCAAAATCTTGCTAAAATGAGGGGAAATAAACTTTCTTTAATAAATTACTAACTCACAAGGACAATGAGAATGGGCTTGGTGACAACAGAGGTTAAGATATTCCAACAAGGGGCACCTAGGTGGCTTAAGCGTCTGCCTTCAGCTCAGGTGATGATCTCAGGGTCCTGGGATAGAGCCCCACATCCAGCTCCCTGTTTAGCAGGGAGCCTGCATCTCCCTCTGCCTCCCTCCACCCCAAGCTCTGTCTCTCTCTCTCTCTCTCTCAAATAAATGAATAAAATATTTTTTAAAAAGGTATTCCAATGAATTTTTATAAGATGGAGAATAGATGGAGAATGAACCAAGCAGAAGTCCCAAACCATGTGTCCTAGAATAAGAGGGACAAAAGGGAGCCCATTCACCCCGTAGAGCCCAGTGTGCCACACAAGGAGATGTGAAGTTAAAAAAAGCTCAAAAGACAGAATTAAGACCAAGTCCACAGGTCCCTCCTCACATTCACACATGACACTACTGAGTAATTGAGTCCCCTCTGTCACTAGCAGAAAAAGAGAGATTTATTTTCCAAAGACACTGACTGAGCCAGAAAGAAACAGAGCAGAGTATGGATGAACCTATAGGAATTCAGGGAAAATCTATCAACTGACCATAACTCCCTGAGTACCCTTTGTCCACACCACTCCCCAAATGACAGCAACAGATAGATATTGCCTCAGTCAAGATACTGGAGATGTATTCTCTGGAAAAAGTTTAGGTAATGACTTTGGGGGTTTCCAAAGGAAAAATGTCATTGTGTTCTAATGAAGTCCACAGATGGCAGTCTTAATAATGTAAAGATATAGAAACAATGCAGGGTGCTGAAGAGAAAAGTCTACATTATCCTGAGGGAGAATAAAATCAGGATTCCATGAAAATGAAATAAAGAACAAGATAAAAGTTGGGGAAATTAAAAAATGTGTAAATCAAAATTAAATATTCAATAGAAACACCAGAAAATTAAGTGGAAGAAATAACTGAAGTAGAACAAAGAGACAGAGTTGAAAACTAAGAGAATAATTATTTTTTAAATTAGGAGATTATTTAGCATATAGATCCAAGACTAATAGGAATTCTAGAAGGTAAAGGGGAAGGGAGAAAATAATGAAGAAATAAGGCAGGAAAATTTCCCAAGACTGAAGTTTAAAGCCTCCAATATTGAAGTACACACCTAGTTCCAAACACACTGAATGAAGAGAGACCTACCCAAAGCTGTGGATAAACAGAACAACCTAAAATTTTCTGGATACATAAAAGAGCTCATATATCAAGTAATGGGAATCAGAATAGCACTGGCTTTCCAAACAGCAAAACTGGATACTAGAAGACTGAAGCAATGCCTTCAAATATGAAAGGATAATGACTTTCATCTGAGAATACTACACCCACCCAATAGAGTACAGGGTCTCCTAAAAATATTTTGTGACACGCAAGCATCCAAAAATTATAAAATCCAGAACATTCTTTTTTTAGGAAAGTACTGGAAGATACACTTCAGCACAATAGGAGAGTTAAAAAAGAAGAGTGTGTAAGTGATGAATCACTAAATTCTACACCTGAAACTAATATTACACTGTATGTTAACTAACTGGAATTTAAATGAAAACTGGAAGGAAGGAAGGAAGGAAGGAAGGAAGGAAGGAAGGAAGGAAGGAAAGGAAGGAAAAAGAAAAGAAAAGAGAAGAGAGAAGAGAAGAGGGAAGAGAAGAGAGGAGGAAAGAAAGAAAGAAAGAAAGAAAGAAAGAAAGAAAG
>NC_048223.1:28281853-28290226 GCF_002007445.2 Ailuropoda melanoleuca
AGCTGATCTTAGTAAGAAAATAAAATGCAGGGTTGGCTATTACTCAGAAACATGACCTGAATAGCCATCAAAGGCATCATATACCAACAGAAAACAAAACAAATCTGTTCAATCCTATTTAATATATAGGTATAATAAATTTGATTTCTATTAATTCTCATTAACTTGTAAATTAAATTAAAACTAAAAGGTATATAAATAGGAAAAATTCTTAAGAAAACACAAGTCTAATTTATAAAAAGAAAAAAATTGAAAGCTTATGGCAAACAAAATTATAATTAATTTCAAATGATTGAGCAGATGTGTGTCCAAGGTGAAGATTCACAATTACTTGGTCTCATTTTATATTTCACAAAGCACTGGCCTGGAAATATTTCCAAGTAACTTTGCATTGGAAGTTATCTATAGAGTTCCTGTTTGGGGTTGCTTTTTATATTTTAAACAAATATAGGATGCTCTTAGAAAAATTTGGACAGTAAATCTAATTGTTGTTACTGAAGACACATGGTGATGGTACAGGTGCACATTTGGAATTGCCTTTATGAAGAATTAGATTCTACTAAAACTAAGAGAATCAGCTTTAAAATGTTATCATGTGTCTCTCATGCCAATAACATTTAGGGAAGTGGTCTCCAAAGCTAAATGCCTAAGGCAATTCCACTGGAGGGCAGGAAAAAATATGGAAACCTTTATTTTTTTTTTAAATATTTTATTTATTTGACAGAGAGAGACACAGTGAGAGAGGGAACACAAGCAGAGGGAGAGGGAGAAGCAGGCTTCCCATTGAGCAGGGAGCCCGACGCGGGGCTCGATCCCAGGACCCTGGGAACATGACCTAAGCCGAAGGCAGACGCTTAACGACTGAGCCACCCAGGCGCCACAGGAAACCTGTATTTTGATTTTTTAGTGGACCCCTTTATATTTTATTTGTAGACTTTATGTACTTTATATCAAATAATTGTACAGTGTTTTAGGTATAGAACTTATAAGTAAGCATATATATATTGGGAGTATATTACAAAAAATGTTTTGCTGATGGAATGCCATGAGCAAAAAATATTTGGTGTCCACTGATTTAGATATGTATACCCCTACTTCTAGTTGGTGAGTGATAAATAGTCCATGAGAGTAACACAAGTGTTCAGGAGTAAAGAAGAACAGGAGAATCAAATTATCAATCTAGGCTAAAAAGTTAATTTTAAGTTATGACCAAGAATTACACAATTGTGGGGAAAAAAATCAACCTCCTCACTTGTAAAATTTTAGCCAACATTAGGCCTACCTGCATCAGTTGAAAATATTTTGATAAAAGCTGATGCTGAAATAAATGCCTCAATTTTTCATAGCCCTTGATATGTACACTTGTCACCCATACGGTACAGACTATACTAAAGCAGTTCATAACAATGTGCTCACATGGTGGTCATAAAAGCTTTTGCTGATGAAGTGGTGTTCTATAGAGAGAAAAAAAACCTAGCAACCATTGAATTGGGAATTAAACACTTAAACATCCAAACAGTACTTTATTCTCTCATATGAGCAAAATACAACTCAATCAAGAACTACACTAGTGACTGTCCAATACACACATAGGGATGTTTACTTCATTAAAATTTGATAGAATTTAAAATGCACATCTTCAGTCACACTAGCCATATTTCAAGCACCCAATAGCCACAGATTGGAAAATGCAGATATAGAGCATTCTCGTTAAGTGCAGAAACTTCTATTGAACAACTCTGCTCTTGAATAATATTCAGGAATTCCTAAATTAAAAATTTTAAGATTCTTATACTTACTAACTGTTACTTTGTCCTTATCCCCCAACATAATGTTGTTTGGTGTCAGATCTCTATGAACAATCCTCTTCTCCTTGTGTAAGTACCGAAGAGCTAAGCAAAGCTTGAAACAGCAAATGAAAAACAAATTTTATTTCCCCCAACATACATATCCCCACTGATGACTACTATACACATCTCTAAGAAATCTGCTCAGAAATTTACTGTTTGTTAAAAAATAAAAAAATAATAATAAAATAATAAAACAAAAGTGTACCTGTATAAATATTTTCCATAGTCTTTCTTCAACAAAATGATGTTGTTTTTCCTTCAAAGAACTGAAATGTTCTCCAAGAGGGACCCCTTCTATAAGCTCCATAACTATATACAACCTATCACCTATAAGAAACCAAGGAAGAGATAATAGAAATTTAAATTCAATATACTTAGAAATAAACTTATGAATTAGAATCCGAACTTCCCAACATGTGTGCATGGCACAGCACTGAAGAATTAGAGACGTGCTAAGATATGGATCCAGGCAGTCCTGGAGGCAGGGAAGGTGAGGGGCATTTGGGGCTCCTGGAGCCCAGCAACAGTCTCTTTCGACTATGGACTACCTCCTAGCATAAGTTTACGCTGGCAAATATTAACATCTTCTATGTATGCCAAGATGAGGAACAGTTGGAAGGCGCCAAAGAGAACAAGTAAATGATGTCAAGTCATGGAGCATTTCCTAAGGAACATGTAAACCCACCTTTCCTCTCAGCTGTTTAAAATTTACCCTTAAATCATGTCAGAAATTCAGAAAATAGCGTTTTAAACTATCGTTTGATAGTCTCATAGATGTACCTCACAGAATTTTACAAAGGAATCATGCCATGGTCTTACAATGACACAGCTGAAAACACAACCCACCACAGAAATTTCTGTCATGCTCCTCTCGAGCAGAGGATGCTGGACTTCTACTGGTTTTATCTTATGGATACTGGGGATCTCGTAACTGATTGCATTCATCTCTTTGCTTTGGATGTCAAGAAACCAAGTAAATGCTACTTTGTCCTCCAAAACCAATATGAAACTATTAACAACAGTATGTGGTAGCTACCCATTGTGATGTTCTGGGTGTATATAAATTATGTATGTACACAATATTTGCAAAAATGAAATATTTACTATACGTGTTCTGCTGCTTACACTTTTTTATCCAGCCTGACCTAACAGTACACATAGATCCGTGCCATTCTTTCTGCTGGCTGCATAGTATTCCACAACACCGATGGAACATTATTTATTCTCCTAAAGACAGACATTTATATTGTTTTCAATTGTTCGTTATCCCAAGAAATACTCAGTGTATGTACTAATCTTACTCCTAACTTAATTTCTTCCTTTCTTATAGCAATTGATCTTTTCTTTTTTGATTGAAGCATAATTAACATACTGTATTATATTAGTTTCAGGTGTTCGCTACAGTGATTTAACAATTCTATACAGTACTCAGTGCTCATCACAATAAGTGTACTCTTAATCCCATAATTCCCGAATTCGATTTTGCATCATTCCCTAATCTATTTTATCATATTTTATGTATTTGGCCACTTCCAATTGTTTTTGGAAGACGTCAGGTTGTAAACGTTTTATTTTGTTTTTTAATTAGCCTAAGTTGTGTCACTTCAGTAGTGCAAGTCAGAAGCCAATCTTCATCTCTAACGGCATATGCACTAAATTATAAGAACTTATTCTAATACCAAGAATTCTAATACCAAGGGAGCAGGATTTACTGGACAGTTTCAGCACTGGGTTCCTCTTAGTCACCTAGGGGAAGGAAGACGGGTAAAAACATAAAATGCCACAGTACACAATAGGTTTGCATAATTATAGCATTTATAAAGAGGCAATGAGGAAGTCCCAACCATTGCCTTGCATTTCCTTAAATCTTCCTCCAAATGATTTACTTTGAAACTTCGTATGTGATGCACATCCTTAAGGTTTATCAATACTTTTACTGTTTCAGTCAAAGGTCCTATATGGTTTTAAGCATGTGACTGAGTTTGGCTTTATCTCGACCTTTTGATCCTTGCCCCTAAGGGGGCCTGCCTGCAGAATCAGTCAGGGCTCCATCGCCACCTTGTGGCAATTACCTGAACTTCAAGGAAAAAAAATCTCAAAGATGTAGCCGCTCCCACTTTATTAGGGGGGTGAAAAATGTCATCTGAATCAACGAAAACAATTTTTCATTTTGTCTTAAATAAACCATTATCCTTTAGTTTGCTGCTTTCCTAATCCTACTATAGTTTTGTGTGTGTGTGTGCGTGCGCATAAGAAAATAGCTACAATAACTATTTTGCTTTGTTCATGTAGCGTCTTTCATATAGGAGTCTAGGCACTTTATAACGATCTGTAGGTCACTGATTATTCTATCACTGTTCACTGATCAATAAGGTGATACACAAGATCCTCCACAAATAAAGAAAACAGTTGAAAAAGAAATAAAGAATTATTTTGTGACATTCTACTATAGAAAGATACAATATAGATACTTCTCCTTAATTAGAGATATCATGAAAACTCATACTTACTTTCCAGAAATGTTTTGTAATAGCGTACAACATTGGGATGATAGAGCTATAAGAAAATAAATAACAAACATTATATTACTTCAAAATATTAACTTGTTTCACAGATAATTTAGTTGGACTTTATATTTGAAAACAACACAGAAATTATTGTATTCATATTTATCTATAAATTAAGCATTTCAAGATATCACCTAATTGAGATTTGAGATTTTTATCATAATTCTTATTATTTGCTACCTACAAAACTAATCTGAAAATAGCAATCTCCCATACAGACTTATCAATTAAAATTAAAAACCGATTGTACTTTGTCACTTAATTGAACTAAAACGGAGAACTGTAGAACTCAAAGTAAACTGAAGAATTCATTTAGCACTCCCCATCCCAACACTACACACACATTGCAAGGCGAAGAAAACTGCAATGAAACAATTTATGTTGAATATGTACACCATTGCCTTAATGGTCTGAAATAATCTAAAAGTTACTAACTCCATTTATATTATAATAATAGTTTGCAAGGACTCCCTTCTTGGCCAAACCTTAGTCAGGCTATTCTGAGCCCTCTTCTTGACCAGGCTTCATTCTTGGCCTGCCTGGTTTTATCAAGAATCCTGCCAAGCCAGTTTAGCAAGAATCTCTCCACTCTTGATATACAATTAAGTTCCTCAACGCCCCATCTTTGATAGCTAATGAAGTCCTCCCGAGTAATTTTTCATCCAGACACCCCCTCACCCAGCCTCTCCCTAGCTCTTGCTACTGTCTTTGGAGGTGAGTTCAATCTCTCTCCCCTGTTGTAATAGTTTGACTCCTATTGCAGTAGTCTTGAATGAAGTCTTCCTTGCCATTCAGTTCTTTGGCCTAAGTTTACCTCAGGATGCGACATGGAAATTCTACTTTTCAAAACATTCCTTTTCTATAAGAATATTAAAATGTTTATAGTTGTTTACTTATAATTTAAGTTTCTTGGCAAACTGAAATTTATGCTATCTCAGAATAGTTGACATTACATTTATAAATGGCTTGCATCTCTTTCTGGTCTCTTTTCTTGCCTTTTTGAAGGGGAGTCTGGTAACTGTCCACCAAAAACCTCCCCTTTCATTCCTCCATTGCAATTGAATTTGGGTGGAACATGGCTTCCCAGTCAGAGATTACATCTGTCAGCCTCCCTTGCAGCCCTGAGAGGGACTGTCACTAAGTTCTCACCAAGAGAATGTAAGGGGAAACACGTGTGCTCCTGTGTCTAAGTCCTAAATACCAGGGACCCCCCCCCATGCTTTATCTCTTTCACCTTGGATGTGAACATGCCTGTGGCAGTTTCAACCACGCGAATGAAGCAATGGCCTAGGAGGTAGCAGAGCAGTAAGGGAGAAGGAACCTACGTTCCCAAATGACTGCATGGAACAGAGAACATGACCAGCTTGGTCCACTCACTCAAGGATTGTTACGTGAAAGAGAAATAGCTCACCGCATTGCAAAGCCTCTTGTTTAGGCCAATGTATTTGGAACCTCTTTCTTACTGCAGCTTAATCCTATTCTTAACAAACACACTCTCCTTTTCTAGTTCCATTTCTGCCACCTCTATCTGCCATCACCTCCTCCTTTTAGACCTCTCCACGTTATTGTCTTTTCCATTGGTTCAGTCCTCTCGTAAGAGTACGACTGTACAATTTTGAGTTATCTCGAAGTCCAAACACATGCCTCTTATATGTCCCCACACTGATATTTTCTTTTGTTAGGAAATGTGCCAAAACAAGGTCTACCTCATCAACTCTCAGTGGCCAGCAGATTTTAAACAACATGGTAATAAACAACAGGTAAGCAACAGAATCGTCTTCCAAGCCTAGCTCACTGGCCAGGACTACACCCAGATCAGGGTTCAGATGAAGATACTCTGATCCACTGGCAGCAAAAGCCATGCTCTAGCCTTGTGCAATATAGCGAAACAGTACCCTGCAGAAGATCAGGGCATCCTACACAGGGGCAGACACTTCTTCAAGTCCACTCTATTAGTGTATGTGAAAGTCAACTATAAAATAAGCTATTGATGATAGTATGTACTGCAATTTATGAATTGGGCTAGAACTATATATTTCAATGAGTAAAGATCGTCGTGTTTATTTGGTGATCTTTATGCCCCAGCACAGATGCTATGCGATTTTAACTCGTGGAGAACAAAAAGCAGGGAAGCTGGTCATTCTCCACAGGAGTTACAAAGGAACAGTACCCATAATGAATGTATAAATAAGGAAAGCTGAAAAAGAAACCCATGTATTTTTGGATCTCAAAATCCAATCTCACTTCTCTCCTGACATGTTTATTCTTTCTCCCCAAACAAACCTTCATAATGATAGTAAATTGAGTTGTTACATTTTGTCTGAATATTCTGCTTGTGCCAATAAATAATAACCCATCTTGAAAATCTACTTTTAGATTTAATAAGCTGTATTTGAGGAATGTTAACAGCTTGGGTCCACTTGACAAAGTCAGGGAACTCTTAGTCATATGCTTATGCATGTAACTAAGTAACCAAATAGTCCAATATAACGAGAAGGAAATGGATATGCTTACAATGAAAAGAGAAGGCTGTTTCATATATGTGGCACTCTGCTGCGAACCCAACCATTCTGCACCCCAAGCGCTGACGTGAACTCCAGAGAGTCCTTCTACCGCTCAACGTCAAGACCTCAGAAAACATCTAACTGAAATATTACCCCTCAGGNGAAAACATCTAACTGAAATATTACACCTCAGTATCAGTTATTGTAAACAGAACCATTTCTTAAACAGCATGGACAAGAATAGCACAAGAACTCTACTTTCTTTTGATGACACTTAGTTAAGAACATATCTTCATAAACAAGAAAAACATTTACCTGCTCTTTAATTATGGTTAATTCAGAAACAATATTCTTTACACTGCTGTCTCGATCTTTTTTATCCTTTCCAAATGCTGGGTTATGTAAATTGACCTCTTTCATTGCTAAAAGATTTTGACCACTACGCTTTCTAACCTAAAATAAGACCAAAAAATAAAATAATAATAAATAATAATAATGGGGCAGGGTAGAAAGAAGGAAAAAAAGAGATTGATTAATAAGTCACACAATTAAAACAAGTAATCTAAATAATCTACATAAAATGACAGAACTTTTAAAATTCTGTCTGTATGTACACTACGCTCAGCTCAAAAAACTGGTATCTCCTGGGTCAGTCTGCACTGTTTGGTAGGATTTTACTAGGTAAATATAGAAAACTCTGGTATGAATTCAGAGAAAGTTTCATGCACTAGGACAAGTCATTTCGACTATTTTTTGTGAGACATTAACAACGGCTTTTGTCTTCAAAGATCAGTGACCAATTTCTAGAGCTGAGAGCTCAGATACGATAACATCAGTACGGCTATTTGATGGGCAAAAACAATCACTCCAATTTGTATCTATTTTTCAAAAGCGAGGGCTCTCATCCAGTTGCGTGGGTGTGTGCAAGTGGGGCATCTGGTTTGCTTTGGAATGTCAGAAAGATCATTCCCCAAGGGTGTCTCACCTTGTAGACACAGCCAAAAGCTCCACTTCCAAGATGATCCAAAATCGCATAGTTGCCTATATATTTCGAAGGAGCTTTATTCTGATTAATGCTTTCAAGATTTTCAGCAATTTGCTTCAGTTCATCCTCCTAAATAAAAAAATAAAAAGGAAAAGGGCACTATGATAATTTCCATTCCTGACCACATGCCAGTCTGCCCAAATTTTTAAAACTCAGGACTTACCACTAACAAATTCAACTTTGATACCAATTCTTCGTAAGCACTGATATCACGAACATAATGTCCTATATCAATGAAGATCTCAAACAAGTCGGTGGGGAAAAGTCTACAGGGAAAACAGACACACAGACACTTTCATGTAGAGCTTGGTAACTGTTGTTCATTCCTTCCCTTTGGGATCTAGCTCACTCACAGATAAATTACATTAACAAACTGAGGGCTTCAGAGGGGAGGGGGGTGGGGGAAT
>NC_048223.1:28604997-28633416 GCF_002007445.2 Ailuropoda melanoleuca
ATATTTTATATAATAAAAATATAAAATATTTTATATAATAAAATTATAAAATAGTTTATATAATAAAAATATAAAATATTTTTATATAATAAAATTATAAAATATATATAAGGATGTTGTAATAAGACTTGCTGGTTGAAGAAAATAGCACCGGCAGCATCATGTGTAGCTCAGAGTTTCCAGCAGCCATATGACATTCACTGTCCATTAGTAGAGAAAAAAAAAATGACATGGCTCACCAAGAGAAATAAATAAACATTTCCTGGGCCCCAAGTTCTCAGAATTTATCATGATTCTTGCTTATTGTAAGGAAGTTTCCCTACAGCCGTTTTGACAGGAAATGCAAAGCCATTTCCCATGTGAGTTTGGTGCAAAGCCCAGTAAACAGCAGTTCTGAGAACAATGCTGGAGGAACAAGTCCTTCCCCGGATCCTCCAACCTGCCCCTGAATATGACGCCGTCCCTGTGGGCTTGTTTCTGGCTCCGCAGGAATGATACTGTCCTCACATAAGGAGCTCCTAAGCGCCAAGCAAGCTTCCTCTCACTAATCCCCAAAGCGTTTGTACGGCAGGAGAGCAGGAGACCAAGGGTGGGCTCCTGCTATTTCAAGAACCATTGAACAAGGAGACTTGGGTTCACTGGGCCCATGCCTCCCCACTTCCACCACCACGAATCGTAAGGAAACAAAATCCCCACAGGAAAACAGCAGCATGGAATGAAGAGGCAAGGGGCACAGCACAACCTAGTGTGGGAATGCTCTGGAGTGTCCGTCTGCTGCCTCGCCTCAGCCAGGGCCAGACAGGGAGTGGAGGCCTAAAGCGAGGAACAGATCTGCCTGCACTTATGATGGGCTTATCTCCCTAGAAACCCATCGAAAATCGCAAATATCCTCAGTGGAAATGTATTCAGTACCCCTAACCTACCAAACCTCAGAGCTTAGCCCCGCCGATCTCCAGGGTGCTTCCATTAGCCTACGGGGGGGACAAAATCGTCTCACACAAAGCCTGCTTGACAGTGAAGTGTTGACTCCCTCGTGTAATCTGGTAAATACTCAACCGAAAGGGACCAACGGAGTGGCTGTATGGGCTCAGAATGTCAGTGTCCCTATCGGTTGTTTACCATTGGGATCGCACGGCCCTCTGGGAGCAGGGGCTGCCACTGCCCAGCGTCGCCAGGGAGGGTCTTCTGGCACGGTGCCAGCCCAGGAGAAGATCCAAGTTCAAAACTCAAAGTTTCTACTGAATGCCTATCACTTTCACAACATCGTAAAATAGAAAAATCATAAGATGTGAGTCAGGGACCGTCTGTAGTAGCACATGGTGGCGTGATAGTTTGCGGATGGTTAGCACGGCAACCTGCCTCTCCGCTCAAATGCTGAGCGTCTTTCAGTATCACATCCTTATGTTCTATAGGCCCAGAGGAAAGTACTAGAAAGGAGGTGTAATGAGGGGAAGGGGTGAGGACTGACGAAGGATGCAAAGCAGAGAGACCGTTGGAGGATGGGGACAGATTTGCCCACTCTATTGGAGGTCTCAAGAGAGAGAGGCGGGAGATAGGCGGGCTTTCGATGGGAGTCCTACTGTATATCTTGGAACAAACTCATTCATTCGCTCATTTATACACTTGCTCCTTCTTACATTAAAGTTTATGGAGCACCAACCATACTCGAGGTACTATACTGGACACTGGAGATATAAAGACAAATAATATACAGTCCCCACACTGCGGGAGCTCATAGTCCACATGGGAGACACTCACACACACACACACACACACACACACACTCAGTTAGCCATAATACAGTTAGTACAAAAATATATGTAAGATACCACGGAATGGAAAAACTGAGAGTAGTGACTTCTTAGGGTTGGTGTGAGGAGCTGGTAAGGGAAAGCTGTATCGAGAGGTGAATCCTGGAGGGCGGTCTTGAGTGAGGCGTTTGTTAAATGCACTGAAAAGGGGGAGTATTGTCCAGACAGGGCACAACCCAAACACGTGCTGTGTGTTCCACATGTGATGGACTCCAAAGCCACTAATGACAGCACTTACAGCAGGCCCAGCTTCTGTTCCATGTGCTTTATGTGCTTTCTCTCGCTTACTCTCCAGAGTGACTCTAGAGACTGAGTCATGCGATGCCGTTTTACAGGTAAAGTGACGAAACACAGAAAGGTCCAGTAATTTGCCCAAGATCACACTGGTATTAACATGGGGTGGCAGAGCCATGCCTCTGGCTCCAAAGCCCATCCTCCTCACGTTGGTGTTATTATACTCATCCCACTGCTCTGGAAAGGCCAGATCACAGGACCCATGCGGAAGGGGGAGAAATAAGACTTGAGGCTGTTGAGAAGCACAGCTCAGGGCTTGGTCATGATATCCTCAAGTATCATTTTAAAAAGCTTGAAGCTGGAGGTTTGGGGTCATAGGTTTTTAAGCTGGAAAGGGTCATAATGAGGATGATATTATGACAGCGATTTGGGAATCTGTCTGTAGAATACAATGGAGGAGAAACAGACTGAAGGTTTCAATGGTGAGGAGGAAGAGAGATGGAGGAGAGCATGTGTCGTTCAAAACAGGCAAGACCCGGGTCATCTGGTTCATCCCAGTGCCTGGTATACAATAGGCATCCAATAAATGTTGGTTAAATAAATGTTTCAAAGTTGTCTTGGTTGGCTTCCCCTGGAAGCAGACCCTGAAATATGGGTGCCAGGGCAAGTCATTTATTTAGGAGGTGCAGAGAGCACGAGTAGAAAGTGAGAATTGAGGTAGGGAAGGAAGGCAGCCAATGGGGAGTACATGTACTGAGGCAGCCACAATAGTGGGCAACTGGAGCTTAATCCTGTGCGGAAACTTTGGAAGTCAGTACAACACAGATACTTCGGACATCCCGTGAAGAGAGTGAGGTGTTGGGATACTTACCCACCAGTTCCACGGGTGGGAGTTGAGGCTTGCTCTTGGGGAATGTTAATTTCCTGGTGCCAGAACAGAGGTGTGCGTGGTCAGGGAAGGGAAGTCAGACACGGAGGTGCACCTGGGAATCACCGGGGCGTTCTGACCATCCGGTGCATGCATACGAATGGGGTAGGGTAGGGTCAGCTATAAAAATCAATCCGGCGCCAGCGTTGAAAGAGAGTAGAAGCTGAATTGTGAGACATCATTTCTCCTAAGAGAACTTTTCCCTCAAGTTTCTTTTGGTTTACCCCCATCGGGACATAGACATGTTTTCCTTTCTCCAAAAGGGATTGCTTTCTCAGTTGTGGGAAACTGGTGTTCTAGACCCTTGAACTTTATTACTTGGTTAAGCGTCAGAAAACTTCACTACACCGTCTGGGTGGCTTCTATAGAAGATTATGTCATTCGAAGTTGAAAGCTGGAAACTCCATCAAGCAATATTTATATCAGAGCCTGAGTAAGTAGAAGAGAAGGGAGAGGAAGGAGGAGAGGAGGTGGAGGGGAGAGGGGAGAAAAAAGACTTCTGCTGAAACTAGCAAGCCCCAAACCCAGCTCTTGTATCTGACTGTCTACAAAACTTAGAATAGCACATAAAGTTTCTAAACCAGAGGAACCAGAAACTAACAGGAGATTTTTTTTCCCCCAGCTAACCTTGAAGCATTTATCTGAGAAGTCACACTCCTCCCCATTCCCATCCTTCTTCCGCAGCTTGGTACCCCCCACACCTTCCCACCCCATCAGGATCTGGTCTAAGTTTTTGTTTTCCATCACAACCGTATCCTATGAAGGTAGGTGTCTATCTATTCTTCAAGTTGAACAGATAAAAACTAATAGTTCCCAAACTTGTAACACCACTGTGTCTGCCCCAGCAGGGATCAAAGGATACAAAGCCACAGAGTCTGTTCTGTCGTGCAAAAATCATGGGTGTTTATTTCAAAGCATGTTCCTAGGGCTACGGCAGAGACTGATGCCATGGCTATGGGGCTAGATGGTTAAATTAAAATAATGTATTGCATGCCTCAGAATAAATGATACTCTCAGTGCACTTTTCAAACTTTAAGACAATTTTGCAAGTAGGGCTCTTGTATGCAACTTATCAATAGCAGAAAACAGGTGACAAGCCTGCTGGGTGGAGACAGGTGGGCACGTCAGAGGCATACAGAGGGAGAACTGTGTTCTCAGTACTGCCCCTCTAGTCAGCACACACTTCCTTTGGCAAATGAAAATTTCTTTTAATAGTCTCATAAAAAAATAAAAAATTATACCCAACATCAAAACAAACATAAGTGGATTTATGTCATAAGTCAATATCAAATTTAAACTTGTCAAAACAGAGACAATTTAAAATCGTGTGTAGACCACAGTGCAAATATACCTTTGCCCACCTTTGACATGCTTTCCAGTCACTTTCCAGACATTGCCTCACTTACTCTTTCATCCTCGGGAGAGAGGACAGTTCTGGCAAGTTATAAATATTTCCTGTCCTTGGGTGGGATGGGATGGGAAAGTATGGCCCATGTTGGAAATTTTGAAAAGCACAGCAGGATTAACAAAACACCAAGAATCACCCCCACCAAGGTAAAGGTGAGAACAAAGACACGGGTGTCATTTGAGGACAGACGGTGAGAGACAGCCTTTTACAGAGCACAGAATCAAAGAAAGCTCATTAGGCCTGGCAAGGCTCATTAAAGAGAGCTGTAGACGGGGCAGTGACTCATGGGAGGCAGCCCGACTGTGGTCCAGGGTGGCATGTCCTCCCTGAGGCTGCAACCGCCAAAAAGACGGTGATGGAAGGGGGATAGCTATCTGTCAGTGTCTTCAAGGGCCTCTGGAGCGAAGCCACGGTGCTCTGCCAGGTGAGCACAGAGTGCGGTTCCACTCCACGGCCAGGCACGGTGACTGCGCAAGGCAACCTGTATAAACAGGCAGGGGACAACCATCATCTTCTGGGTGAGTCAGGGCTCTACCACTCACATTTATTTATGGTTTGGGTCTACCAATTAGCAAATAATAAAAGAAATAGAGGTGATGATATCAGACCAGTGTATAAAAATCAGACCGCCTGGGTATAATTCCAGTGACCACGATCATCTTGGGCAAGTAAGCACGCTGGGCCTCAGTTTCCTTATCTGTGCAATGGGATTTTACAAGAATCTTGTGACGATTAAATAAGAAGGCAGATGCAAAGAATTTAGTATAATACCTCTCAGCAAGTGGGAACGATTATCATGATAGTAGTAAGTCAAACCTACGTAAGAACAAAACCGACATGGAAAATTACAAACTATACAAGGGGCGTGTGTCGGGGGAGGGTAGTGGAGGCAGGTGATGGTTATTATATCAGCCCGAAGTAGGCAAATATGGTTACTTTGGCAAGCCATTAAGCTCTGAGCTTTCTAGAATCTAGAGGAAAAGGGAATCATTAAGGCCAAATTATTATGTTATGAAATACAAAACTGATACATCATTCATTCTCAATAAAGTTGTGTGGAATGCAGAAGCAACACTAACCCTTCCCTCACCCCAGCCTGCTTCTCTCCCTTCCCTTCTCCCGAGAGAACTACCTCAATAAAACTTCAGGACTGTTGCAGCCTCAAGCCCTGTTTCTAGGGGACCTGACCTAAGGTACCCCTGTGACAAGGGACCCAGATTTACTCTAGAGCCATCTCATCAACGCTGGTCAGGCCTTGATACTGTTTTGCCACAATTTCTTTGTGATCCCTCCTGAATGGATATTAGATGAGTACGTGTAGGAATGTGAGCATCATTACTTATATATGATCGTGCAGATTTTAAAATTTTATTAATTTTAAAATTTTATTTTCTCAGGATAAATTGTATTTGTCTCATGTGTGTCTTCGGTAAACTTCACGAAGGCGGGAATACTCTCACCTACGTCCCCCCATTTAATGGTGTGTGTTCACACAACAAAGAGCTTGACTCTCTGAGTGTTAAGGGCTACAGTTACATGGCAGATTTGGTGGCAGAAGCAGATGCCAAACTTTTCTGGGAATGATTGAGGAGGGATGTATTTCCAGTTGCCTCTCTGCTCTCCTTCCATTTGTAAGGACCGCCACAGCCAATATGGGTTGGTGTGTCCTGTGATGAATGCTTAAGTTTGTAAGGAAGGCTCTTGTTTGGGGAATAACAAAGCTCTAACTAGCTGAAATGAGAGATGAAATCAAGAGTCACTTTCAGAAGAAGATAATTAGGTAAAACCACCAGAGATACTGTCATTACACTAAGAACCAAGGATGCCATGGGGCTTTTGAAGATGGATCTTTTAGCATTTGAAAAAGTAATTACACATTGGAGAGATTTTGTTCACTAAATGATATCTGTGTGTCCTGAAAGGAAATTTTTATGGTCCCCAAATGAGTATGTGATTTCATATTCATCCCTTCTTTATTCTTCACATCTTTATTGAAGGCTCTCATACATCGCTAGCAGAAGTAAAAACTAGGGGCACCTGGGTGGCACAGCGATTAAGCGTCTGCCTTCAGCTCAGGGCGTGATCCCGGCATTATGGGATCGAGCCCCACATCAGGCTCCTCCGCTATGAGCCTGCTTCTTCCTCTCTCACTCCCCACTCCCCCTGCTTGTGTTCCCTCTCTCGCTGGCTGTCTCTATCTCTGTCAAATAAATAAATAAAATCTTAAAAAAAATAAGTAAAAACTAGTAGGATCTTTTGGAAAATTCTATCAAAATTACACAATTTGATAGGCATATCGATCCCAAAAATTTTGGTTCCAAGAATGTATCCTGCAGGTGACTTAACATATGCACATGGATAGTCTATGCAAGATTGATTAGAGTAGAAAAAGACAGGAAATGACCCAAATGTTCGGCAATGAGAAACTAGTTAAATGTATCTACATAAAGAAATGGAGCTTCCAAAAAAGGATGAAAAGCCCTCAATGAATTGATACAGATAGGTTTTCAAGACTGTTCAATTTTTCAAAAGCAAGGTATAGAACAGTATGGAGACCCAGCTACCATTTGCATGGGGGAAAAAAGTGGGTGCCTGGCTAGCTTAGTCGGGAGAGCATGTGATTCTTGATCTTGGGGTCATAAGTTCAAGCCCCTTGTGGTGTTCAAGCCCCATGTTGGGTATAGAGCTTACTTAAACAAAATAAACAAATAAATATATAAGAAAGAACAAGAACAAGAAATGGCTATCTTATTTGCATGCACATGAATCAAAAATCTTTGGAAATAGACTAATAGCAGTCATTTCCTTATTTCAGGTTAGGAAGAAAATTGGGCAGTTGGGTACAGTGGTGGAAGAAAGACTTGTCTCTGCAATACCTTTTATATGCTTGATTTTTGAGCTTTGTTTGATGTATTTCTATTTCAAGACAAATAAATAAATGTAATTTAAGATAATCTTGTAAAATGCGAATTATGTGCAGAAGGCTTTGATCACCACACAGCCCTACTTTCTAGGAGTTTCTAACGCAGTTGATGAGCTAGAAGGCAACCAGTAATCATAATGTAATCACTGAAATACCACATTTCACCAAATCTAAAACACCATTAATTTTAAGTCATGGATTATATAACGTATCACTAGGAAAAGAAAGAATGTGGCCAATTAAATTATGGCACAATGCTTCCTTTTCATTTAGAATTTTCATGTTATACCTAGTGAGAGACCTCTTTTAGATACTCATTTATACATTGATTTTTATCGTATATCACTCTTGCATGATATATGATATACAAGAAAAAGTGAAATAAATTAAAGAATTCTAAAACTTTTTCTTATTACTAACTCTTCTGAATGTTTTTCACACAGTATTATCCTTTGTCCTAGCAAAAGCTTTCGTGATATAGCATTTTTGAAAAGTGTTCCACTGATACTTCCAGAATTTTCTTCCAAGCTGCTGAAAACTTGTCTGCAAATTTTGATGCACGTACCAAGGTGAAGACAACCGTATCATGACCATTACATAGCCAATAGCGATTGTAACTTCAATCCAAATTCCAGAAGTGTTGAAACGTGGGGGGGGGAAAGTGCTCTTTATAATTGCTTAATGTAGGAGAGGGAAAATTACAAGACAGAAGAGATTTTTGGGGTATCATGGAAGACTCTTATGGGGGCCAGAATTGAGGCTGGAGTTTAAAGAATGAGAGGGATTTTGGAGTCAGAGAAGAGCAGGATGAATGAGTCATGTAAGCAAAATAGCCTGGCAAAGGAAGTGGAAATTGCATCTGGGGGAGGGAAAGAAGACCACGTGGCCTTGTAAAGGGACAAAATGGAGGTAAGGACATAGGGGGAGACTGGAACCCAACTGTAGTGCCCTAAATGGCAGGCTAGGAGGCTCAGACTTTATCCCATAGGGAAACAGGGAACCCACATACAGCTGGAGATTGGACACCAGCATTTGGGAAAGTCATCAATACTGGAGTCTTGAAAGCACTCATTTTGGAGTAGATGATATTAGCCAGGGATAAGTCCAGAAACTTAACCAGGCTGAAGAGCGGAGGGAACAAACAAACAGAGCTTCAAAAGAAAACAGAAAAAATATATATAACGAGAGAATCTTGGGCCATAGAATTTTAGTGCCTGGAGGACTATTAAAGATTAGCTAGTTAATATTTTCCATTTTACCAATGAAGAGAATTTCCTAGGAGGCAAGTTATGGCTTCCAAGTGGCAGGACCAGGACTCAAAATTGGGTCCTGTGATTTCCTGAGCAGTGCTCCTCCTAACAGAGCATGACAGCCAGCAGCAAGGGAAATAGTTTCAAGGAGGCAAGTAGTCAATAATGTCATATGGTGGCGAGCAGCAAAGAATAAGCCTAAAGAGGCCATTGATCTGACCATTGCAGATTCCTCATGACCTTCAAATGTCTATCTTTGGGAGCGGTCTGAGTTGGAACATGATTGTGAAAGGTTAAAGAAAGGGAGATGTTTTGCAATGAGAGGCATCGTTAGGAAAAAGCTCATTATTTTTCAGTGTTTCCTTTCAAATGCCTCAGTACATTTCACAAAGGACTCTAGATTCAATATTATTATTTCCTGGAAATCCTGCAAAATCATGTGACACATTGTCCCTTGGGCAAGACAAAAAAATTATTTATAGGTGGCAGTCACAGATTTTCAAATCTAGCCTTTCAACTCTCTATAAAGAATCCATTGTCTTCTTACAAATAGAAATGGACTAACAAAGATGTTAATCCATAATAGTCTAGCCTGTGGGTTTCCAAATTGCACCACTATGGAACTTTCTTCACTGCACAGTTATCAAATATTGCTTTCTTGTACATTTGCAACGCTAAACATAGCATATGTGGTCTCCTGAACTGAGTTTCTTTCAGGTAAACAAGAAATCATATCTACCACGAGAAAGTCATCTTGATAAGTTGGCCACTACCGGAGCCACAGCATGCCCCTTAATACCTCTGGGTGGCAGTTTGTCTTAGAAACATCCTCACTAACAACTGAGGAAATTTAAATTAAAGCAATGAGGTGACATTTCATATTGGCAAATACGTATTTGTTTGACAAAAAAGTAAAATATTAACAATGGGTAGAGCGTTGGGACTCTGGTTGGGATTAATTATGACATTTATTTTTTACAGCAGTTTACTAATACTTATTAAAACTAAAAATGAGCCTGGGTGGCTCAGGCCCTTAAATGTCTGACTCTTGATTTAGGCTTAGGTTGTGATCTCAAGGTCCTGGGATCCAGCCCCACTTCCCACTCCACCCCTTAGCAGGGTGTCTGCCTGAGGATTCTTGCCCTCTCCCTCTGCCCCTCCCCCCCCCGCTTGTGGGCACACACACTCTCTCTCTCAAATAAATAAATAAATCTTTAAAAAAACACAACTAAAAATGAGCACTCCCTGTGACTTAGACACTCTCCATTTCTATCTACAGAATAATTTACGCACAGACATAAGGAGACATGTTTAAGGATATTTGCAATGGTTTTGTTTATAACGGTGAAAAATTGGAAACAACCCATATGTCCATAAACCAAAGGCTGGCTAAATGTATATGTGGTAAAAATATCAGTTGATCTAAAAGACATACAGTTGAATTTTAAAAAGCAAGTTGTAAATAGATATATTTAGTATAATATCATTTTATGTAAATATATATTGAATAATACTCTGAAGTTTCTATGGATATACTTACATGTATATGTGTGTGCACACACGTGTGCAAGCACATATTCCAAAACTGGGAACAAAGCTAACCGGGGAGAAGGTGGGGTGAAATGCCAAGTTTGGGAGTTAGGGGTGGGGGAGGAAGGAGAATTTTAGCTTTATCTATAATGGTTGATTTTTTTAAAAAGGAGAATATAGTTATATACAGCATCAAATTTAAATTATTTTTTTAAGAAAAGAAAAGCTTGTTAAATGCTGTCAAAGCCTCTGATTCATTTAGGAAACTTCAAATGTGGTGGCATTATGTAGGCATGGCCTGGGACTAAAATGAACATGAAAACATTTTTTCTGCATTTGCATGTACATAATGCTGTGTCTGTCACTGGTCAAGATGGTAAAGACTCTAAAAATACTCTCTACTTAAAGATCAAAACAAAAAATAAATATAACAGCAAATCAAACATGAGGTTCCTTTTGACATAGTTTTGAGTCCGAAAGATACATATTACTTCAGTTACAGCTCAAGTATTGGGCGCCTGGGTGACTCAGTTGGCTAAGCTTCTGCCTTTGGCTTAAGTCATGATCCCGGGGTCCTGGGATCAGATCCTGCATCAAGTTCCCCACTCAGCAGGGAAGCTGTTTCTCCCTCCTCCTCTGTCAATCCCCTTGCTCATTCTCTCTCTCTCTCTCAAATAAATAAATAATTTTTTTTAAAAAAAGGCTTGAGTATTAATGTCCAAAGGAACAAATTGCGTTGTAGTTTAGAACAACAGACCAGTGCATTTGCTAAGTTTCTGAGACCCTAATGATACTGATGCTGAGTGCAGCTTTAGGCATCTTTCATCAATGCCAAGCCTTCAAAATAAAAAAAGAACATGGCTCATTACCAAATGCATTTGCCAAGTCCCAATTTGCAAGCACAATTCAGCTCATTTGCGCTTCTATCTTGATCCTGAGTGTTTCTCTATTAAGAAATAATAGAACAATGACATTGTCTCTTGGTTGGAGAGAGCTATGATTTTGGTCACTACCATCCTTAGGGACAAAAATATCCAGAAATATATGTAGATTCCCCTTTCCTATTGGATTGAACACTCTCCCATGTTGACCCCTTCGGTTAACTCACTGGGATACACCATGAATGCCAAAGTGTATCTTATCTCAATAATTTGGTCAAACAAGCATTCATAGCTAGAAGGAAATAGTGCGGTCCTAATTTCATGAATGAGGATTTTCTGGTGTTCCTTTCTCTGAGGGCCTGAATTAATCATCAAATGGGTCTCCTATCAATAAAAAAAAAAGTATAACAGACCCCTGCACTCCGCGATTTAGAGTCAAATATCGAGAACATGTTGTATTCAGGAGCCTCTGATATTCATATAAGGGAATTATAAGACTCAAGAAGGAGTTGATATGAACCATTGCCAACAGATTGCTAATGGGTGAGATGACAGGGGACATCTGTTGTTTTCGCCTGCCCAGACACCATTCCTTTCTTCCGGCAGTGCATCCTGATGTCCCCTCTCCCACTCTCAGTTCATGAGGTTCAGGTTGGACTGTCCCCACCACCTGGCTCTTAGAGTGAGTACATGACTCAGGTCTGGCCATCAGAGAATTCCATGCTGCTGGTCACGGTCATTGACTCATAGATAGATGATTGACCCAAGCCAGGTTAATGAGAATCCAGGAAGTTTTGTTGCCCTGCTGGGGAAAAGATGCATACATTGTACCCATAGAATTAAATTCTGGAACCCAAGTAGCCCTCTCTATGAAGAGGTCCTACCTGAAACTAAAGCCAACACTTGGAAGAACAGGGCCAAAGGGAGAGTGACAGTGTCCTGATAGCATCTCTGAGAACCGAATCCAGCTCAATGCCTTGAACTTCTCAGTTATATGGGTCATTCTGGTTTTGTCTGTAAGTTGAGTGCCAGGGAATTTGGTTCACTGGCAACCAAAAGAATTCTGACTGACAACACCAGTCATACAGTATATTCAGCGTATTGTTAAGCAAGCCTGTGCAGACATTGCCCTTCCACTCTGCTTACCCAAGTCCTAATTTTTTCTTCAAATTCCAGTTACGATATTGTTTTATCCTTATTTTAAGTCTCCTAGAATCCCACCAGACCTTAGGGGGTCTCATCACCCTTCCTCATCTGTGTTCCTGAAATACTGGCTCTTGTCAATCATTATCCTGTTTGTTTCTAATATATTCACATGTCTTCTCTCTCCACATTGATTATAATGGATCTCAAGGTTAGGAACCACATGTAATGCACTTCTTCACCTCAGAGACTTGTGTAGGTTAAGGCCTAAATACATGTTCGTTGATGAGACACGTAAAGGGCTGCAGCCTCCGTGATCCAGCTTCGTGGTTTTGTCTCACTGGCCGCCAGCATATACACATACCCCCAACCAAACATGCCCACATCCTGAAGTCGCTGACGCAGGATGAGCTCCATCTCGTGTGTTGCCTCCAAGCCCTATTTGGGAGAGGATAGTTCTAGCAGCTGAGCTCCTCAGAATTCAGTCAGGGCTTGAAGACCGTGACAGAACTATTTGGCTTCTCCACCCCCGTCCCAACGGGAAAATTCAGCAAGGAGGGAGAGAACAAGCTGAGGAGAAAGGAGAAAGGAGAGTCCCAGTGAGTAATCCCCAACCCAAACGAGGGCAGAGCCGGTGCTGTGACCCAGCTCCCAAGGAAAAACAGTGAGACGAAGTTTTGCTGCATCATAAGTGCATGTTGGAGCAAACACACAGATTCACCAGGCACAGGCCCTGAAATAAATTACACAGGACTTGTAAGGAACAGGATCTGGGCGGGTGAGAATTTTAATAGCAACACAAAATATGACTCAGGCCTTGGCTCTGCCCCTCGGGCCTTTCCAACTCTCTGACCTTGGTTTCATCATCGTTCCTGCTGGGTAGCGTGGAAAAGGCCTCTGCAGAGCGAGGCGTATTTTCCTTCCCTTTCTTCCAGCTTCTCTGTGTGAGTGGTGTGAAAGTCACATAAGGCAACGTCTACCAAAGCGAGAAAATGAGTTTTTAAAACGTTTTAGGGTGGGGGATGGGCTAGAGGGGGGATGGGTGTTAAGGAGGGCACTTGTGTTGAGCACTGGGGGTTATATGTCAGTGATGAATCCCTAAATTCTATTCCTGAAACCAGTATCACATTATATGTTAACTAACGAGAATTTAAACAAAAATTTGAAAAAAAAAAGGAAATAAAAACATTTTAAAAATTATTTTTTTAGAGGGAGAGAGCACAGGTGGGGAGTACGGGAAAGGGCAGAGGGAGACGGAGAGAGAGAATCCCAAGCAGGCTCCACACTGAGTGGGGGCTCCACCCCACAGCCCCGAGACCATGACCTGAGCCGAAATCAAGAGCCCGGCGCTCAACCAACTGAACCAACAGGCGCCCTTAAAATAAAAACGTTTTTAAGAAAACAGTTAACAAGTGGGAACACTCAGGGTGTAGAAGTCACGGAGAGGGGGGTGTTTCAGTAGCTGCTGCCATCACAGATTAACAAAGGGGCTCCCCTCTGTAGAATTCCTCAAGCGATAATAGGGCAGCCATCCTCTCCTGAGCATGCGCACTGTGCCGAGCTCCACCCTCTGCCCGTCTCAACATCCCCTCACTCAACCCTTTCCCCAGCTACTAATTAGATCATTTCAAAATTCTGATTTTACACATGCGGAGGCTGAGACTGAGAGAGAAAGTAGCTCTTCTAAGATGGAAACAGTCGTGGACCTCAGGATCGTCTTACTCCGTCCTTTTAACCTTTCCATAGTATTTACTGGGAGTATTTACTCTGTGCAATAAATGGTACCCAGAGACACAGCTTTTCTCTTTGCTTGGCAGAAAACCTTAGGGAAGACGGGCCATAAAATTACAAAAGTCCTGGTTCCTAAGGACATCCAGTGCCCGAGGTAAATAATGGCCTTAAGTTACGCGCATAGAGCGGCCTGAATTCCCAGGACGCGTCCACCCTGCCTCCCCGGTTCTCCCTGCATAGAACTTGCCCTGAGTAGCCTGTTGTTTCCACCGACAACTTTTTTATTAAAATAGATGAGGGTGTGGGACAGGCCATCAGACACAAAGAATTGAGCTCTGAGAAGCAGGGTGCTTGGAACAAACAGAACCAAAAGAGTGTCACATATGTTCAAATGACAGAGGTGAGCCTAAGGTCCACCACCCAAAATAGGCTGCAAATAGCACCTTTGCTTGGGAATGGAGCCAAACAAGAGAGACCCATTCTTTCCACCTAGATCTATAGACATTTAGGCCCCAAGATTGTGGTTTTGGTTTTGCTCTTAATTTTGTTTTTCGTAAACTGTTTCTACTGCCAGTTCTGGAGAAGAGAATGATGCCCTTGCATTCACCCCAGGTGGATTGGGGACCTTGGGGACCTTGGGATCAGGTTCAGCTATAAGCCACTTAGAAAAGGCTGTGGGAAACAGAAGCTCCAGGCTTTCAGCACCTTCAGAAAGGCAGCTCATGTAGCTGCATCATCCCTCTCCCCCCCTCCCCCACCAAATCCAGGTAGCTTATAACAGGAATCAGGGCCTGCCAGACTGCCAATGACACAGACATGGGCTCTTGCCTTATCCTGTTGGGGCTCGTCAGGGAATACCAACCAGCTGCCTGGGAGCACGCTCAGCAAGCCAGGCCATGGATGGCTGTCCCACAGCTCTCCACTGGAACTTTGCTGGGAGCCGACTGGATTCGTGAGCCCTTGAGCACAGGGGCTCAATTATAGCAGCACATTGTCTCATTATTCTCAGCACCGGGCTTGAGAACTCCAAGCCAACGGAAGAACTCGTCCTGCTCCCAAGCCTTTTGTTACTGGCTCCTGACTCCTGTGTCTCCGGCTCCTTACCCTAGTGGCTGGGGATTTCACAAAGAGTAAGAAACAGGAACAGGTTATCCCCGAATCATCATTTCCTTTGCTTTCTGCAGAAGAAAGTGATCGCAGGGCATGAGGTGCTCTAAAATGCGCCTAAGACTTTTTTTCTGACCTTCCATCTCATCATTTGCCTACCAAGGAGGTAAGATCACCCACATTTTAATTTTCCGGGCAATGTTTGCTCTCGGCTTGTGGTTCTCCCTGCTCGACTGGCCATCATTTTCCTTCTCTCAGGGAAGAGAGTGGTGACACAACTCTGCCCTCTAGTGGGCAATGGGAAGCATGTAAGGCGTGGGGGAAAAGCTCTCAGAAAAGAGGGATGCTTGCAATTTTACTGCAGTTCTGCCAACTGACCAGCAGATTGAGATTTTGCCAACACTGATCAGATTGAATAAGCAGACCACGTCTACCAAAGGTTGACTTGTGACTCTCTAAGTGTAATGGCTTGTGGGAGAACAGAGAAATGACATCAAGAAGTGGGAAATCACTGGGTCTGGAGTCAGCTTTGTGCGGCACCGAGGAATCGTGCGACTTTTGGATCGCTCAACTACCAGCAGTCTCATCTGTCAAATTAGATAATAATACCTATATCATGAGAATGAAGGACATTCTGGAACACATTGTTTGTGCTAAGATTGCACTTCATGGACTCACCCCATGGTACAGTGTTTCAGCACTTAGATTCAGCAGCGGGACTGCCTGAGTTGAAACTCAGCTCCGCGGTTTGCTGAATAAATGACCTGGGCATGTTTTTGGGCTCGCCGTACTTCAGTTCCTCCTGTTACCGAGGGTCACATACTTTGCTCATAGGGTCATTCTGAGCAATAAGTGAATCGATGTTTGCAAAGGGGTTACTACAGTATCTAACACAATATTTGCAAATACTTGTTTAAAATTCACCATATTCCACAGTCGGACTACAAAGGGTATGTTGATCACCGATGAATGCATGGCACAGAGTTAGAGGTACAAGACTGTTTATAATCCAGCCAGGGAGTAATAGTAAAAATAGCAAAGATTTATGAAGCACTTACAACGTGGCAGGCTTAGAACTATGTATTTCCCTATTTAATATTAATTTTACGCAGCAGCTAGATACAAAAGAGTGCACGCTGTATGATTCATTTATATGAAATTGTGGAAAGATAAAAGGATGGAACACAAATTAGTGGATCCGTTGGGGCAGGGTGCGCAGATTCGGTTTTGACTGGTAAAAGCCACAGACACCTTCTGACGTCAGAGGAATGTTATATGTTATACATTTGTTAAGACTCATTCAACTGCATACTTAAAATGTGTTCATTTTATTTATGTAAGTTTTACTCCAGTAAAGTTGGTTTTAAAAAAAAGAAACTTGAAAAACGTCAAAAGTTGAAATGTAGGAATTTAGCTGAGTCTAGAATGAAGGTTAAGAAAATATTTGAGACAATCGGATACTTATAAGAAAATATGTAGCCTTAAATGCTTTTATCAGAAAAATTAAAAAGTGAAAATAAATGAACTAAGTAGGCATAAGAAACTATGAATAGTATAAACCCCCCATCAAGAGAATTTAATAAAAAATAAAATTTGGACTTCATTAAACAGAAAAAACCAAACACTGATTAAAAAAAGAAAAGTATATAAAACTCTGGAAACCATGGGCAAATAGAGAACAAATAAAAATACACAACATTAGAAATTATAAAAAAACACAGGCATATCTGAATATAAAAGAGCTGTAAGGGAATACTGAAAGAATTGAGTGATTTTTAGCAGACCATCACTAGAATTAACCCAAAGAGAGGTAGACATTTTGAAGCAATTTTTAAAAGAATAATATACAAATAAGCCGGTTGGTGAATAGCCAGTGCCTCCCAGACGTTCCCAACTGCCACAGTTTCTTCCCTGGGGACCTCCCAGAAACCCTCCAACACACACACACACACACACACACACACACACACACACACAATCTATCAATCAAAGGGTTAATGATTAGCACGGGGGGGGGGGGCCACCAGCTCTAAAGCTGGTGTCCATCTGATCGTCAGCCCTTATCTTACCATATTATACTACTTGAAGGAGAACACCCTTTTTTTTTAAGAATTTATTTATTTGACAGTAAGAGACACAGCGAGAGAGGGAACACAAGCAGGGGAAGTGGGAGAGGGAAAAGCAGGCTTCACGCTGAGCAGGGAGCCCGATGAGGTGCTCGATCCCAGGACCCTGGGACCATGACCCAAGCCGAAGGCAGCCACTGAGCCACCCAGGAACCCCAGGAGAACACCCTTTTAATAACAATCTGAACCTAGAACCTAATTCCATATCACATATAAGAACAAAAATAACATTACACTGATACCAAAACCAGATAAAGACTACACTAAAAAAGAGAACTTACAGGCAATATCCCTGATGAACACAGATGCAAAAATTCTCAATAAAATACTAGCAAATCGAATCCAATAATACATTAAAAAAATCATTCACCACGATCAAGTGGGATTTATTCCTGGGTTGCAAGGGTGGTTCAAATCAATCAACGTGATACACCATATTAATAAAGAAAAGGGTAAGAACCATATGATCATTTCAATAGATGCAGAAAGCATTTGACAAAGTACAACACCCATTCATGATAAAAACCCTCAACAAAGTAGGCTTAGAGGGAGCATACCTCGACATAATGAAGGCCATATATGAAAAACCTACGGCTAACATCATCCTCAATGAGAGCTTTTCCTCTACGGTCAGGAACAAGACAGGGATGTCCATTCTCACTACTGTTATTTAACATAGTACTAGAAGTCCTAGCCACAGCAGTCAGACAACAAAAAGAAATAAAAGGCATCCATATCAGTAAGGAAGAAGTAAAACTTTTACTATTTGCAGATGATATGATATTCTGTTTTTTTCTTTTCAACTCTATTCTAGGTTTACTCTTTTATAATTTAAATTCAATTAATTAACATATAACGTATTATTTGTTTCAGGGTTACAGGTCTGTGATTCAGATGATGTGATATTCTATACAGAAAACCCAAAAAGACCACCAAAAAACTGCTAGAAGTGATAAATGAATTTAGTAAAGTCACAGGATATAAAATAAACATACAGAAATCCGTTGCATTTCTATACACCAATAAAGATGCAGCAGAAAGAAATTTAGGAATCAATCCCAGTTACAATTGCACCAAAAACAATAGGATATCTAGGAATAAACCTAACCAAAGAGGTGAAAGACCTGTACTACATGACGCTGATGAAAGAAATTGAAGGTGACGCAAAAAAAAAACTTCTGGTGGAAAAAAGACAGTCTCTTCAATAAATGGTGCTGGGAAAATTGGACAGCTACATGCAAAAGAATGAAACTTGACCACTCTCTCACACCATACACAAAAATAAACTCCAAATGGATGAAAGACCTCAATGTGAGACAGGAATCCATCAAAATTCTAGAGGAGAACATAGGCAACAACTTCTATGACATCGGCCAGAGCAACCTTTTTCACGACACATCTCCAAAGGCAAGAGAAATAAAAGATAAAATGAACTTATGGGACTTTATCAGGATAAAGAGCTTCTGCACAGCCAAGGAAACAGTCAAAAAAACTAAGAGACAGCCCACGGAATGGGAGAATATATTTGCAAAGGACACCACAGATAAAGGACTGGTATCCAAGATCTACAAAGAACTTCTCAAACTCAATACACGAGAAACAAATAAACAAATCATAAAATGGGCAGAAGATATGAACAGACACTTTTCCAATGAAGACATACAAATGGCTAACAGACACATGAAAAAATGTTCAAAATCATTAGCCATCAGGGAAATTCAAATCAAAACCACACTGAGATACCACCTTACGCCAGTTAGAATGGCAAAGATAGACAAGGCAAGAAACAACAATTGTTGGAGAGGATGTGGAGAAAGGGGATCCCTCCTACATTGTTGGTGGGAATGCAAGTTGGTACAGCCACTCTGGAAAACAGTGTGGAGGTCCCTTAAAAAGTTAAAAATTGAACTACCCTATGACCCAGCCATTGCACTACTGGGTGTTTACCCCAAAGATACAGACGTAGTAAAGAGAAGGGCCATATGCACCCCAATGTTCATAGCTGCATTGTCCACAATAGCCAAATCATGGAAGGAGCCGAGATGCCCTTCAACAGATGACTGGATTAAGAAGCTGTGGTCCATATATACAATGGAATATTACTCAGCTATCAGAAAGAACGAATTCTCAACATTTGCTGCAACATGGACGGCACTGGAGGAGATAATGCTAAGTGAAATAAGTCAAGCAGAGAAAGACAATTATCATATGATTTCTCTCATCTATGGAACATAAGAACTAGGAGGATCGGTAGGGGAAGAAAGGGATAAAGAAAAGGGGGGTAATCAGAAGGGGGAATGAAACATGAGAGACTATGGACTATGAGAAACAAACTGAAGACTTCAGAGGGGAGGGGGTGGGGGAATGGGATAGACTGGTGATGGGTAGTAAGGAGGGCACGTATTGCATGGTGCACTGGGTGTTATATGCAACTAATGAAGCATCAAACTTTACATCGGAATCCGGGGATGTACTGTATGGTGATTAACATAATATAATAAAAAAAAAAGAAGGTGACGCCAAAAAATGGAAAGACATTCCTCGCTCATAGACTGGAGGAATAAATATTGTTAACATGTCTATACTACGCAAAGCAGTCTACACATTTAATGCAATCCTTATCAAAATACCAGCAGCATTTTTCACAGAACTAGAAGAAACAATCCTAAAATGTGTATGGAACCACAAAAGACCCCAAATAGCCAAAGCAACCTTGAAAAAGAGAAGCAAAGCTGGAGGCATCACAATTTCAGACTTCAAGCAATATTATAAAGCTGTAGTGATCAAAACAGTATGGTACTGGCACAAAACAGACACACAGGTCAATAGAACAGAATAGAAAACCCAGAAATGAACCCACACTGTATGGTCAATTAATCTTTAACAAAGCAGGGAAGAATATCTAATGGAAAATAGATACTCTCTTCAACAAATAGTGTTGGGAAAACTGGACAACAACATGCAGAAGAATGAAACTGGACCACTTTCTTATACCATATTCAAAAATAAACTCAAGGTGGATGAAAAATGGATGAAATGGATGAGACCTGAAGTCATAAGAACCCTAAGGAACACAGGCATTAACCTTTCTGACATCGGCCCCAGCAACTTCCTTCTAGATACGTCTCCTGAGGCAAGGGAAACAAAAGCAAAAATAAGCTATTGGGACTTCATCAAAATAAAAAACTCCTGCTCAGCAAAGGAAACAGTCGACAAAACCAAAAGACAACCAACAGAATGGGAGAAGATATTTACAACTGACATATCTCATAAAGGGTTAGTATCCAAAATATATATATAAAAAAAAAAACTTATAAAACTCACAACCCCAAAAACGAATAATCAAATTTAAAAATGGGGAGAAGACGGGGCGCCTGGGTGGCACAGCGGTTAAGCGTCTGCCTTCCACTCAGGGCGTGATCCCAGAGTTATGGGATCGAGCCCCACATCAGGCTCTTCTGCTATGAACCTGCTTCTTCCTCTCCCACTCCCCCTGCTTGTGTTCCCTCTCTCACTGGCTGTCTCTATCTCTGTTGAATAAATAAATAAAATCTTTAAAAAAAAATGGAGAGAAGACATGAATAGACATTTCTCCAAAGAAGCCATCCAGATGCCAACAGACACATGCAAAGGTGCTCCACACCAGAGATCAGCAGGGAAACGCAAATCAAAACCACAATGAGATAGCACCTCGTACCTGTCAGAATGGCTAAAATCAACAACAGAGGAAACAACAGGTGTTGGAGAGGATGCGAGAAAAGGGGAACCCTCTCGCACCATTGGTGGGAATGCAAACTGGTGCAGGCACTCTGGAATATAGTATGGAGGTTCCTCACAAAGGTAGAAATAGAATTATCCTATGATAATTGCACTACCAGGTAGTTACCCAAAGAATACAAAAATACTAATTCAAAGGAGTACATGCACCTCCAATGTTTACAGCAGCATTACCTACAAGAGCCAAATTATGGAAACAGTCCAAGTGTCCACCAACTGATGAATGGATAAAGAAAATGTTTTAAATATATACAATGGAATACTACTCAGTCATAAAAAAAGGAATGTAATCTTGCCATTTGCAAAGACATGGATGGAGCTAGAGTATTATGCCAAGTGAAATAAGTCAGTTAAAGACAAATACCATATGATTTCACTTGTATGCAGAATTTAAGGAACAAAACAAAGGAGCAAAGGGGAGAAAAAAGAGAGAGAGAATGAGGCAAACCAAGAAACAGACTCTCAATTACAGAGAACAAACTGGTGATTACCAGAGGGGAGAGGGAGTGGTGGGAGGATGTGTTAAATAGGTGATGGGGGTTCAGAAGCACACTTGCTGTGATGAGCACCGGGTGTTAAATGAAGTATTGAATCATTGTAATGTGCGCCTGAAACTAACATTACATGTTAACTAACATGTATATTAACTAACTGGAATTTAAATAAAAAATTAAACAGAAAAGAAAATACTAGGAGTGCCTGGGCGGCTCAGTCTGTTAAGCATCTGCCTTAGGCTCAGGTCACGATTCCCCGCTGGCCATGAGACTGAGCCTGAGTGGGGCTCCCTGCTCGGCAGGAGAGCCTGCTTCTCCCTCTCCCTCTGCCCCTCCTCCCTCTTGTGCTCTCTCGCTCACTCTCTCACTCTCACTCTCTCAAATAAAATCTTTTTAAAATTTATTTTTATTTTTTGTTTATTTTTATTTATTTATTTGAAAAAGAGAGAGCACACAAGCGGGGCGGGGCGGGGAGAGGCACAAGCAGACTCCCCACTGAGCAGGGAGCCCGACCTGGGGATCGATCCCAGGACCCTGGGATCATGACCTGAGCCAAAGGCAGACGCCCAACTGATTGAGCCACCCAGGTGCCCCTAAATAAATAAAATCTTTAAAAAAAAAAAAAAAGAAAAGAAAAGACTAAATTCACAAATGCAAATAAAGCACAAGTATTAGATAACAAACAACCCCCTCAAAAAGCATGGTTTAATAATAACTGAATGTATGGAAATGCAACCATCATTTAAGTAAACAGAAAATTATGTTTTGTTTGGATCAAAACATTACTATGAGTTGTTTTTCATTTCAGCCTCATGATATTTGAATCACCAGCCCACCCACAAAAGTCAATCTACATTTTATATATATGTATATACATATACACACACACACATACAATCATGGAGTTTCTACATGTAATTAAATGTTGAACTACTCATATTTTCTAGTAGATTTGTACCCACTCTTATCAATATTCATATTATTTTATTATGAATTAGTTTTTAAATGTCTCCTTTATATTTCAGGTGATCATACTTCATGAAATGGTGGATATAGGCAGTTACACTATTTATGAATTTCATTTCAGGATAAAAAAGGGGGTGCTATGGATTGAATTGTGTCCCTCCTCCAAAATTCATATGTTGGAGACTAAACACCCAAAGTGATGGTGTTTGGAAATGAGGCTTTTTGGAAGTGATTAGGCTGACAGGGAGTCATGAGGTAGGGGCTGTCATGATTGGGATTAGTGTCCCTACAAGGAAAGATGCCAGAGATCCCAGCCTGCTCTCTCTCCCTGGACACAGGCATTGAGGAAAGACATGCAAGCTCACAGTGAGGGGATGGCCACCTACAAGTCCAGAGAAGAGGCTTCAGGTTGAAACCCATCTTGCCAGCACCTTGGCCTTGGACTTCTAGCCTCCAGAACTACGAGAAATAAAGTTCTGTTGTTTAAGGCACCCAGTCTGTGGTAATTCATTATGATGGCATGATCAGTCTAATACAGGCGATGTTATGAAATGTTTTTACCTTTGGGACTAATGGCATCAGGAGCACTGATTTCACACCCAAGCTATTCCGACAAGATATATATTCAAGGAAAATTTTTCACTTTTTGAAACCTGGCCTCTTCTCTCTCTTTGTAACAGCATCTGGTCTTTCTCAGGTGTATTCTCTTTACTCTGGTACATTGTATCTGGATTACTTAACCTCCCAATTGGAAAGTTGACATAGACCTATATCCTTTCATTGCCCTAATGCTGCCAAGTGTAGCCAAGAGACCCAAGTTCAGCCAGTTGGAATTGCCTGCCATGATGCTGAAACTTGAAAAGACTATGTATAAATGGAAGAAAATATCAAGTAATGCCCTAGTGTCGAGCATGGTTCTTCAGCCTTTGTCAACTTCCTTTCAATAAATTTTCCCTGTGGTTTAAGGAGACATTGTTGTAGAGATCTTACCTAAAGTAGTAAGAATAGAAAACAAAATAAATATAATGTATAGTAGAAATAAAGACACAAGATCTCCTTTATTTGTTGATGGCATTATGACTATCTAGAAACGCTAAGAAACATCATTAGAAAGTTCTAGCGTAAACTCGAGAATTGGGTAAAAGAGCTGAATGCAAGTTATATAAAGAAAAATCAAAAGTTTTTAAAATACCACTAATAAATTTTAAAATAATAAGAAAAAACGTCCTCACTCATGATTAATCCATATAATACATAGGAACAAATTTTCAACGACAGATTAGGATCTATAAAAGAAAAGCATAACATATTTTTAAAAGATATAAAATAAGACTTCAGTAAGTAGATGTACCATCCTGGCTAGAAAGGCTTAATATCACAGAAATAAAAATTTGATCCAAATTAATATAACTAAACATCACGACCCNAGAGAGGGAACACAAGCAGGGGGAGTGGGAGAGGAAGAAGCAGGCTCATAGCAGAGGAGCCTGATGTGGGGCTATCCCATAACGCCGGGATCACGCCCTGAGCCGAAGGCAGACGCTTAACCGCTGTGCCACCCAGGCGCCCCTGTCTTTCTATTCTCTTAACAATGCCTTTCAAAGAGCAGAAGTTCTTACTTTCGATGAAGTCCAATGTATCAGTATTTTCTTCTAGGAATAGTACATTTGATGTCAGACCTTAGAAGTCTTGACTGAGATCACAAAACTTCTCTCCTACATTTTCTTCTATAAATACTTTAATACTAGGTTTTACAGTTAAGTCTATTATCCATTATGAACAGATATTTGAATACAATGTGAAGCATAAATTGCATATGATTATCCAAATATCCTAGTACCTTTTGTTAAGAAGACTACTCTTCCTCCATTGAATTGTTTTACACTGTTGTTGGAAGTCAGGTATCCAGGCTCCTGGGTGGCTCAGTTGGTTAAGTGTCTGCCTTCAGCTCAGGTCATGATCTCAGGGTCCTGGGATCGAGTCCCACATTGGGCTCCTTGCTCAGCGGGGATCCTGCTTCTCCCTCTCCCTCTGCCTGCTGCTCCCCCTGCTTGTGCTCTCTCTCTATCTCTCTCTCTGTATAGGACAAATAAATAAAATCTTTTAAAAAAGAAAGAAAGTTATCAGTTGTAAGGATCTACATTTAGACACTCTACTGAGTTCCACTGGTCTGTTTGTCTGGCTTTATGCCAACTATATATGTATGCTATATATATATATATGTATATGTGTGTGTGTGTGTGTATATATATATATATATATATATATACTGTCTTAGTTAATGCAGTTTTATAATAAATCTTAAAGACAGAATCCTTCTTTTTCAAAGCTTTTTGACTATTCTGTCTTTTCCATTTCCAAAGGAATTTTAGAATCACCTTGTCAATTTCTACCAAAAAAAAAAAAGGCCTGCTGAATTTATGTATTGATTTGGGAAGAATTAACTTTTTAATAATATTGAGCCTTTTAATCTATGAACACAGTATAGCTCCCTGTTTGTTTAGGTCTTCTTTAAGTTTTTTCATCAACATTTCATAGTTTTTAGACCATAGGTCTTATACATCTTTCGTCAGTTCTATACCTAAGAATTTTGAAACTATTTTTAAGTAATGTTTTTAATTCAATTTCTGATTGTTTGTTGTCAGTACGTAAAAAATACAATGAACTTGAGTGTATTGATCGTTCGTCCTACAACTCTACTAAAATAATTTATTAGTTTTAATGATTTCGTAGAATTTTTGTTTATCTGTGATCATGTTATCTGCAAACAAAGACAGTTTTACTTCAACCTTTCTAATCTGGGAGTCTTTTACTGATCTTTCTTCCTTCTTACCCTGGTTAGAACCTCCAGTATCATATTGAGTGGGAACAGTGAGAGGAAACATCCTCACCTCGTTACTGATCTAGAGGAGAACGCATTCTACTTTTCACTTTAAGTCTGATGATAATTCTAGGTTTTTCATGGGTGCCCTGTAACAGGGTTGAGGAAATTCAGTTCTATTTCCAGATTGCTGAGAGGTTTTGCTGGGAATGAATTTTGGATTTTATCGAATGCTTTTTCTGCATTTATGGAGACCATCTATGGAGACACAGTTTTTCATTCTTAGTCTATAAACATGGTGAATTTCATTGATTTTTTTGGGGGGGGAGGAGTCATTGTTTTTTTAATGTTACATAAACCTGATAAATCTTTGTTATTAGATTCATAAATACTTAGGATTATTATGGCCTATTGATAAACATTTTTTATCATTATGAAATAACCTGCTTTATTCTTTAAAGTCTACTTTGATATTAATATAGCCATTCTAGATTTCTTTTGATTAGTGTTAGCACATATATCTTTTTAATTTTTTAAATTTTAATCTACATATGTATTTATATTTAAAGTGAGCATCTTATAGGCAGCATACAGTTATGTCCAGCTTTTTAATCTAATATGACAATCTCTGAATTTTAATTGGGGTGGTTAAACCATTTACATTGAAAGTGGTAACTGATATTTTGGGTTTAAATCTACCACATTATTATTTGTTTTCTATTTGTCTAATCTATTCTTTGTTTCCTTTTTCTTCTTTTTGTGACTTCTTTGGGTTAATACAATATTTTTTTATGATTCCATTTTATCTCCTCTGATGGCTCATTAGCTGTAATTCTTTATTGTGTTATTTTAATGATTCTTTTAGGAATTTTCGTAAACATCTTTAACTTATCACAGTTTACCTTCAAGTGCTATTGTATCACTTGCACAGAATAAGAACTCATAATAATATACTTCCATTTCTTTCATCCTAGCCTTTGTGCTATAATCATGTATTTTACTTCTATATATGTTATAAATACAGCAATATCTTATTTTCTATTTGAACAGTTGATTTTCTTTTAAAGAGACTTTGAAAATAAGAAAGCAAGTTTTTTATATTTACCCAGGTAGTTAGCATTCCCAAGGCTCTTAATTCCTTTATGTAGATCCCAGATTTCCATCTGGTATTTTCCTTCTACTCAAAGCATTTCTGTTGACATTTTTTGTAGTGCAGGTCTGCTGGTGATGAATTCTCTCAGCTTCCTTGTGTCTGAAAAAGTTTTCATGTCGCCTTTATTTTTGAAAGGTATTTTCACTGGCTCCAGAATTCTAGGTTGATGGTTTTATTCCTTGCGCACTCTAAAGATGTTTCACTGTCATCTGGTACACTTATTTTCTGCTGTCATTCTAATCTTTGCTCCTTTGTACATCATGTGTCTTTTTCCTCCCTGTCGCCTTTGCACTTTCCTTGTTATCACCAGTTTTAAGCAATTCGATTAACATGACTCTTTATTGTTTTTTTCATGTTTCTTGTGGATTGACTTCATTAAGCTATTTGGATTGGTGAATTTATAATTTTCATCAAATTTGAACATTTTGACCATTATTTCTTAAATATTTTTTTCTGTGCCATTATCTTTTGTGTACTGCAATTAGCTGTAAATGAGGCTGTTTGAAATTTTCCACAACTCAGTGAAGCTCTGTTCGTTTTTTTGTTTTGGTTTGGTTTGGGTTTTTTGGGTTTTTTTTTTTTGGTATTTTTTAAAATTCCAGTGTTATTGAGATATAATTGACATAAAATTGTAAGGTATTTAAAGCATACATTGTGGTGATTTAATGTACATGTACATTGTGAAAGAAACCCCCCATTGAGTTAGTCAACATCTCCATCACCTTGCGTATTTATTTTTGTGTGTGTGAGAACATTTAAGTTCTACTCTCTTAGCAAGTTTTAATTATACAGTACAGTGTTATCAACCACAGTCACCATGCTTTACATCCTATGTTCAGAACGTATTCATCTTACAGCTGAAAGTTCGTATCCTTTTATCAGCCTCTTTCTATTTCCCTTACCTGCCAGCCTCTGGCAACCCCCTTTCTACACTCTGGTTCTATAAGACTGAACTTTTCTTTTTTTTTTTTTTCTTTTCTTTTCTTTTCTTTTCTTTTCTTTTCTTTTCTTTACTTTATTTTACTTTACTTTACTTTATTTTACTTTACTTTTTTCTTTCTTCTTTCTTTCTTCCTTTCTTTTTTAGATTCCACATTTAAGTGATATCATGCAGTATTTGTCTTTCTCTCTCCGGCTTATTTCATTTAGCCTAATGTCTTCCAGGTCCATCCATGTTGCCACAAATGGCAGGATTTCCTTCTTTCTCACAGCAGAATAATATTCCTCTGTGTGTGTGTGTGTGTGTGTTGTGCGTGCACGCGTGTTGTGGTATCTTGTTTATTCATTTTTCTGTTAATGGACTCTTAGGTTGTTTCCATATCTTGGCTATTGTGAATAATGCTGCAATGAACATGAGGGTGTAGATATCACTTTGCTATCTTATTTTCAGATATATACTCCAAAATGGGATTCCTGGATCATACAGTAGTTCTATTTTTTTTTTTAAAGATCTCATTTATTTTGAGACAGGGAGATAGAGTGTGTGAGCATGAGTGGGGGGAGGGGTACAGGCAGAGAGGGAGAGAATCTGAAGCAGACTCCACACTGAGTGCAGAGCCTGATGTGGGGCTCAGTATGACAACCCTGACATCATGACCTGAGCCAAAATCAAGAGTCCAACACTCAACCAACTGAGCCACCCAGGCACGCCTGGTCATTCTATTTTTAATTTTTTGAGAAACCTACAAAATGTTTTCCATAGCAGCTGCACTAATTTATTCTTCTGTCTTCCTATGTTTTGTTTTGTATTTTCTATTGTTATGCCTTCAAGTTCACTAATCTTTTCTTCTGCAATGCATAATATACCATTTATCTCCTCCAGTGTATTTTTCATTTCAAACATTATAGTTTTTACCTCTAAAAGTTCAATTTGGTTCTTTTTGTATCATCTTTGTCTTTACCTATCATGTTCAATCTTTTCTTTTTTATCTTTTCTTTTTTTGAAAAAAGTCTTTTCAAATATTTGACCATTTTATTTTATTTTATTTTTTTTTTATTTTTTTTATTTTTTATTTTTTTTAAAGATTTTATTTTTATTTATTCGACAGAGAGACAGCCAGCGAGAGAGGGAACACAAGCAGGGGGAGTGGGAGAGGAAGAAGCAGGCTCATAGCAGAAGAGCCTGATGTGGGGCTC